>NW_026652284.1:15730700-15979446 GCF_009828535.3 Hylobates moloch
CCCAGGCTGGAGTGCGGTGGCGCAATCTCGGCTCACTGCAAGCTCCGCCTCCCGGGTTCACGCCATTCTCCTGCCTCAGCCTCTCCGAGTAGCTGGGACTACAGGCGCCCGCCACCACGCCCGGCTAATTTTTTGTATTTTTAGTAGAGATGGGGTTTCACCGTGGTCTCGATCTCCCGACCTCGTGATCCGCCCGCCTCGGCCTCCCAAAGTGCTGGGATTACAAGCGTGAGCCACCGCGCCCGGCCTCATATTTTTTCTTTCATGTAAATAGGGAAGCGAAGGGGGCTAGGACCAGACCCTGGGCCCCTTCAACGCATAGAGGAGGAGCCGAGACAGTGTGGTGTCATGGAAGCCAAGGAAAGAAGATGCTTCAAGAAGGAAGAAGGACAACTGTGTCCAAAGCTGCCAAGAGGGCCAGTAAGATGGGGACAGAAGAGTGACCATTGGATTTGATGGCCTGGAGGTCTTAGTTGAGTGTTGGGATGAATGCTTTGTTAGAGTGGGTGGAGGGGAGAATGGGAGGTGACATTTTGAAGAGACAGATTGTACCAACTCTTTAAGGAATTTTGCTGTGAAAGAGAGTGGAGAAATGGGGCAGGCACTGGAGGGGGAGATGACACCAAGGAACAGTGACACTCTATGTTTGCTTATAATGATTCAGAAAAGAAAGAAACTGGTAATGCAGGAGAAAGCAGAGATAACAGGAGAAATGAAGTTTTTCAAAAGAAGAGAGGGGATGGTATATTCTCCTTAGGTGACCTCATTCAGTTCCACAGTGAAAGTCTCGTCCAGGCACCAGGGACTCCCAATTGCAGATTCCCTCTTCACCCTGACACTCCCCTGCACCTCAGTGGCATGCACACACCTGCCTATTGGAGCTCTCTTCACGAATGATTGTCTTAGTGCGTTTGTGCTGCTGTAGCAAAAATACCTGAGGCTGGGTAATATATAAAGAACAGAACTTTATCTCTGATAGTTCTGGAGGCCGAGCAGTCCAAGATCCGGGTGCCAGAAGATTCAGTGTCTGGTGAGGACTGCTGTCTGCTTCCAAGATGGTGCTTTCTTGCTGGTCCTCACATGGCAGAAGAGTTGGAAGGGGCAAATCAACTCCCTCAAGCACTTTTGTAAAGATGCTAATCCCATCCTGAAGGTCCCGTCTCTTAATACTATCACATTGGGTCTTAGGTTCCCACATGAATTTCGGAGAGACACATTTATACCATAGCAATGGTCAGTGGGCACTCATGCCCAACTTGGCCAAAAATAAAGACTCGTGACTTTGGATAAGTTAACTATTCTGGGCCTCAGTTTCCACATCTGCAAAATGGGAATACTATCAGGATGGACTTTATAGAGTGGTTGTGAGGATTACAGAAGAGAATCCAGTGTCCTCACCAGGAATGATGAGTGGGCCTTTTGGCAGTGTCTGGAGACATTTTTTGGTTGTCCAACTCTCTCTCTCTCTGTGTGTGTGTGTGTGTGTGTGTGTGTGTGTATGCTCATGCATGTATACTTGCATGCACACTAATGGTGTCTAGTGGGTAGGGGCCAGAGATGTTGCTTAACACCCCACAATGTGTAGGACAACTCCACAACAAAAGATTATCTCATCTCAAATAGCAACAGTGTAGAGATTGAGAACTCCCTGATGTAAAGCAAGCCAGGCACAGAGGAAAAACTTGGTAAATGTGAGCTCTTACTATTATTTTAAAACTTCTCTCCAAACCAGCTCCTGCCCACTTCTACCATTTTCCCACCTAAGAAGAAGTACCGCCATCTACCCACCGATTTTTCAAGGCAAAAAATATGTATACACAGTTTCCTTGAGACTTAGTTTCCTCTCATCCCCAATTCCAGTCCATGATTAGCAAATCCCATCAATTTCTACCCCTAAAACATCCTGAATGCTTGCACCTCCACCTCCACCCCTTCCACGTTATGCCAGGTGTTTGTCAATTCTCCCTTGTGCTAATGCAGGAGCCTCCTAACTGGATTCCCTACTTCTGCTCTCATTTTTGTCGACTCTCCACACAGTAGCCAAAGTGATAGTTTGAAAACGTAACCAGATCACACCCTTCTCCTGCTTAAAATCTCTCATGTCTTCCCGCCTCACTCAAATCTCAACTCTCTCCCCCACTTACAGTCCTGCACACTCCAGCCGGTCCCGTACTCCACACTTTCCTCCTTGCCCACTTCTCTCCAGCCATGCTGGCCTTCTCTTGGCTTCTTGAATATTCCCAGCTCATTTCTTCTTGGAGATCTTGCACTATCTTTGCTGGTCCATCCTCTGGAAGGCTTTCCCCCTGGCCATTGCATGGCTGCCCATTCTTGGCGTTCAGATATCAGCACCTCCTTGCGAGACCTTTCCTGACCACCCCTTCTAGAGTAGCTGTGTCACCTCTATCAGATCACCCTATTTTACTTTGCTCCATATACCTGCCACAGGAGAGATATATATTTATTTGCTTGCCTGTTTTGCCTCACTAGGCCATTCCATGAGAGCAGGGACCTTGTCTTGTTCATCATGTACCTCCAATGTCTAGACCCATGCCTGGTATGCAGTAGTGGCTCAATGAATCATTGTTGAATTGATTTTAGATTACGTGGCTTGCCTCTTTGTGACTTTTACCTATTTTCCTACTGAGTTACTACTATTATTTATCTACAAAGTTTCCTTGTTTATTAAGAATATCAATACTTTGTCTTTTGATTTCTTTCTTTCTTTCTCTTTCTTTCTTTCTTTCTTTCTTTCTTTCTTTCTTTCTTTCTTTCTTCCTTTCTTCCTTTCTTCCTTTCTTCCTTTCTTCCTTTCTTCCTTTTCTCTCTCTCTTTCTTTTTTTGAGACGGAGTCTCGCTCTATCACCAGGCTACAGTGCAGTGTCGCAATCTTGGTTCACTGCAACCTCCGCCTCCTGGGTTCAAGTGATTCTCCTGCCTCAGCCTCCCGAGTAGCTGGGACTACAGGCACACGCCAACATGCCCAGCTAATTTTTGTATTTTAGTAGAGACGGGGTTTCACTATGTTGGCCAGGATGGTCTCGGTCTCTTGACCTCGTGATCCACCTGCCTCGGCCTCCCAAAGTGCTGGGATTACAGGCGTGAGGCACTGTCCCTGGCCTTGTCTTTTGATCTGTAAAAGGTGTTTGCTGAAATAAATGGTGCAAACTTTTAACTGTGATCGTGTAAGTTCCTAGCTGTAGCCACCTGGGTGAAGTGTTCCAGCTTTGGAATATAAACAGTGAAAAATCATTAATGGACACTTAGGGTTGGCCATCTCATATGCAGGATCAAAGGGAGGGACCATTTCCCCTCCTTGGAATGCTTGGACTCTTAGGTTCTTGCCCTGACTTGGCCAGTGGTATGAGCAGATGACTTTTCAGCATGTCTCTTTGGCTGAGCTGAGTCACTTGCAAATTGGGGATAATGAGGTTTGTCTTTGGCTCATCCGCTTGGTGTGTTTTCAGCTTTTCAGGTGGTAGGGTTTGGGCTTTAATCAACAGGTCCACACATATTTAGTGAGTTCCCTGTCTGTGCCAGGATGGTGAAGATCCTGATAGAATAAGACATGGTTCTGCTTTCAAAGAGTTTACAGTCCAGAGAAGGAGAGAGACAAGTACACAAATCACTATAGTGGCTACAAGAAACAAATGTGTGCACAGGCACAGATGTACCCAAGAAGAAGTGGGTGACCGTCTTCTGGCAAGGAAGACTTCCCAGAGGAGATATCATCTGACTAGGGTTTGAAGAACTGAATAGGAGTTTGTTAAACAAGGCCGGAGGAGGTGGCGGATGGGGGGCGTGTGTGGCGGGGGCCACTGTCATAGCAGAGAGAACTGCATGTGCAAAGGCTTGGAGATAATAGCATAATGGATATGGGGAAACCACAGTTCTATGGGATTCTCATCTGGCTGACCCAACACTTCCATTACTTCTTACCTTTCCCCACTCTGTCTTGAGCCGATGTGGTCTTGGGGAGGTGGCTCCTGTCTGATTGCAGGAGTGCTGAACCTCCTTAGGAAGGGATAGGAGACAGTCCTGCTTGAAGGCACTGCCTGGGAGGAACAGGTCTTCGGGGGGCTTGTTAAGCATCCTTCCTTTGCACCATAAGGGAAGAGGCAGAAGGAGGCTCTGCCCCATGTCTCTCTGGCTTGTCTCAGTAGTGTCACTCATCATGGAGGAGGATCTTTTCCAGGAGCAGAGAAACCACAGGGCTGGAACCCTGGGAGAATTGGAGAATACTGGGCTGAATGGCAAAGCTAGGTAGAACCTGAGCTACCTTAGTTTGGAAAGGACAAAATATTTCATCTTCCCTAGCAACTCTACCCTTGGTGCTTGGGGACTGCTGGTTTTGCTTTGTTTTAAGAGACAGGGCCTCACTCTGTCACCCAGGCTGGAGTACAGTGGCTTGATCGTGGCTCACTGCAACCTCAAACTCCTGGGCTCAAGTGATCCTCCCACCTCAGCTTCCTGAGTAGCTAGAACTACAGGTGCGCACCAGTACGCCAGGCTAATTTTTTTACTTTTGTAGAGACGAGGTCTCACTATGTTGCCCAGGCTGGTCTTGAACTCCTGGCCTCAACCAATCCTGGGAGTTAGGTACTTGAGGCTGAAATGTGTTTCAGCAGGAAAGTGTGCTGTGATCAATGAGCAATATCTGCCATGAGTGCTGGAAGGGAGCATGCTTGCACGCACATTAATAGAAGGGAGAGAATGGGTCTGCGTGCCATCTCTGCCATCTCCAACCTTGTACACATGGGGAATCTGAGGGGCAGGGCATGCGAGAGTCTTATTTATTGCTCTGTCTCCAGTCCCAGAACAGTATCTGTCACACAATATCAGGAAAGGTCTGTGGAACTGAGTTGCATTACCCAGTTCTCCCAAGTCTCAATTTTGGGACTCTATTAAAATGGGACAAGTGGTTGTTTGATGCATAAACTCCTGCACATTTCAGGGGAGATTTTTCTGCAAAAGAACAGACTCCAAAGGAGGCTAGGAAATCAGAGTGGCACCTTCTCCTGGTAGCTTTGTGATACCTGGGCACAGAGGCTGGGAACAGACTGAAGAACCAGACTATAGCATAGCAGACTTGGCCTTTTTCTTTTTTTTTTTTTTTTGAGACGGAGTCTCGCTCTGTCGCCCAGGCTGGAGTGCAGTGGCGCCATCTCGGCTCACTGCAAGCTCCGCCTCCCGGGTTCACGCCATTCTCCTGCCTCAGCCTCTCCGAGTAGCTGGGACTACAGGCGCCCGCCACCACGCCCGGCTAATTTTTTTGTATTTTTAGTAGAGACGGGGTTTCACCGTAGTCTCGATCTCCTGACCTCGTGATCCGCCCGCCTCGGCCTCCCAAAGTGCTAGGATTACAAGCGTGAGCCACCGCGCCCGAGACTTGGCCTTTTTCAAAAAGATCAATTCAAAAATATTAAATATTGCAGCAGAGCCACAGAACCTTGAGTCTGAAAGCTCTAAGCAGACATTTAGTTCAATTCTGCTGAAACAGAACAAAACAAAACAAAACCCTACAGACTGAGGTTCAAATCTCAGCTGCATCTATTTCTAGCTACAGGGCCTTGGGCAAGTGACTTAACCCTTCTGATTCCATTTAGTTTCCTCATTTGTAAAACAAGGACAGTGTAATCTCTAGCTCACAGGATTAAATGAAATACGTAAGCAAACTGCCAGCCCAGTGCTTCCTGTGGAAAATAGGAGTTTCCATTTTGCAAAGTGATAGCAAAAAATTTTAAAAAGAAAGAAAAAAAGGACTCCAAAGAACACTAGGAGCTGTATTTCTAGCAAATATTCCTGTAACAGGGGCACATTTTACTGTCTATTCTGTACCTTCTAGAATATTTCACCCCTCACTTCTCCACTTGTCTTCAGGCAATAGTCTTGTCCTTTTCACCATTTCAATATGGAGTTCTGGGCTGGCCCCAAAGGGCCAGATTCATTTCTTTACAACTCAACACCTACTATGTTCCAGGCCCTGGCCACAGCGCTAGGGCACGACTTTTGACCTCAAAAACCTCCTTTATTCCAGAGGGGACCAGGTGATGTAAGGCGGCTGTTCAGGGTGGCCATACATAAGTCCAGCTCTGCTGGCCCTGGGCAAGTTCCTTCCCGCTGGGCCTCGGTTTTCCCATCTGTGACATGGGAACGTGGACCTGGACCAAAAGAACTCCGGGGGCCCTTCCCGCTGGGGCCCGGGGGTTGGGGAGGGGTGAAGTTCGTGGCGTGAGCAGGGTGAGAAAGGCGCGCCCCGCCGGGCCCTGACCCGTGACAGCCCGGCCCCGCCCGGGAGTGAGCCTGCAGCGAGGGATTAGCGGCGTAATAGCCGGGATTAGCGCAGGCGGCGAGCGCTAAATTAGTCACTAAGCTGCGCGTTCGCATCCCGAGCCACCTCCCCTGGCCCCCGAGCTCCAATCACAAGCCGGGTCTCCACTCGCTGCCCGGGCGCGGGAGAAACGCCGGAGCCCATTGGCTCCGTGACCTGCAGGAGGGACTGGGGACGTGCGGTGGCCCCTCCCTATAGCCCAAAGGCCCCACCTCCCTCCTCGCCGAGGTCTAGCTTCCCAAAGCGAGCCCGTGTTTGTCGGTGGTCACAGGCATCCTGCACATTTGCGGCAGCTTGGCCTAGAAGTGCGACCATAGGCCTTGGGTTCAAATCCCACCTGAGCCGTTTGCCTGCTCCGTGACCTTGCCAAGTTAAGCTCTCCAACCCCCAGTTTCCTTACGGGGTCGTGGTAAAACTCATAATTAATAATAACAATAGCGAAGAAAGGGAAGGAGGGAGTAAGAGAGAGAGAAGAGGAGGATGCCTAGGAATGGGAGCTATTTCTAGAACTTCTCTTCCCCGTTTTCCAGGTGGAGTAACAGGCTCAGCGAGGTTAGCTGCCTTTCTGCAAATCCCACAGCCAGAAGCAGAAGGCTCCCGTGGAGCTGCGCCCTGCAGGGCTCATCCCTCCCACAATGCTTAGGCTGCACCTGCCTCAGGGTAAGGACCTGGGGCCCTGCCCTTGTTTCTTCTGGTCTCTCCCAAGACTCTCCCTTAATCCTACTGCTTTGGCCCTGGCCAGGGTGAAGCAGCTCAAGGTCAAAGGTCTGAAAGAAGGAATGGGGACGTGCAAGACCAAGTATTAGGCTGGTGCAAAAGTAATTGCAGTTTCTGCTATTAGAAGTAATGGCAAAACCGCAATTGTTTTTGCACCAGCATAAAACTCAGGCTTCCTCACTGAGGCATGGGGCAGGCTTCCTGTGGCAGGCAGAGGGCTGAGCCCCTTGCCCAGCCTGGCAAGAGAAGAGTGGGGCCCCTCTGTAACCCTAGATTTGAACCCAGGACTTTGTGATTTCAGGACCAAGCTCACAGCCTCTAGTTTTCAGATGATTCCATGGAGGTCAGGGCTATACCTCCTATTTACAGAGGAGGGAGAAAAGGCTCAGTGTCTGCATTAGTTTTCTTGGATGCTGTAACAAATTAGAGCAAATCTGGTGGCTAAACAATATAAATTGATAAAGAACAGAAACTTTTATTTATTTATTTATTTGAGACAGAGTCTCGCTCTGTCCCCCAGGCTGGAGTGCAGTGGCGCGATCTCAGCTCACTGCAAGCTCTGCCTCCCAGGTTCACGCCATTCTCCTGCCTCAGCCTCCCGAGTAGCTGGGACTATAGCCGCCCACTACCACGCCCGGCTAATTTTTTGTATTTTTTTTAAGTAGAGACGGGGTTTCACCATGTTAGCCAGGATGGTCTTGATCTCCTGACCTCATGATCTGCCTGCCTCGGCCTCCTAAAGTGCTGGAATTACAGGTGTGAGCTACTGTGCCTGGCCAAAACTTTTTATTTTTAATTAAAAAGAAAAAGAAATTTGTGAGACAGGGTGATATGGTTTGGATTTGTGTCACAGCCCAAATCTCATGTGGAATTGTAACTGCCAATGTTGGAGGTGGGGCCTGGTGGGAGGTGATTGTATCGTGGGGGCAGTTTCTCATGAATGGTTTAGCACCATTCCCTTGATGCTGTGCTTGTGATAGAGTTAGTTATTGCGAGATGTGGTTGTTTAAAAGTGTGTATCACCTCCCCACTCACACTCTTCTTGCTCCTGCCCTGGCCATGCAAGATGTGCCTGCGTCCCCTTCGAAGACATGCCTGCTTCCCCTTTGCCTTGCATCAAGATTGTAAGTTTTCTGAGACTTCCCCAGAAGCCAAGCACATGCCAGCATCATGCTTCCTGTACAGCCTGCAGAGCCATGAGCCAATTAAACTTCTTTTCTTTTTTTTTCTTTTTTTTTGAGACAGAGTCTCACTGTCGCCCAGGCTGGAGTGCAGTGGCAGGATCTCGGCTCACTGCAGGCTCCACCCCCCGGGGTTCACGCCATTCTCCTGCCTCAGGCTCCCGAGTAGCTGGGACTACAGGCGCCCACCATCTCGCCTGGCTAATTTTTTGTATTTTTAGTAGAGACGGGGTTTCACTGTGTTAGCCAGGATGGTCTCAATCTCCTGACCTCGTGATCCGCCCGCCTTGGCCTCCCAAAATGCTGGGATTACAATCGTGAGCCACCGTGCCCGGCAAACTTCTTTTCTTTATAAGTTACCTAGTCTCATGTATTTCCTTATAGCAATGTGAGAATGGACTAATACAGAAAATTGGTGTCTCACGTGTCCATGTGAAGAGACCACCAAATAGGCTTTGTGTGAGCAACAAGGCTGTTTATTTCACCTGGGTGCAGGCAGGCTGAGTCCGAAAAGAGTCAGCAAAGGGTGATGGGATTATCATTAGTTCTTACAGGTTTTGGGATAGGCGGTGGAGTTAGGAGCAATCTTTTGCGGGCAGGGGGTGGATCTCACAAAGTACATTTTCAAGGGTGGGGAGAATTACAAAGAACCTTCTTAAGGGTGGGGGAGATTACAAAGTACATTGATCAGTTAGGGTGGGGCAGAAACAAATCACAATGGTGGAATGTCATCAGTTAAGGCTATTTTCACTTCTTTTGTGTATCTTCAGTTGCTTCAGGCCATCTGGATGTATACGTGCAGGTCACAGGGTATATGATGGCTTAGCTTGGACTCAGAGGCCTGACAATTGGTACTAAGGAGTGGGGCATTGCTGTAAAGATACTTGAAAATGTGGAAGCAGCTGCGGAACTGGATAACAGGCAGAGGTTTACTTTAGAATGCCCTTGGCCAAGAGGAGGAGTCCATTCAGTTGGTTGGGGGCTTAGAATTTTCTTTTTGGTTTAAATTTGCATACCTGAGTTTTTGTACTGGGAAATCCACACCTCCTGTACATCCAAATACACATACCCCCATAAACAGATGAACATTCATGTGTATATTGATATAGAATGTGTCTAGAAAAAAGAATCAAAGGAGAGATATCAAATGCTAACAGATTCCCTCTTGATGGGGCTACCGTGGTTTGTATCAGTTATCCCACGGATTTGGCTAGTGTCACAAATATCAGAAAAGCAGTGGCTTTAATAAGGGAGGAGAGGAAAGGGTGAAATGAATGTGGTCCAGGACTACTGAAGGAGCTGACTGACATGTGGGGACCAGGCTCTTTCTGTCTCATTGCTCCACTCTCTCTAACTCTTGGCTTCCACCTCATGATCTAATCTGGCTGCCCAGGCCCCTCCATCACATCTGCATTCCATCTAATGAGAAGGGAGACAAGGCAAAGGGAAGGCAGGTTTCTTTATTGTTTTTTCTTAAGGACACAACTGAAAGTTGCACATATCACTTCCTCTCACATGTCTTGGACATATCCTGGTCATGTGGTCACACCAGCTGTAAGGAATACTGGGAAATGAAGTCTTTAGCTGGGTAGTTTTGTGCCTCAGTGAAGCACATCTCTGAATATTTCAGCTCTGGAGCCTCCTGTGGGCTTGGCTGAGATCTCTGTTGGAGTCCACCACAGCCCAGCTGCTCTCTCCACCCAATCCATTTCCCTTGGCCTGCCCGCACCCCACCCTAGATGTTGATCCTGAAAGCATCTGCCAATTCAGTGTGCAAATCTCTTTCCCAGAGCCAGTTTCCCAGAGCACACTGCCTAAAATGCACTGTAAAATGGAAATAATATGGTTATAAGGATTAGATGTGATATGTTAAAATGAAACACTTCCATTGAGTAGGTGCTGAATAAATAATGAAACTGGCAAACACTCCTACAGATTGCACTGCCTCTTCCAGATGGTGTTCTAAGCCCTTTTCATGCATAACATCATTCACTCTTTGCAGCCAGCCTGTGAGGGTGATACTATCATTCTCATTTTACAGATGAGGAAGCCGAGGCTCAGAGAGGTTAAGTACTGCACTCCAGCTGCCCAGTTTGATTACTCTGATGCAGCGCAGACACCTGTCAACTGGTGCGTCAGGATTACAAGGCCAGAGCCAGGAGGACGGTGATGGCAGGTAAGGAGCCTGGGCCTCGGTCGCGGCTGCTGGGAACCTCCAGCCCTGTCACCTCATGGGCTCCCATGTGACCACAGATGGAAGTGCTTTGTAAACTGTAGAGTACTGGGCACCACCAAGGTGTGGTTATCCCTCGTGATTCTTTTTATAACAATGATAATTGGGCCCATTTGTGGGGCACTCACCATGTGCCAGGCCCTACATTAAACACTTGACAAACATGTCATTTACTTCTCACCAACCCCACGAGGCAGGCGGCTGTCACTGTGCTTCACCAGTGAGGCCATAGAGGCTCCGGGAGGTTGGGTCAATTGCCTTAGGTCCCAGGGCTGGGGGGTGGCAACGTAAGACATGAGCCCAGGCTGGAGTGAGGCCGGAGGGCATCCCTCACCTCGGGGCCTGTGGAAGGATGTCGTTCCTTTACGCAGCTGCCCTCGAACAGCCACTTCTCAGGTTCCACTGCACTGACTCAAGTGGACGGGGACTCGTTTTCCAGGGCTGGCGAGTCTCCCAGAGCAAGGGGGTCCAGGGAGTTCCTAGGGGACGGAGGAGACAGAGATCCACCCTGAGAAGGCCACTGGTTTGAGGGAGAGGCTCAGCTTCTGCCCAGGCAGAGCTACTGGTCCGAGGGGTACCCCTGGGAGAGCTCCTGGTGTGGCGGAAAAGGCACAGGCTCTGCCTCGGAGGACACCCCTAACGAGGGAGCCTTAGCCTCTGCCCTTGCTCCCTGCTGATGGGGACTCTGGATGCCAGCAGATGCCCCAGGAAACAAGAAGCAGGGATGAGAAGGGGCTGAGGAAGGAGGAAACTGGGCAGGGCTCTGGCCAGAGGCCCATCTCTCCTACCTCGCCCACCCCCATCTGCCCGGGGCCTCTGTACCAAGCCTGTGAGTAACTGCCCGGCAGCGGCACAGCCAGTCATGAGGACGTGATGGGGCTCCATGAGGTAGCCATGCAGGCCCCGGTGAGGAGGACCTGGTGACTCAGGGGCTCTCCAGCCGGCTTGTGCCCTGGGCCAGCTCCACTGTCTGCCTGGGCTGCGCCTGCCTCTTGCCGTGTAGCCCCAGGCCACTCCTCCTTTGCAGGCCTCAGTTTCTCCATCTGTACGTGGGGGAATGGCCCTGGACAGCCTTTCTCCCTGTGTGGCTCGGTCACCTCAGGCCACAGACCCACCAGGAGCCCTCCATCTGGGAATCCTGGTCCTGAAGACCTCCTACCTCTGGTTGCTGTCCTGGCTGGCTCCATTCCTCACATCTTCTCAACCCCGTGCCCTGCAGAGAATCCCTTTGGAGGATGTCTTTGCCACCACAGCTAAAGGACAGTCCTTGCTTGCACAGTGTCTTTGACTTCATGACCTGTGCATCCCTGGGCTGGATGGCATGCCACAGTCCCGGTTCTCCTCCTGCCGCTCTGTCGCCTCCGCACCCTCCTGCTGTCTGTCACCCCCCACACCCCCACCCCATGCTGGCAGGGTGCATGGGGTGGGGGACACTTAGCAAGAGGGCCCCTCTATAAGAATGACTCCCAGGGCTCATGCCCAGTGGGGCTTTCACATGGGGTGTCCCCAGTACAACCTGGCAGGATAAATTAGGAAGATGCTCGCCGCAGTTCCCCATGCCCTACTGTGGATGTGTGGAGTGATTTTCCCCTTCCTCGTCGTCATTAGCGAGGCCTTTGTATTACCCCACCCAGGGGGTTTTTGGTCTGGGACCCAAAGCCAGGAACCCCTCAGATGCTATGCTCTGAAGAGTTGGGACTGTGTACATCTTGCACATTTTTGTAGCCCAGTTCTGTCTTCCAGGTCTGGCACATAGCAGGTGTTCAGCCCATATTTGTAGACTCAATGGGTGATTGGCTGGTGGAAGAAATGCATCACATGTCATCTGCACAAAGAGGTTGGGTGGTACTGTCGGGAAGAGAGAGGAGAAAGGCCTGTGAGGTCCCAGCACGGTGCCGGATGCACAGTCAGGGCTTGGTGTGGGCCGACAGTGGTTGTGACATCTGGCTGCAGTTTGACAGGGCTGAGTGATGTGAGCTTGCACCTGTTGCCCCGGGTTCCCTTGGGCCTTGATTCAGACTCCTGTCCATGGCCTTTCGGATAGGTCCAGGCCAGCATCTGTCAGAGGAGCTCAGAACTTCTGAAATCTCAGCCTCCAGCTCCCGAGGACTTGTGGGGCCGTCCAGACCCTGATACTGTCGGCCGTGCCCTCAGCAGCAACTGGAAGGGCGGCCAGCAGCCTTTAGAGGACTCCATCTGAGAGAACAAGGCCGAGACAGGACTTCACATGAGGGTGACTCCTGGGCTGTGCCAGGCTTTGGATCAGTCCCTGAGTTTCTGCTGAACACCTGCTGTGTGCCTTGCCTGGGGAGGGATGGGCTCCAGGAAAGCTGTGAGAAGCAGCTGCTGACATGGAGTTTGGTGTCAGGCAGACTTGAAGTCAAACCCGAACTGGTGACCATGGAGAAATTCCTTCACTCCTCTGAGCCTCAGTTTCCTCAAGTGGCCAGATGACCAGGAGGACTAAGTGATGCCTGCTGGAGCATGGAGCGCGGCGTCATATGCTGGAGCTTTAAGAAAAACACTTAATTCTAGGATATGGTCTTGACCCTAAGCATCTCTCTCACATTCCAACTGGGGAGATGGAATTGGAGAGAAGAAAACTGGTAGTTCATAAATCCCACCATGGCATGGATCCCATGTGGCATGCAACTGGGAAGAGCTGAGATGGAAGCTCTTCCAGATTAGAGTGATTAGGGAGGGCTTTCTGGAGGAGGTGGCTCCTGAGCTGAGCCCAAGGGAGGAACAGGCTGTGGACAGGTGGATGGGAGAACAGAGGGTGTGTGGGCAGGGGGACAAGGTGTGGGAGCTGTGGTGGTGGGATAGGACTCATACACTGAACCTGGGTACAGTGTTAACGGGAGGCAGTGGGGTGACCTGAAGACTCTCAATGACAATTTGGGGTGTAAGAAGAATGGTGTGAGAGGCAGGGCCCACAGTCGACAGTCTTCTGGTGGGGGTGCAGGTGAAGGTCGCTGAGTTGGCCCGATTTAAGGAAGGTTTATTTCTTCAGCACCCAGCAGAGTTGAAAATAGGTCTTGGCAGTTCAGGGGAGAGATGGGGGTGGGGGCTACAGCCTTATACTGCCTTCAGGATAAAGTCCAAGCCCTCAGCCCGGCCTGCAGGAACCTCTGGGATGGGGCTTCTTCTCACCTCTCCAGCCTGAGCGTCCCCACCCCAATCCTCTAGCCATGCTGAGGCCCACCCGGTTCCCTGAGCGTGCCTCTGCACCACTGCTCCGTGGATCCTTCTGCCTGGAATGCCTTCCCTCATACCCACCTGACAAACCCCTACTAACCCCTTAACACTTGGGTTAACATGACCTCCTCCATGACATTTGCCTTGATCTGCCCAGGAGGATGGTGCAGGACACTCTCCTCTGTATCCCATAGCACCTGCTATCCACATCCTTCATAGCCAATTCATTTTGCTCTCATGGTAACTGGCTGTGTCACGTTGGTCAAGCAAATAAACTTCTCTGTGCCTCAGTTTCCTAATCTGCAAAATAAGGGCAATAATTGTAGCTGCCATCGTTGGGTTAACATTTGTAAAGACTTTAGAAGAGTGCCTGGTGCTTAATAAATAGTAAATGTTACCCATTATTAAAATAATTATTCTTACCTCATAGGGCTGTTATGAGGATTAGAAGTCAAGTGCTTGTATCGTGCTTGGAACATAGTGAGCCCTAACAAATGAGAGCTATCATCCCCACTGTCTTCATTGTCCCCCTCATCCCCACCATGATCCTCACCATCCCCAACAGCATCCCCACCGTCCCCACTGCCATCTCCATCGTCCCTACCACCATCCCCAATATCCCCACCATCATCCCCATTACCATCCCCACCACTATTTCCACCATTCCCACCATAGTCACCATCACCCCCACCATCCCCATCATCATCCGCACCATTCCCACCATCCTTACCATCACCATCCCAACACCATTCCCACCATCCCTACCATTACCATCACCATCATCCCCACCACCCTTTCCACCATTCCCACCATCTCCAACACCTCCCCCACCATCATCCCCACCATCATCCCCAACATCCCCACCATCATCCCCACCACCATCTCCATTACCATCCCCACCACCTTCTCCACCATCATTCTCACCATCCCCACCACCGTCCCCACCATCCCCACCACCATCTCCACCAACATTCTCACCATTCCCACCACCATCTCCACCATCATCCTCACCACTATCTTCACCATCTCCACCAACATCCCCACCCCCATGCCCACCATCATCCCCACCATCCCACCAGCACCCTCACCATTCCCACCACCATTCCCTTCATCTCCACCCCCATGCCCACCATCATTCCCACCATCAGTTTGCCCACTTGCCTCCTCCAGACTGTGAACCCCTACAGCATGGCTGTGCTTTGGCCATCTCTGATCTCAGTGGGATGCTCAGAATCAGGCATGTAGTAGGTGCTCAGTACAATTTTCTTGGGCAAATGAAGGAAGCAGGGCCCTGGCTTGGGAGCTGTTAAGGAAGGGAAAGGTGTGAGTGAGGTTTAGGAGGGAGAGCTGTCAGGACTGGAGCCCCATGGCTGGGGGTGGGGGTGGTGGGGAGAAGACTCCAGGCTGGTGCTAAGCTGGAAACTGCCCGTACTAGGGGACACCATCCTCTGCAAAGCAACTTCAAAACCCTTTGGATCCAGCCTCTGTTGGAGCAGGTGGGCATTAAAAGGGATTTGGGAAAAAACAGATCCCCTCTGAAGTCAGCTCTCCCTAAGCCTCTGGTCTCAGGGACTGTCCGAAGCCTTGGACTCCACCCGTAGTCGTAGCTGTTGATTCTGTTGTGAGGGGGTCTCTGGGTGGCTCCACCCGTAGTCGTAGCTGTTGATTCTATTGTGAGGGGGTCTCTGGGTGACAAGGCTGTGCACAGTTCCAGGAGGATCTTCTCAACAGCCTGAGATGCGGATGGGGGAAGGGAGAGCCTGGGGAGCAAGCTCAGAGGATGGGAGAATTAGGGAGGGCTTCCTGGAAGAGGTGTTAGGAGCTAGGCTATAAATCTAGAGAAGGGATAGGTGGCACCAGTGGACAGCATAGAATTAGAGAAGAATGAGCTCTGGGTCCTCAGGAGCTCAACCTGTCCACCTCTTGCCACCTGATGCCCCTTCTCTAGTCCCAACTCTCATCAGCCCCATCTAGCCCGCTGCACCTCCCTCTTTCCTGCCCTGCCTCCTTAGCGTCCACTCCCTGCAGAACATCCTGGGCTTAGAACCTTCCAGTGACTCCCACCTCGCTTGGAGTCAAAGCCAGAGGGCACAACTGGCAAACAAGGCTGTGCATCCCAGCCCCTGCCTGCTGCTTCTGTCTTTGATCCCACCCTTCCTGGCCACAGAGGTCTTCTTGCAGCTCCCTAAACCCTGGAGGCAATTTTCCAGCCCAGGGTCTTTGCATAAACTCTCCCCCCCTCCCTCCACCTGGAACGCTCTACTCCTGACTGTGTCTGGGGCTTTCTCATCCGAGGTTTCAGCTACAATGTTGCCTTGTCCAGGAGGCTTTCTCAGACCTCTTTATTTGCTTCCTGTACAGACCTAACCACGATTTATAATTAGGTGTATTGTTTTAAAACTTATTGTCTCCTCTTCACCAATATGTCAGCTTCATGGGGACAAAGCTCTGTCTGGCTCCTTATTGCTACATCCCCAGAGCTCCAGGCGGTGCCTGGCATCTAAATAAGCCTTTAAGTAAAATGGAATTCTGTGCTTTGACATGAGGAAGGGAAATCAAGGAAGGCTCCTTGGAGGAGATGTTTAGAGATGGGAAGAAAATACAGAGAAGAAGATGGGTGGTCAACAGTGAGGACAGGGTTGAGGTGCTCAGAGCTAGGTGGAATGGGCCCAGGGGAGTCCCTTTGCCCTCCCTGGAATATTTTTAGTCCTACCTGAGCCCCGAGAACTTCTGTCTAGGTGTGACCTTGCTCCAGGCAAGCTGTCTTGTAAAATTCCAGAGCCAGGTATACCCAATTCTGCAACGTGGTAGCTGCATGACTGTACAAGTCCCTTAACAGCACTGGGCCTCAGTGACATCATCTGTTAAATGGGTTGGTGATGATAATGGTCAGCATTTATGGAGGGGCCCACATGGTGCTAAGTGCTTTACACATATCAGCTAACTGAATCCTCACTGCTGCCAATGAGACAGGTACTATTGAATCAGAGGCCGGGAGAGAGCTCCATGTGGTTGGTCATACTGGTGAAGAGCTTGATCCAATGCCTGGTGAACTCTCAGCACAAGGGTTACCAGTGAAACTCATGCTGTGGGCATTCGTTTCCCTCGAAGAGGGACAGCCCCAGCGTCCCTGGACGCTGACTAGGACTGAGTCAGGCCCATCCTTGTTAGAGTCTCAACCTTGAGGCTGCCTGCACGGAGTGATGTCTGCAGATATGTGGGTCTCTCTCTGAGCCTGGTCAGGCTTCACGCCCCTCAGAGCCTGCCCTGATGTTACCCCCAGCAGGGCTGTGAGTCACCTGGTTCCACCTCCCTGGCTGGGAGCCTGGCCAGCTGCTTTTGTGCCTCACATTTTTATGCCAGTTAATTACAGCCATTACTGCCATTATGAAAAAGTTATGTGATCTCAGGCAGGTCTGGGAGGCCCCGAGGCGCCTGAGGGATCTGCCATCCACGGATGTTTGAGAGGAGGCTCTCCCATGCCTGCCTGTTCTGTCTTCCACTGGACTTTTAACCTTTTGAGGTTAAAGATGGTATCCCCCATTAGGCTGGTGTCCTGGACAAAAATTCTAAAAGAATCTTTTAAAAGGCATGACTGAGCTGGTAAGACTGTAGAGGAAGCGCTCAAAAGCCAAAAAAAAAAAGAATGTGTACACAAATCAAGATGGAGTGAACCCTCGACTGGAGGCTGGCCTAAAAGATTCCTGTAAACTAGAGCTTTGTTGTTCTTTAAGTTGTGGTCAACTTTACGTAGATTAGAATTCACCCTTTTTAGTATAAAGTTCTTTGAGTGTTGACAAATGCATAGAGTTGTGTACCGGCCATCACAATCAAGGTATGGAAGTTTAATGTCTCGTCAATGTCCCTGAGTCCTTTGGAAGTCAATATCTGTTCTCACCTCTGCCTCCTGGCAAACACTGATCTGTCTCCTCTTCCTATATTTTTGCCTTTTCCAGGATGTCACAAAACTGGAATCATCCAGCAACATGTTGTCTTTTGAGTCTGACTTTCACTTAGCATAAGGCAATTGAGATTCATCCGTGTTGCATTTCTAAGTGTGTTAGTATTGTGCAGATGTGCCACAGTCTGTTGATCCACTCACTTGCTGAAGAATATCTGAGCTGTCTTCAGCTTTTGGCTATTATGTATTTTATTTATTTATTTATTTAGACGGTCTCTCTCTGTCTCCCAGGCTGAAGTGCAATGGCGTGATCTTGGCTCACTGCAACCTCCACCTCCCAGGTTCCAGGGATTCTGGTGCCTCAGCCTCCAGAGTAGCTGGGATTACAGGTGTGTGCCACCACGCCCAGCTAATTTTTGTATTTTTAGTAGAGAAAGGGTTTCACCATTGTTGGCCAAACTGGTCTCAAACTCCTATCCTCAAATGATCCGTCTGCCTCAGCCTCCCAAAGTGCTGGGATTACAGTGCGAGTCACCGGGCCCGGCCTCATTTATTGATTTTTAAGACAGAGTCTTGCTCTGCTGCCCAGGCTGGAGTGCAGTGGTACAATCATGGCACTGCAGCCTCAAACTCCTGAGCTCAAGCAATCCTCCTACCTCAGCCTCCCGAGTAGTGGGGACTTCAGGTGTGTGCCACCAGGCCCTGCTAATTATCCTTTATTTTTTGTAGAGACAGGGTCTCACAATGTTGCCAAGGCTGGTCTCAAACTCCTGAGCTCAAGCAATCCTCCCACCTCGGCCTCCCAAAGTGCTGGGATTACCGTTGTGGGCCACCGCGCCCAGCTTCTTTTTTTTTTTAAGTACACTTGGAAGAGGGCCTAGTGGGTGACTTGTGAGATGAAGTGCCAGATACTTTCAACAACCTGGATTAATCAAAAAAACATTTTGCAGAGAGAAAGAAGCAAGACGCAAAAGAATACCAGGTCTATGATTTCATGTATACTTATTTGCGGGACAGGCAAAAATCTAGTCTATAGCCACAGAATGCATGTGAGTGGTTGCTTGGGGACAAGAGTTGAGAGAGGGATTGACTGCAAAGGGAAAAGGGACCTTTTGGGGCTAGTGAAAATGTTGTAGCTCTTGATTGGGGGCGGTGGTTACGTGAGTTTATACATTTGTCAAAACTCATCAAACCGGCCGGGCGCGGTGGCTCACGCCTGTAATCCCAGCACTTTGGGAGGCCGAACCGGGTGGATCACAAGGTCAGGAGTTCGAGACCATCCTGGCTAACACGATGAAACCCCGTCTCTACTAAAAATACAAAAAATTAGCCAGGCATGGTGGCAGGCGCCTGTAGTCCCAGCTACTCAGGAGGCGGAGGCAGGAGAATGGTGTGAACCCGGGAGGTGGAGCTTGCAGTGAGCCGAAATGGCGCCACTGCACTCCAGCCTGGGCGACACAGCAAGACTCTGTCCCAAAAAAAAAAAAAAAAAAACCTCATCAAACCATACACTTAAAATGGATGCTTTTACTGTATGTAAATTATACTTCAATAAAGTTAATTTTATTTATTTATTTATTTGAGACAGAGTCTCACTCTGTCACCCAGGCTGGAGTGCAGTGGCACAATCTCAGCTCACTGCAGCCTCTGCCTCCTGGGTTCAAGTAATTCTCCTGCCTCAGCCTCCCAAGTAGCTGGGATTACGGGCGCCCGCCACCACGCCCAGACAATTTTTGTATTTTTAGTAGAGACAGGGTTTCACCATGTTAGCCAGGACGGTCTTGAACTTCTGACCTCAAGTGATCCTCCCACGTCAGCCTCCCAAAGTGCTGAGATTACAGGTGTGAGCCAATGCGCCCAGCCCTAAAGTTAATTTTAAAACTAAAAAGGCATTTATCAGGATGAGAGGTCTAGCTGGGGTCACTTTTCAGAACTTTTTCTTTCACATGCTGATCATGCCCCTTATCTATTTATTTATTATTTTTATTCCATTTAGAAAGAGGGTCTTGCTCTGTCACCCAGGCTAGAGTGCAGGGGCACGATCTTGGCTCACTGTAGCCTAGAACTCTGGCCTAAAGTGATCTTCCCACCTCAACCTTGCAAGAAACTGGGACCACAAGTGTGTTCCACCACACCCAGCTTATAAAGAAAAAAATTTTTTTAGGGAGGGTTTGTGGCATGGGGTCCCACTATGTTGCTCAGGCTGGTCTTGAACTCCTGACTTCAAACAATCCTCCTGTCACCACACCTGGTGATCATGCTCCTTCTTGAGACCCTCTCTGTTCTGGGACATCCCACTTTCTCTTGGGTTTTCTCCTACCTCCCTGGCTCCTTTGTTCTCCCCAAACTCTAAACGTTGGAGGGCCTCAGGGCTCTGTCCTTGGGCCCCATCTCTCTCCTACCTACACTCACTCCATAGGAGATCTCTGGCTTTGAAATTGTCTGCCCACTCCCACAATCCTATGTCCAGCCCAGACCTCTGGCTTTGGACTCCAGTGAGATTAACAAGTCCCCTCCCCTGTGTCACCCCTTGGAGGTCTAATAGGCACCTCAACCTCACACCTGCAAAACCACCCTCCTGATGTCCAGCCCTGCAAACTTCCCCTGCCTGAGACTTCCCCATCCTTCTAGGTGCTTGTGCCAAAACCATGGAGTCATCCACTCCTCTCTTCCTCTCACACCCCACAGCTTATCTATCAGTGAACCCTGTCGGATCTACCTCCAAAAAAATCATCTCTGACTGTTTATTACCTGCTCCACTACTTCCTCCCTGGTCCAAGCCACCATTGCTTCTTGCCAGGATTATGATTGCTTTTCTGACTGGTGTCTCTGCTTTCTACCGTTGCCTCCCTATAATCTGTGGTCAGCAAAGCAGCCAGAGGGATTCTGCCAAGTTATGCCTCTCCTCTGCTCAAACCCTTCCGGCAACTCCTCATCTCACTCGGAGGAAGCTGACCCTTCCTTTGGCCTATAAGGTCAACATGATTCTGCCTTTCATTTCTCTGACTTCATCCCCTAGCACTCTGGTATGGTTTGGCTGTGTCCTCACCCAAATCTCATCTTGAATTGTAGGTCCCATAATTTCCACATATTGTGGGAGGAGCCCAGTGGGAGATAATTGAATCGTGGGGGCAGTTCCCCCCACTGTTCTCATGGTAGTGAATAAGTCTCACGAGATCTGATGATTTTATGAAGGGTTTCCCCTTCGGCTTGGTTCTCATTCTCTCTCTTGCCTGCCACCATGTAAGATGCGCTGTTTGCCTTCTGCCATGATTGTGAGGCCTCCCCAGCCATGTAGAACTGTGAGTCCATTAAATCTCTTTTTCTTTATAAATTACCCAGTCTCAGATATGTCTTTATCAGCAGTGTGAAAACAGACTAATACATAACCTGTCCATTCCCCTCCCCTACCCCTGTGCCACACTAGCCTCCCAGTGGTTCTTTGAATGAGTCAACCATGGTCCTGCACTTGCTGCTCCCTCTTCTGGGTCTGAGACTCTCCAGGTGTCCCCATGGCTGTGTCCTTGCATCCTTCAGGTCACTCTTAGTTTGCTTTGCTAGAGAGGCTTCCCGACCCCTGTAGAAATCAGTGCCGTTGCCCCACTCTGTGTGCTAGTCATCACCGAGGCAAACATCGATCACCTGGCTGAGGCAGTGTTCATCAGTTTTCACTTGTTATGGGTTGAATTGTGTCCCTGCTACTCACCTAAAATTCACATGCTGGAATCCTAACCCCTAATACCTCAGAATGTGACCTTATCTGGAGACAGGGTCTTTACAGAGGTAATCACATTAAAATGAAGTTGTTAAGGTGGGCACTAATCCAATGTGACTGGTGTCCTAATAAAAAAGGGTAAATTTGGAGAGACATGCACACAGGGAGACACTGTGTGAACACGAAGACGGTCATCTATAAGCCAAGGAAAGAAGCCTGGAATAGCTCTGGTATGATTAAGCTTTGTGTCCCCACTCAAATCTCATCTTGAATTGTAATCCCCATAATCCCCATAATCTCTGCATGTCAAGGGAGAGACCAGGTGGAGGTAATTGAATCATGGCGGCAGTTTCTCCCATGCTGTTCTCGTGATAGTGAGTGAGTTCTCATGAGATCTGATGATTTTATAAGGGGCTCTTCCTCCTTCACTTCTCCTTCCTGTCACCTTGTGAAGAAGGGGCCTTTCTTCCCCTTAGCCTTCCGCCATGATTTTAAGTTTCCTGAGGCCTCCCCAGCCACGTTGAACTGTGAGTCAGTTAAACCTCTTTCCTTTACAAATTACCCAGTCTTGGGCAGTTCTTTCTTGCCGTATGAAAATGGACTAATACAAGCTCCTTCTCTCACAGCCCTCAGAAGGAACCAACCCTACCAACAATTTGATTTTGAACTTTCAGCCTTCAAAACGGTGAGAAATTTGGGAACAAATTTCTGTTGTTTAAGCGACTCAGTTGTGATACCCGGTTATGACAGCCCTAGGACATTGACACAGCACTGTAAAGTTACTCCCCCTCCCCACCTGTCCACATTCTCCTCAGTAGATCTACATAAATTATTCTTCTCCATGGACAATATATGTTTTAGTCATACGTTTGTTCGCTTAGCCATTTGTTTATTGTCTGTCTCCCCGAACCAGACTCTAATGCCGAGGGTATGTATTTTTGACTCTTTGATTCACTGCCATATTTTAGCACCTAAAACAGAGCCTGGTGCACAGTAGCCACTTAAATATTTGGATGAACAAAATTAATGAGCCAGCAATGACAATAATTGGAAATGGACTGGAATAAATTATCTAGTTGAAAAACATATATTGTGAGAATGGATGAAAAAGCAAAACTTTGTACTAGAGTAAAATATAAAATCAGGCCGAGTGTGGTGGCTCATGCCTGTAATCCCAGCACTTTGGGAGGCCAAGGCAGGTGGATCACTTGAGGTCGGGAGTTTGAGGCCAGCCTGGCCAACATGGTGAAACCCCGTCTCTACTTAAAAAATACAAAAATTAGCTGGGCGTGGTGGCACGTGCCTGTAATCCCAGATACTCAGGAGGCTGAGTAGGAGAATCGCTTGAATCTGGGAGGTAGAGGTTGCAGTGAGCCAAGATTGCACCACTGCACTCCAGCCTGGGTGACAGAGTGAAACTCTGTCTCAAAAAAAACTATATATATATATACACACATGCAAATATACAATCATAGGAAGTAGAGAAGCAAAAGAATAGTAAAAGACATACCAAAAAAAAAAAAAAAAAAAAAAAGCCAACCCAAAGGAAGTAGGTTCAGCTTTAATAAATGTGGATAAGACAGGCTTTAAAGTAAAAACGTTGTAAGGAAACAAGGGAGTTACCATATAATGTTAAAAAGGTTTACTACATTGGAATACTGCAACAATTATGAACTTGTATGATCTAATAACGTAAGTTCAGAATATATAAAGCTGGGTTTCCTGGGTTTTCTTTTTGCCTCACATATCCCAAATTGGAGAGGCAGCAACCCCAAAACATCAAGGGATGCAGACAAATAAGCCCCAAGAAAAGCTGGCTCTTTCTAGCCAAAGGACCAGGAAGAAGCAGCTGAGAAAGACAAACTTTCAGATGATAACTGCTCTACTCCAGCCAAACACTGCAGAAAAAACTGTGACCTTAGCCTTACCTTTCCAGGGAAGTCTGAGTGGGGAACTTTGACTTCTACCTTTTCCAGACTACAAAGAGATGCCTCAACTTTTCAGCTGTGGTGACATCAGAGAAGGCCGAGGAGCTGGACTTTGATTCTCACTGGGTGATAATGAGTACCTTCATAACTCCATAATATCAGTAGGCCATGTGGTGGGGGCGCCTGATTGTCCACCTCTACACTGCAGCAATGAGGGGCTGACTGAGGTGGTAGCAGAGGAGCCCTAGAATTGCATCAGGGCTTTCACTTCTGTCCAAAGACAATAGAAAGAGCAAAATTATGATAAACACAATGAACTTTCTTCTCCTAAGCTATCTACATTATGTTTGATGGTTGAAGCAAAAATCGTAACACTGTCTGATGTGATTTTGAATGTATGTAGATAAAATATTTAAGACAATTATAAATGGGGAAAAAACAATGTAAAGAGAGACAAGTTTTCCATACTTCACTCAAGCTGTTAAGATGATAATACCAGTAGACTGTGTTCCGTTGTGTATACATAATGTAATACCTAGAGCAACCACTAAAAAAATTCGTACAAAGAGATACACTAAAAAACACTATAGATGATTTAAAAATTATAAAAAATAGTTCAAGTAACCCACAAATTATAGACTGATTTGGGTTCTTCATTTCTTGTGTTATGGCTCCGTGGCGCACTGGAGGCTGGCTCTGGAGAGCAGATAATGCACAGATAGTTTCCCTATCTGTCAAAACAGGGAGGCCCATCCCTGGCTGGCCTCACTCCTGGACTGTGAAAAGGCGTAAGGGAGGCAGTGTGTGACGGTGCCTTGCCAGGAGTGAGCAGCATGCTGGTAGGGAAGCAGCATATGACAGTGCTTTGCCAGGAGTGAGCAGCGTGCTGGTAGGAAAGCAGCGTATGACAGTGCCTTGCCAGGAGTGAGCAGTGTGCTGGTGAAGAGTGGCTCTCAGCCCCTGGTGACCCTCCCCATATCCCCCAGCCCAGACCTCTCATCTCAGCTCTGGCCTCCCACCCTGGCCACGTCTCCTTCTGGCTCCATGAGGCACAAAACCCAACCTGCCCTTTTTGTCTCCTGAGAGAGCACGTCCAGAACACGCCAGAGACTGTCTCTTCCTGGTTTGCAAACTCATACCACTAGTAAAGCTCCTTTCTGCTATTTAGCTATCCTGGTGGTCTTTTGGGCAACATGCTTGTCTGGGAAGAGCTGTCTTGTAATCTCTGCATCTGCATCAGACTCTGCCAGCCCTAGATTGGGAGTTCTGAGAGGACATGGGCTTCGTCCCACCCCAGCAGCAACATGCCGGGTTGGGGACACATGTGAGGTATGTGGTGCAGCCCTGAGCAGCCTCAGGCAGACTCCCTGTATCCTTGTTCCCAACCTCCTCCCTCCCTGGGTCAGAAGCCTGGGGCAGGAGGCCAGGCAGATCACAGCATCCATGCCTAGATGCTCCATGACCCCCAGGAGCCAGAAGTGCTGTCTGCTGAAGGCTCTGGAAACCCGGGATCAGCCTATGAGGCACCAGGGCCACCTTGGAGGGTGGAAATGAGGACCTCAGGCCCCAGAGGGCATGCAGGCGAGGTGAAGTTCAGGAGAGGTAAGCCTAAGGACCCTCAGAGCCATCACACTATGCCCTCCACCCAAATGATGCAGACAGGAAAACTGTGGCCTAGACTGGACCACCACGGCCAAAGAGGATCTTTGTCTTGTCTTGTCCCACACTCAGGAAGTGTCCCCCTCTTCCCAGCCTGCTGTATCCCAGGACACAGGGCGTATGTGTGGAGGAGGAAGGGCTGCGGGGTGAGGCGGCCCACACTCTGGCTCAGGACAGGGATGGGACCGGGACACACGGGAAAATAGTCTGGGCGTCCTGGGTAATGGCAGGAGCATGAGCTCAGGGTCAGGTGGCTGTCCTGGATGACCTGTGGGACTCTCTTCCTCTCTGAGCCATGCTTTGCTCAACTGTCCCTTCCTTGTGGGATGCAAGAGGCCACGGCGAGCGAAGGCGTGTGCCAAGAGCTGCCACTCAATGTGAGTCAGTGTGCTGGCCCCTCTGTCCCTTTCTCCAGGGGGCCTAGGACTTTTGGGGGGAGCCTGAGGACATGCTTTACTGATGTCACTGTCGCGAGTGTACAAATGGCCACCCTGCTGCTTGTCGGTTCTGTGTGGGCATCCAGGCTGGAGAGCAGGGGGTGGGGAGATGGAGATGCCACCAGCAGGGGCCTGGTTCCTAGAAGAGAGGGCGAGTTTGGGTGGTCCCAGAGGTGCCCTTCCCAGAAAAGAGAGCAGGAGGCAGGAGGTGGGCATGGAGAATGTGGAGGGCGGTGTTGACAGTTTCTAGAGTGTTCGCCACCACCCATCTGATAAGACCTGGAGCCTCATTACCAAAGACTTACTGAGATTCGCTTTGTTTTCTTATGAGCCAGGCAAGGTGCCAGGGGAAGCGGCTTCCAGCCTCAGGCTCTGCAGCTGGCTGCTGTGTGACCCAGAGCCAGGCACTGCACCTCTCTGGGCCTTAGGCTCCTTATCCGTGACCTTCCTGCCTGCATCCTAACATTCAGTGTCATTGGCCGAGTTACCCAATGGCTCCCAGCCTCAGTTTCTTCATCTGCACATTAGGGATAAGTACAGCCATCCACCTGGGAGGCTTCAAGGGGGCGTGGCCCCAGCACCCAGCCCATGCACAAGTTCAGTGATCATTACCTGTCTCCCCCAGCCCTGCCTGAGTGCCGGGATCAGCAGGCTTGGGAAGGGGAGCCCCCAGGGATGTGGAAAACGGAGAGGGAGCACGTCGGCTCTGGGGCCTCAGGGCTGCTGGGCTCTGTTCTGCCTGTCTGGGAGCTGTCTCCTGCTCTCCCTTGCAGTGTCTCTGTCTCTCTTTGTTCTGTTCCTCCCTCTGTCCTTCAGTTTGTCCGTCTCCATCTCAGTCTCTGGTTGTCTCAGTCTCTCTTTGCACCTCACTGTCTCTGCCTTTCTCTGCATCTCTCTTCCTTTCCCAGGCTTTCTCTCTCTCTTTTGTCCCTGTTTTGGGCTTTCTCTGTCTCTGTCTCTCTGTTTTCCAGTCTGCTTCTTTCTGGCTCCATTCATTTCTCTGTATGCCTTCGTCCCCTGCACTCCCATTCTCCTCCCATGCTGTCCTCTCTGGGGTCCCCTCTGGCTTCACTGAGCCACAGGCCCAGGCTGGGGTGTGAAGAAGCAGGAGCTCCCCTGTCAGATGACGCTGGGTGCCCCAGTCAGGGCGATGGGGGCCAGACAAAGAGCTTGCTGAGGGGCGGCTGAATCCTCTTCCCAGGGAACGTGGGGGCTACTGGCCAGCTGTGGGATGGGTGGCTGAGAACTCTCAAACCACTGCAAATCTAGATGTTTTTCACTTACATCAGCTTCCTGATCCCCCTGAGCCAAAGGCCTAGAAGTTCCTTGTCCCTGTCCTTTTGCAATGTGCAGTCTTACCAGAGTGACAAGGGGAACAGAGTTGAAACAGATGGTTTCCCAGCATAGGAGCCTGTGGGGGCTGCTTAGAGAACAGCACATTCCCTGGGAGCCAGAGCCATCTGGGAGGGCTTCCTGGAGGAGGCAGATCATGAGGGATCAGGATGGGGACTAATATGTACTGAGTGCCTGGTGGTGCTTTATAAATATCAGCAGATTGGGAGATAAGCACAGCCACCTCCCTGGGAGGTGTCAAGGGGCATGCATTGTAAAGGCCCAGAGTGGTGAAGCATCCACCATGGTCACCCAGCTGGTGAGTGGTAGCCTCGGGTGGGGCCTGCCACTGTCTCCATGCTCTATCCACTACTGGTGTGGCTTGCCCCACTTGTGACCATTGTTTCTTCCTCTCCACCCCCAGTGCCACTTCCTCTCTCCCTCGTTGTAGGGGAAAGAACATGGGCTGTGTGGCCTTGGGCCAATTGCTTGCCCTCTCTGGGCCTTCTTATTGGTGACAGACAGACTGGTGACTTTCTGAGAGGATCTATGCAACCTCAGGCTCCTGCACCTGGGTTACAGGGTCTTCTGGAGGGGAAGAGATGAGCAGGTAGGCTTTGACACCTGCCTGCTTTGTCCTGAGTGTCTACTACGTCATCTGCTTTAAATGCAAAGCCCCTGGGACTTGCTAGTTATCTCTAAGCCTTCTCCTTTCCCGACTTTCTGGGAGTGTGTGTACCCCCATTCCCTCACCCCAGCCATCAGGGCCCTTTCTGAGATGGGCCTCCTTCCTAGCTCTGGGCTAGGCCCCAACCCTGGCCCTTTCCAATGCCAGCAGGAACTGGAAGGTCCGTACTCATGCCCTGGGAGGCTCCAGGCTCTAAGGGGTGCTGAGTGATGGAGTTGGGCGGCCGGTGCTCAGAGGACCTTAATGGTGTGGGGACAGCTGGAAACTGGTTGTCTCTTGAACCCTCTTGCCACCAGGCCTCTGTCCAGGAGGGCTGCTGGGGGCCAAGGGGCCAGACACCAGACAGTCACACCTGTGGCTGAAGTCAGGAGTGTGTGACACAATGGGAGGGGCTGGGGCTGGCAGTCCCTGCAGCCTAAAGGCACCAGCAACCCATGAGGGGACACAGGCACCCTCTGGCCTCATCCTCCTTGGAGCCAGTGGGATGTAGCAACTAAAATACAAGCTCTGCAGTTTCATGGACCAGAGTTGCATCTCTGCTTCCATCCTAATTAGCAAGAGACCTTGGTCACGTTGCTTAAACTCTGACGCTAGATTTTCCCCCTCTGCAAAGCAGGGACAATAGCAGTGCTCCCCTCCCGGGTCAGTTGCAAGGATTAAGGATGATGTCTGCAAAGTGCTCAGTCAGAGCCGGCATACCATAAGTGCTCAATAAATGCTGGCTCCCATTATTAGTATCCCTTCCCTCCACGCCCTCAGCACATCCCTTTATCATGGTGGAATAACCAACTGCCTGGTAACAACATGTTCACACTTCCATGCTCCCCATCAACCATGCTCACCATCAACCATGCTCACCTATAAGGCAGGCTGTGACCAGCTGCTCTTCGTCTATTCATTGCCTGGCCCATGCTGGGGGCCCAAGAAATGTCTGCTGAATAAACAAGTGATTTTGGGAAAGGTGCTGAGCCCTTCTGTCCCTTGAAGGTCTTGCGAGATAGTGTCTCGCCAGCAACCTGGATCGTGAGAACCACAGCGGATGGGCCAGATCTAGATGGGGAGTCTCTACTAGGCAGAGCTGCTCCTGTGAAAGAAAAGGAAGTTTTTCAAGAAACCATGGCAGGGGGCCCAAGAATCCAAGTTGCTAACTCTGGGGCCGGTTTTCTGTCTTTTATCTCGGTTTGCCTCTCCCTAGCTGTGTGGTTTATGGCAAGTCACTCTGTGCCTCTGTCTCCACGTGTTCAAGGAGGCAGCCGGTCCAAGGGGCCTTCGTTGAAGGGGCTGCCGAGATGTGAGCCCTGCATTGGGGGATGCCCCATAGAGGTGCTGCCCCCCACCCCCTTTCCAGGTATGAGTGTCCCCCAGCTCTGAGTGAATCAGTAGGAGATGCTGGACCTGGGCCGATTCTCACAGTGGGACCTCAACTCTAGCCCCAGGTTGGCTGACGTTAAAGGACTTTGGGTCGCTGTTCTGGCAGCTGCAAGGAAGAGCCAGTGTCAGGGAGGGAAACCCCACATTTCCTGGCACTATTCAAACAAAGGTTTGGTTAAAACAAAGAATTCTCATGGAGAAGAGTCTGAAGGACCCAAAACATCTATTTCTGTAGACATCCCATCCCAAAATAAACCCATGGATCAAGCCAGACCCAAATATAAGGATGCTGTGAACCACATGGTTCAATATTCCACACTTTCCCCATCCATTAAACCCCACCCAGGGTGGGAAGGGATGTATTTCCCTCAGTTCTCAGGGCCTAGAAAAGCAGGGCTTTTTTCCCTCAACTGGTTGAGTTTTACTTTGTGAGCACCATGATTCCTAAAACCGGTTATATTTTCTTTTTCTCCTGGGCCGCCAGGGAACTCACAGCGAAATCTACCAACCAAAGAGGATGTCCAGACCTGTCTTTTTCTTTTTTTCTTTTTTTTTTTTTAGAACAACTCAGCAAAATAAAATTCCTGTTTATTGTTGGACAACATTGTTTCACACATACATCAAACAGGCCAAAAAAAATAAACAGCAACTTCATAGACAAAAAAGGAAAAAAAAGAAACCTTTTATCTTTGGCCCTTTTAACCATCTCATACAAACCAACTACTTATAGTACAGCTAAGTACATACACAAAAAAGTTACTGGAATGCTCGGAATAAGATTGTTTTTTCTGTTGTCATTTTTGCTTTTTTTACAAGGTTTTTTTTCCCCTTTGAGATTATAAGGAACATGGTCACACCACAAGTAAAGTCAGAAGTAGGACAGAGAACGCTGTGAAGGCTGGTTTGGTCATCCGAGATCATTAAAAATGGCTGACCCTAACAATATGTACAAAAATATAAAATGTAAATAAAAAATACAAACAAATTTCCTTTTTAAAGTACTTTTAAGAAAAAAAGGCCGGGCGCGGTGGCTCACGCTTGTAATCCCAGCACTTTGGGAGGCCGAGGCGGGCGGATCACGAGGTCAGGAGATCGAGACCACGGTGAAACGCCGTCTCTACTAAAAATACAAAAAAATTAGCCTGGCGTGGTGGCGGGCGCCTGTAGTCCCAGCTACTTGGAGAGGCTGAGGCAGGAGAATGGCGTGAACCTGGGAGGCGGAGCTTGCAGTGAGCCGAGATCGCGCCACTGCACTCCAACCTGGGTGACAGAGCGAGACTCCGTCTCAAAAAAAAAAAAAAAAAAAAAAAAAGAAAAAGAAAAAAAGCAGGGCCTTGGAAGTTTTGGTTCTTTTTTCCTCCCCGGTTGCAAATTCTCATGGTTTGGGTTGGGTGGTGGAGAGCACGTGTCATCTGTGGGTGGCACTGCCCACGGTGGGCGGGCGGGCCTCTCTACTCGAAGGTGACCACGTTTAGATCCTGAGACGGGAAGTGGAGGGTGAATAGGTCACGGCGGCCTTTTTTTTTTAGTTTAACTTTTCCTTTTTTGCTGTCTAGTCATCCTCGTCTGTCTTCTGCTTCCTGGTATCGACATCGTCATCCTCATCATCTTCAGCTGCCCGCTTGCCCGTAGCTGACTCAGCTTCCTCATCTTCATCTCCATCCTCTTCCTCACCATCACCTTCTTCTTCCTCCTCCTCTTCCTCCCCACCTTCTTCCTCTTCTTCATCTACCTCATTGTCAGCCTCCTGCTCCCCATTTTCCTCATTAGCATTCCCCTTAGCAGGGGCGTCTCTTCCATTTTCCGCCTCTTCCACAACTTCCTTCTTCTCCTTTAAGTCCTTGGTGGTGATTTCGGAGCTGGTGTCTACGGCTGCGTCTGACATGGTGGGGCACGCCAGTGATCCGATGCAGGGGATTAAAAAGAAAGCGGGAGTTCAGGGACTGGCGAGGAGCGCGGCCTAGGCGGCTGCAGTGAGCAAGAAGGCGGATGAGGAACAATGCAAAGATGGCTTTTCAGAGCAGCCAGTCCTGTCTTTTTCTTTCTTCCCTCATTCTTTGACTTAATTTCCTCACTTGAAAAAAAAAAAAAAAAAAAACAAAAAACACCTTATTCAGGGAATACTTTATGGGCAGTCTTAATTTTTTTTATTAGGATGTGGGATGTAAATCCATAAAAGAAGTAGAAATGCTGAGCCTTCCTGTGGAGTGGGTGCTGGAGGGGAAAAGGTAGAGTTAGGGGAGGGAAGGGGAGGGCAGGAAGGTTGGTGATGGGCAGAGATTCACAGAGACTCCCAGGTCAGGGAGCAATCACCCAGTCGGGGCAGCAGGAATGCCCAGAGGAATTTTGGTCGGGACAGAGGTCAGGCACTGAGTGAAGAGAGGTCCCTCAGGGGTCTGGTCTCAGGGGCCTTGAATGCCACGCAAAGTGTCTGTGTCTTGAGCATCAACTATATGCCAGGCACCTTTTACATATATTATTTCTTACTTCTAAATTATTCCAGATTTTAAGCCAGGTGCAGTGGCTCACACCTGTAATCTCAGCATTTTGGGAGGCGGAGGCAGGCAGATAACCTGAAGTCAGGAGTTCGAGACCAGCCTGGCTAACACGGCAAAACCCCCTCTCTACTAAAAATACAAAAATTGCCTGGGTGTGGTGGTACACGCCTGTAATCCTAGCTACATGGCAGGCTGAGGCAGGAGGATTGCTTGAACCTGAGTGGCAGAGGTTGCAGTGAGCTGAGATTGTGCCACCAAGCTCTAGCCTGGACTACAAAGTGAGACTCCATCTCAAAATAATAAATAAATAAATAAATCTATCAATCTAGATTTTACCAATTAGGAGACTGAGCCTCAGAGAAGTTAAATCACTTGTCCAGAGCCCTGAAATTGGAGAAGCAGCTGCGCCCAGATTGGAACCCTAGATGGTAGGGCCCCTTAGTCCTCCTTTATGTTGGGGGGATCCAGGGAAGGCTTTTCAGCAGGGGAATGATGCAATTGGATACACATGTCAGGGGGAACACGACTGCTTGTGGCAAGGAACGCAGTAAGCCTGGGGCCAGGGAGACCAGGAGCTGCTGAGGTCTCAGCCCAGAGATGGTGGCTGGAACCAGGATGGTGACGGTGGAGGTGAGGGTGGGGGCAAAGAGGAAGGGAAGGGTCAAGAGATGTTTGGGAGGTAGAGCTGATGATCAGGAGGGGTGCGGGAGTGGGAGGGAGAGGTTGCCTGGGCTGGCTTGGGCGGCTAGGGTGGAGGTTTCGCCATTTGCTGAGATGGGAGAAGCCAGCTGGGGGCAGGGAAGGAGCTGATGTGCTTGGAGGCTGCTGAGTTGGCCACCTGTGGGGATGACTCACCTGGTCACAGCCCCCCAAGGCAGAGGACACATGCCTGCTCAGCTGGGGCTGTGCCATGTCCCACCCTGCCCCATGAACGGTATCATTAACACTGCTGATGCTGCCACATGGAGCCTTGGATGTCCCCAGACCCAAGGAGGGAGTTGGTAATTCCTGCAGGTCCACACAGCCCAGCAGAGCCTGGTCTGGAGTGTGGATGCTGAGGGGATAGTGTGGATTGAGTTGGGTGACTCATGGTCCTTACCACTTCCTGCCATTAGAGCCTCCGGCCCACCCCCGGCCCTGTGGGAATCAGTGGGTACCCTATTTTCTCACAATGGCCAAGTCAGAACCCCCAAGGCTTCTCCCCCATTCACCAGGAGGTCCAGGATCCTGCCCTCGGTGCCAGGAGCACAGGAAGGGGTTGGGTCAACATAGGGAACTGAGCAGACTCAGCAGATGTCAAGGACTCTGACTTCTGGAACGGTACCTGTATATAAAAAGTGCCTAATAGATGTTTGTTGAATGAATGAAGACTTTGGATCCAAATCTGGCTTCTTGTGACTTTACTGTGTCACCTTGGGTGAGTCACTGCTTCTCTCCGTGCTGTGGTTTACCCAGCTGGAAAGTGAAGGGGCTGGATTGATAGTTTCGGGGGCCCTTCCAGCTTGAAGTTGGAGGATCCTGGAGAGCAAGTGGAACTGTCCCTGTGGTACCCAGGGGTGCTGGGAGGGGAGAACGGCCTCAGACAGGGGGTTACTAGAACTGGGCTCTGTTGATCCTCCCTACCTTCCTCCATGGGGTCCTAGGTGAGCTCAGGCACAGCAGGCAGCGTGTGTGTGTGTGTGTGTGTGTGTGTGTGTGTGTGTGTGTGTGTGTTAGGGAGAGGTCCCCCGGACCAGAAGAGCCCACAGCTGGTGTCGGCAACACAAGCAGACCCAGAACCTACCCCAATTGGTCCCAAAGCCTGAGGCAGGCAATTTCCATGCCTTGATGGTGCCAAGGCTCACTGGGGCCCACACTGCTTACCCTCAAGGGCATCAAATGACTTCCCCAGCCAGAGTTATTCCCTCCACCCCTCTCCTTACCCACCAACACAAAATAACCAATGCTGGGGGCTCAAACTCATGGCCCAAGAGCTAGGTCTGGCCTACCGATGGGTTTTGTTTGACCTCAGTATTCTGTTTCTGAGAAACACTGACTTAATGCATGAACCCAGCAGGCTCTGTTCCCTCTGCAGCAGTTACCACCCCTCCCTATTTTCTCCCAGCTGGTAGCGTCACACATTTCTATTATCTGCCTGCCCTCCTGAAGTTGTCTGAGTTTGGAAACTCTGATCCAGCTTAACAATCCATTTTGTAAATAGGGAGACTGGGGGGTTGTCAGGGGTGATCCTAGTGTTTCCGGATGAACGAGGTCAGGCTGCTTGCTCTTGTGGTCCAATAAGGAGATGCAGACAGACTGAGAAAGAAGGGAGTTTATTTCTGCAACCGGTTACAGGGAGAAGGTTGGAGTAACTCACCAGACCAACTCGAAAGTACAAGTTTTTCCCCCAGTGTTGTCTGCATTCTAAGTTGTGTGCCTACGTGTGGGAGTATACGTTACCAGAGAGTAGGTCTGTTTCATTCCATCTTTATCTAATCTTTAGGGTCTAGGGTCTGGGAAGCTTTTTCTAGAGTCTTGGAAAGTTTCTTAATCTTTTTTTTGAGGCAGAGCCTCACTCTGTTGCCCAGGTGGAGTGCAGTGACACGTCTCAGCTGACTGCTACCTCTGACCTTGGGTTCCAGCAATTCTCATGCCTCGGCCTCCTGAGTAGCTGGGACTACAGGTGCACACCACCACATCTGGCTAGTTAATTTTTTTTAGTAGAGATGGGGTTTCGCCACATTGCCCAGGCTGGTCTGGAACTCCTAGCTTCAAGTGATCCACGCACCTCAGCCTCCCAAAGTGCTGGGATTACAGGCATGAGCCCCTGTGCCCAGCAGAAAGTTTCTTAATCCTAAGTGGGCCTTGGTATGAGGTGTATGTGTAAGAATACTTTCATTATTTCATCAGACTTTCAGGTCTGAGAAAACCCAGGTTCAGTCTTAATGGGTTTGTTTTCACATTCCAGCCCTCATACTCGGGCACCATTTTCTTCAGTTCTCTAATGTTTAACTTATGCATTCATCAGAATGAGAGGAAAGGGCTCTCTGTATGTGAGAGAGAGAGTGGCTGCTCTGGCTGCTAATGGAAACCCAGCTTGCTACACTAGGTTCATGGAATCTTAGTCCATAGACACCTGTTTTCCTGGGCTGTGTATCCATGGAGTAAACTTAGAACTTGCCTTGGTGCCTTTAGGTGTGATATACTTTGCAGATCAATAACATTTGCAATAGGAAAGATTATTTCAAAAAGATCTTCAAAATCAAAAGTAACCAAATAAATGTTTATGTCATTATCACTAAGGTCTCATTTCCAGCTCTCTGCCCCAATATCATTTCTTCAGATTGGCCTTCTCTGATCACTTGACTTAAAACAGCACCCCATCCCCTCCTCTCTTCTATTTTATTTCTCTGAATCCCTTCCTGATATCACAGTTTCTATCCCACCAGCTTTCTACCTGCCTGCCCTCCGCGATGTCCCACGAGGGCAGGGGCTTGGTCTGTCTTACTCACTGTGGTATCCCCAGAGCCAGAATAATGTCTGGCACATTTTAGGAGCCCAAAAAAAATTGTTGAAGAAGAGGGAAAATGAGGACCTGGCCATTGTAGCCCCAGCACCAGACACCTTCCCTATAGCAGTTTCTTGGGTTGTTCCAGGGGCTTCCTGGGGTTGTCTTACAGTCCCCTAGTCACCGGGCAGCTGGCAGGCCTCTACCCTGCATGCGGCCCCATTTCAGGCTAAGTGGGGCCGGCCTCCCAGCTTTATGTCCTCCTCCAGAGGGGAAGGAGGCAGCGATGTCACACAGGTCTCCCACCCTCGCTCCTCCCCAGTCTGACCGGTCAAGGCTGAAATCCCAAGTTCAAAGAGACCACAGCATGGGTGTGCAGGATGTGCTGTTTGTGGGTTGTAGGTAGGGCAGGGGCCCAGGCAGGTCATGGTGTCTTAAAAGAATGTTCTTTGAGCTGGAAGACTGAAAAAGGGAGGCAGGGAAGGAATAGCAGAGGGTGGGGAGAGAAGCCAAAAGGAGGAAATGCATCTTATTTTTCCTCGAAGAGAGAATAATGAGGGTGGCTTCATTTTTTTTTTTCCAGCAGTGAAAATGTTGTTTGCTCATGAAAGTGATTCAAACAATACACAAAAGCATGGGGAAGAAATCACCTGATATTCTGCCTCCCAGGGATCTAGTCAGCAATCAGCCTACCAGGGTCAGATGGCCTGGGCTTGAATCCTGATGGGACCAACTTCCAACCATGGACTTGGGAGGGTCCCCAACTTCTCTGTGCCTCAGTTTCTTTCGCTGTAAAATAGAGATGTGCCTATCCTTCTCTCCTCCTCTCTGCCTACCCTCTGCTCTTCCCTCCTTGCCCCCCTTTCTCTTTCCTTTATCTCAAAGAACATTCTTTTTTTTTTTCGAGATGGAGTCTTGCTCTGTTGCCCAGGCTGGAGTGCAGTGGTGCAATCTTGGCTCACTGTAACCTCCTCCTCCCAGGTTCAAGCAATTATCCTGCCTCAGCCTCCTGGGTAGCTGGAATTACAGATGCCCGCTACCACGTCCAGCTAATTTTTGTATTCTTAGTAAAGACGGGGTTTCACCATTGGCCAGGCTGGTCTCAAACTCTTGACTCGTGATCTGCCCACCTCGGCCTCCCAAAGTGCTGGGATTACAGGCATAAGCTACTGCACCCAGCTCAAAGAACATTCTTTTAAGACACCATGACCTGCCTGGGCCCTCGCCCTGCCCACAACTGGCCAAGGGAACATCCTGCACATCCATGTGGTCTGCTTGAACTTGGCATTCCAGGCTTGATTGATACCTGCCACCCAGTATTATTGTGAGGATTAGGTAAATGAATACATGGAGAGGTCTTAAAAGAGTGGCACATGGTGAGGGCCATATATGTGTTTGCATCATCATTATTGTCATCATCAATCACCATCATCATCATCATCTGTTTAGACAGCTCTTTATGCGCCAGCCTGCCTTTCTTCTTGCATCCCTTTTTCCTATCATTCTTCTATCCATCTGTCCATCCATCCATCCACCCACACATCCATCCATCCATCCATCCATCCATCCATCCATCCATCCATCCATCATCCATCCATCCATCCATCCATCCATCCATCCATCCATCCATCCATCCATTTAATCTTCTCTAATGGGAACACACCCATGTGCTCTGCAGGAAACTGCTTTTTCCACTCCGCATTCCATTGCATATGAAATGGACACGTTTATGTCAATAAATGCTGTTAAAATGACTGAGGTCCCCGTAAATTGGGGTTTGGGGTTTGGGTGATGGAAAACCATCCCTGAACACCTGTTTCCCTGGGTTCTGTGTCCATGGGGTAAAATTAGACTCTGTCTTGGTGCCTTTAGGTCTAATGAACTTTGCAGATCAATAACATTTGCAATAAGAAAGACTGTTTCAAAAAGATCTTCAAAATCAAAAGTAACCAAATAAATGTTTATGCCATTTTAACATTTCCTGTCTCCCTAATCAGGCTGGGGTTCCTGCAGGCAGGGACTTTGTGTCCCCCACATCTTCCATCAGACTGACAACTCCTCAGGCAAGGCTGTTTCTCCTCTCTCTCTCTCTCTCTCTCTCTCCCTTTCTTGCTCTTTGCTGCCCTCCCACCCCAGCCCTGTGGATACCAGAGTTCTGGTTTGTGTGTCCCTTTTTCCCCTCTGTATAAGAGCCCCCTGGAAGAAGAGGACCACATTACTGAGGAGGGATGTCCTGTGATTCCAGGGCAAATGGCTCTTCTCATCACCCCCGATGCCCGATATGAAGGGAACATGTCACCTGCAATTCACCACCTCTACCCCAAGCTCTAATAGACATCTCATGTCGAACAAGTCCAACAGAGAATGGCCAAGCTCCCTGCCCAGCTTGCCCTCCTGCAGCCTTCCCTATCTCTCTGATGACAACTCCATCCTTCTAGTTGCTCAGGTCCCAAATACTCCAGTGATCCTGGACCACTCTCTCTCACACCCACATCCAACTCATCAGCAAACCTCATCGGCTCTACCTTCCAAATACATTCAGGATCCAACCACTTCCCACCACCTTCCCTGTTACCCTGGGACCAAGCCACGCCATCCCTTGCTTGGATAATGGGAAGAACCTCAATGCACCATCTGATGTCATACACACTTTACTCATTTAACTTCACCTATGGTCTGTCTCCCCCAGAATATAAATGTCGTCAGAGCAGGAATCATGGTCTCTTTTGCTCATAGTTGTTTCCTCATCACCTAAATGAGTGCCTAATACATAAAAGATGATTAACAAACACTTAACAAATTATTTCATTTGTCAAATTAGCAAATGAAGTTCTACAAAGAGCCTCAGAACAGGCTGAAGCTTGCTGTGCTGAGCTGAAAGAAGAGGGATTTTCAGAAATGAGTCCACGCTCCCAGGTCATTGCTCTGAGCTCTTTTTCAAGTTCCCTCCTCTCTGGCCCCCCAAGAATGCTTGCCTGGGGTGGCTTCTGCTGTCTCTGGAGTCTGGGCACAAGGGCCTACCCTCACCTGTTGGGGGGTGGTATTGTGTGGCGAGACGGGTGAACCTGCGTGGAAGTTATAACTCTACCACTTACTAGCAGTGAGACCTGCGGCCATGATTCTCTTACCTGCAAAATGAAGATACAAGTCATAGTTGTTAGCATTTTAGTGAACACTAGGTGCCAGGAGCTGTGCTAATCTTCTTACACGTAACTCATGTCTTTCCCACATCAACACAATGGGACAGGTACTACTGTTATAGCTGCCAACTTACACATGAGGCAGCTGAGTCACAGAGAGGTTAAAAGGTTTGATAAGGATCACAGGTGGTTAGAGGCAGAGCCCGCACATAGTCAGCCCTCAGAAGCACTGACATCATTGTAATAGGGGTTCAGGCACCAGGAATCTTTGGAGGGGAGGGCAGGGGCTGCTGGGGAGCTCTGGAGGGTCTCCTGTCAGCAGCTGAGCCCTGCTTCACCCGGGGCCCCCAGTTGAAGCTCCCCTTCCCCATCTCCCAGAGAGGCCTCGGGCACCTCCTCCCCTGACCTCCTGGATTGACAGCCCTGAGTGAAGAGGGTGTGGAGCCAGGAGGTGGGGACCAGGCTCGCCAGGCTAATCAGGTCGCAGGGTGAAATTAAAAGGGAGGAGGAGGCACCAACCCGTCAGAACTCACACTTCTTCCTGGCAAAGAAGTGCCCAGGACGGGAGCTGGGGAGCCAGAGCTGATCTAGGAGGCTGGGAGCCGGGGGACAGGATGGCCCCAAAGAGAGCTGTGCAGCTGTCCCTGAAGATGCCTACCCATGCCGTGTGTGTGGTGGGAGTTGCAGCACATGTGGACATTCACAGGTAAGAGCTGGGAGGCGCTCTCCTGGCTGCAGAGAGCTGGGTTAGAATGTAGGTCAATGGGGCCTGGTAGACAAGTGAGGCACATTGGAGAGGATGCTGGCGGGAGATAGCAGAGAAGGTGGAGTTGGCTGTGGAGCCTGGGAGGAAGGAACTAGGGTCTTGTCAGGTCCTGCTTGGGGCCCCAGCTTCTGGGCACTGGGCTCAGGACATTGGCCTCAATCCCCTGGGTAAGAGTCCGGCCTTAGATTTCTAACTCTGAGCCCTGGGGTCAGGCTTTGGGGTCTGGGTCCTGCATTCTGACATCTAGGTAGAACTTGTGTGGAACATCAGATGGCTCAAGACAGGGAAGAGAACTGGTCCCTGCCCCCCTTAATTTCTTGCCAAGCCCCCATCTCTCTGAGGTGAAGGGACGTGTGTGGTAGCTTGACCCTTGGAGGTCAGCCAGAGATAACTAGATTGATTCCAATCAGGAGGGAGTGGTTAGGAAATACTCGATGAATTAATATGAGGAGAGAACCTGGAGCAAGACGGCTGGGACTTACGTTTGCTGTGAGATGATGGTGATGACGGTGATTATGGTGATGAACAGTGATGATGGCAAGGATGGCGGTGATAGTGGCAATGATGACATCTGAGGAGGCAGCAGTAGCATTTGCTTCTCTTGTTGACCCAAATCTTTCCTGTGCTGGCTGTGCCCAGATGGGAACTCGGGGACTCAGCCTTAGTTTCCCTACCTGGCCACTAAGGGAATTGGATTTGGTGATCTCTGGCGCCATTTCCAACTCTGACAGGCTGTCTATGGATTCCATCCCTGCTGGACCAGGTGGGGCTGAACCCCTTGCAGATAGGGGGCTCATGGCGGGAGTCTCCCTCAAAGAGGAGCTGGGTGCTGGGGGTCTGTTAGTGGGTGGGATCTGAGCTCCTATCTCCCTCTTGGGACTCAGCCCCTGTACCTACTGGTCTGGTTAATGTATGCAGGGCCCAGGGCCCAGCTGCCCACCTGGCCTCCGGTGATCCTCTGCCTGAGAAGCCCTTCCTGCTCCTCTGTTGGGCAGTGGTCTGTGACCCCAGTGGCAGGGCTGGGGAGGAGAACCAGGAGCCATGGAAACCAAACCTTGACTCAAAGTTGCTGCTGGGAGCCCCGGTGTGGGGGCTGGTTCTCTCGGGTCTAGGTGGCCAGCAGAGACCCCATTGTCTCCTGCCCTGTTAACATAGGCTTGCCAGATTTGCAAATAAAAATACAAGATGCCTAGTTAAGTTTGAGTTTCAGATAAACAACAAAAAGCTTTTTTAGTATATCGCATGGGAGATATTTCTCCTAAATTAATCTGCTGTTTAGCTGAAGCTGAAATCTTTTTTTTTGACATGGAGTCTTGCTCTGTCGCCCAGGCTGGAGTGCAGTGGCGAGATCTTTGCTCACTGCAACCTCAGCCTCACAGGTTCAATTCTCTGCCTCAGCCTCCTGAGTAGCTGGGATAACAGGCACCCCCCATCACACCTGGCTAATTTTGTATTTTTAGTAGAGACAAGGTTTTGCCATGTTGGCCAGGCTGGTCTCAAACTCCTGACCTCAAGTGATCAACCCACCTTGGCCTCCCAAAGTGCTGGGATTACAGGCATGAGCCATCGTGCCTGGCCGCTAAAGCTGAAATCTAGCTAGGCATCCCACATTGTATCTGGGAATCTATTTTCACACCAAGAGTAGGAAAAGTGTCCCTTGCAGGCCCCTTTCTTCTTATTTCAGGCTTCTGCTCTCATCTGAGGGCATGGCTGTTTCTAGAAGGTGATTTCAGAACCTCTGGCTCTACACCGTGCTGCTAAGGCCAGAAACATTTCATGGGGAGCCAGGAGACCTGGTCTTAGCTCTGCCACTGACTTCCTGCTGGATGTGGGCCAAGTCACTTGTCCTCTCTGGGTTTCGTTTCCTCATCTGAGCCCCTGTGAGATGAGCTGAGTCCACTCTGCAGTTCACTGTGGAGGTGAAGTAAGTACCCAGATCCTGGAGTTGAACACACTCCATTCTCAGGCTGGCTCCAGGCGTGGCTGGAGCTGCACTTCCAAGCCTCAGTTTCCACATCTGAAAATGAAGAAACAATATAACACCAGTTATAATGGGTTCAGGGGAAGATACATGAGGCCATGCATGTATAAGGCCCGTTGCACCGTGGGTGCCCTGGCAGTGCGCACAGCTCTGGTAGCTCTGTGAGTCCCCTTTTCTCCAGCATCTGTCCTTTCCCTCACACCTAAGATGATGGGAGGAGACAAGGACAGCTCAGACTGCAAGTGCTGGGAGCATATGGTGTCTGTAAAGCTCCTTAGTGTCCTCAAATGCAGGCCCTGGCCCAGCGGAGGGGCAATGGGAAGTTGCCTGGGCTATTCATAGCTGTTGTGCTCTGGTTGGCTCTGGGAGGCAGAGATTGCTCTGGGATCCTGAGTGAGCACACGGGGCACCTCCACCCAAGAGCCCTTCAGGAACCTTCACCTGGGTGTTGGTGGTGACTATGGTCATAGCTACTGAGAGCCTCCAAACTAGGACACAGAAGTTTATTCTGCAGCATAAGGAAGAGCTTCCTGCTGGCCAGGGAAAGAGGGGCATGGAATTGTCAACCTGGGAAGATTTTTAAGAGGAGCCTGAAGCTCACTTCAGCAGCTGGGTTGGCAGCAGGAGGAAGGGGTTACACTTGATGACAAGTGATGAACTTGGGGCCTCCCCAACCCCTTCACCCAGTGCCTGGCTCTAGCTAAGGCCAAGTAAGGGGTTTCTAGTTGGCCTTACTGGTGGGAGGGGTGAAGCCCTCAGAAGAGGAGGTGTTGCCAGTCACCTGAGCTGCTGGGAGTCTGAGCCCTCCAGGAGATGGGTGTGTAGGGATGACATCATAGGAAGTGATTCATTCCCCCAGGGGCTGTGTGAACTGGTTATTTGGAGAAACATTTGTGTTTGGGGTAATTGTGTGCCCCAGGGTGTCCCAGCCTAGGAAACCCTTGGGAATCCTCGACTCAGCATGTGCTGCAGGACCCAACCCCACACCCCAGTGGGCTAGCCCACCACCCTGTCCACCCCCCACCCCAGTGGGCTAGCTCACCACCCTGAGAGGGCTAGCTCACCATCCTGATGCCCCACACTCCAGTGGGCTAGCTCACCACCCTGACTCCCTGGATCTGGCCAGACTGCCCTGGCTGTCCTTGTCCTTGTCTAAGGAGTTCAGGTGGCTCATGCCAATAAAGACAGGGGTGGGAGGTGTGAGGAATCCATCTGCGGTCCTGCGTGGCCCTCCTCGACTGCCCAGAGGCCAGAACCAGAGCCCCAGGCTGGAGACCATAAAGAACCTTTATTCTTTGGGATGCAGAAGGCTGGCCTTGTAAGGAGACAGGGACGTTCTCCTGCACTTTCCCCCAAGCCTTCCCCACCCCTGCAAAAGCAGCAATGCAAGACTGAGTCGGGATCAGAGAGTGGTAGAATTGGAGGGGCATAGGGAGAAGGGACACTGCAGGCCTCTCAGATGCATTTTCTGGAATTCCTTGTATTTCAGAAAATGAAAATGCCAAAACAGAGTTTGAAAACTTGTGGTACGTGTAATGTGTACATCGAGTAAATTAATGCTTTTAACTTGCACAGAAGAACAATGAGGCATAATTGTGCTCCTCAGAGGAAAATTATAGGATTGACGCCGACACTAATTTCCAGCCACCGACAGGCTGCCGGCGCCTGGCTGGACACATTCTCTGCTCCATCCTGTCACTGTGTCACTGCAGCAGGAAGAACACTATTCACCAGAAGAGACATTAAAAGTTCAAGTTTCAGGGTCCCTGGAGAATATGAAGCTGGGGTCCTCCGCAAGTTCCACGGGGCCCTGATAGGCCCGGGGGTTGTAGAAACTGGACTCAGAATGGTGGAGGGTGGCATTATTGAAACATAAAATATTGACATCAGGAAGGGCCTCAGAGGTCAGCCACCCCTTAATTCTGTGGAACTCCCTGCTCCCCTGGGTCCTAGCTGCCACTTGCCATTTTGGGGCTGGCTGGGAATCTCTCCCCCTCCCTCTGGCCCCCCAGGCCCTCCCCTTTCCGCCTCCTTACCCCTTCCTGGCATTTCCTGGATCCTAGTCTTGGAATGTCTCCTCACGCCGAACTTTCTCCTCTTCCCTTCTCAACTCGCATCCCTTTTACCTCCAGCTGGTCTTTGCAGGCTGTGTGACCTTGGGCCAGTCACTTAGCGTCTCTGAGCCTGTTTTCTTCGGAGTGACATCCCTTATTGTTTGTACCTGCGAAACTGGCACCTTTATTTTTTCCATTTTATTTCATTTTTATTTTTATTTTTGAGATGGAGTCTCGCTCTGTTGCCCAGGCTGGAGTGCAGTGACATGATCTCGGCTCACTGCAACCTCCACCTCCCAGGTTCAAGTGATTCTCCTGCACTCCTCAGCCCCGGGGTAGCTGGGACTACAGTTATGCACCACCCCATATTTTTAATGGAGGCGAGGTTTTGCCACGTTGTCCAGGCTGGTCTCGAACTCCTGACCTCAGGTGATCTGCCCACCTCGGCCTCCCAAAGTGTTGGGATTACAGGCGTGAGCCATCTCACCCGGCCTAAGTTTTTATTTTATTTTATTTATTTATTTATTTATTTTGAGACGAGGTCTCGTTCTGTCACCCAGGCTAGGGTGCAGTGGTGTGACCATGGCTCACTGCAACCTCAAACTCCTGGGCTCAAGTGATCCTCTGCCTTAGCCTCCCAAGTAGCTGGGATTACAGGCCTGAGCCACCGTGCCAGGCCTATTGTTTTCCATTTTACATTGAGGAATTCCACAATCCATAGAATGCGGACATGCTTTGGAGAGAGGAGCGGTGACTCACGACTTGGACTCTAAATTCAGGGCCCTATCTCTCAGGGACATTCTGGTCCCCAGCCCCTGTTTATCTCTTCTGGGAAGACCAGTGAGTGAAAGCTGTCCCTCTTCTCCAGCCTCCATTCCTGGCTGGGCAGGGCTCCACTTGGGAGAAGGCTGGTTCAGCCTGCGCCCTCAGCCTGGGCTGTCTGGGCGTGCCCCTCCCCAAGCAATAACAGGGCATAAGGCACCCACTAGCGTGATTTCTGTGAATGAGGGAGAAGACAGGACACAGCCACATCATGTGTGATTCTAGATTCCTGAGAAAATGCCTGAGCCTGCTGAGGGGTCTGGGACATCAGCCATTGCCCTCTCTCAACCTCCAGCAGCCCCAGCCAGCCCCTGGGAGAGGATGCAGGGGAAAGCTAAAGCCAGGGTTGCAAGCCAGGGGACTGGGGATTGGAGCTGCCCCCTGCTACTGTCTGGCACCCACACCTCCCATTTCAAGGAAGCTCCCGTGGTCTTTTCCCCGGGGCAGTCTGCTCCTGGGCACCTGCCCTGTGCTGGGCGCTGGCACTCGGTGATGATACGGCCCATGGCCACATGTGAGGAGCTTCCATCCTAATTGGGGAGTTAAACAAATTTCAGGATGTGGGTTTCAACAATTGCACACCTGACCCATTTTCTTGGTCAGGGAGGAGAGTGAAGGGAGGTGCCAGGGTCCTCTTAACCACAGGGCCCTGTGTCCTCTTTTGCCCAGGTCTGCCCACTCCTCCATGCCTTTCAGATGCCCTCTGTGACAGTAATGATCATGATGGCAGCCCTGGTTTTTTGTTTTTGTTTTTTTTTGAGATGGAGTCTTGCTCTGTCGCCCAGGCTGGAGTGCAGTGGCACGATCTCGGCTCACTGCAACCTCCGCCTCCCAGGTTGAAGCGATTCGTCTGCCTCCACCATGCCCAGCTAATTTTTTGTATTTTTGGTAGAGATGGGGTTTCACTATGTTGGCCAGGCTGGTCTTGAACTCCTGACCTCAGCCTCCCAAAGTGCTGGGATTACAGGCATGAGCCATCGCACCCAGCCAGCAGCCCTGTTTTAAGTGCTCATGGCACTATCTCAGTTAAACCTCACAACAAGCCTATGAGATGGGAACTACTATAATCCCCATTTGCAGACACACGGAGACACAGAGAGGTCGAGAGACTTTTCTGAAGTCACACAGCCCACAAATGCCAGAGCTGGGATTTGGACCCAGGTCCACCTGGTTCTAAATTCTGTGAGCCCAACCCTGTGACTACCCAGGCTCTGGGACTCTTCTATGTTGCTGGGTAAGTGAGGGGTGAAGTGAAGGCAGGGCAGCAGATGAGCTTTGGAGTCACACCCAGGCAGGGGCCAAGCACAGCTGTGCCCCATCACCCTCTGTGTGACCTCTCTGCATTTCAGCTCATTTTCTGTAAAATGGGGAGGAGAATAATCACTCCCCTATTAGCAGGCAGGGGCCATGGGGATGGAATCAGAGAATGGAGTAAAAACCCTCTGTAGACTCTGATGGACCTGCCCCATGTGGACCCCACAAGGGCAAAGCCAAGGATGATTTGTCTCTGCTTTCCTGGTGCCCAGCATGGGACCTGATGTGCAGTAGCTACTCAGGAAGGTATGTTGAGACAGAGCCACTGGCAGCACTAATGGGAGCCCTGTGTGCCCCAGGGAAGCTGCTGGCCTTTAGCGCTGGAGCTCATGGGGTGGCGGCCAGTACCCCGGGACTATCAGCCTCCAGGCAGATCCCTGGCTCCAGGAAGAATCGCCCACGCAGTCACCCCAGGGGATTTGCTGTGCCCTGCTGGCTGACCCTATGGCATTTCTTGTGGCTTCATTCCAGGACACCTAGAGGCTGGCACCTGTAGGGCACCTGGCAGGCCAGATCCTGGCCAGGCGTGCAGGGGAGCCACAGGCTCAGCCAGCAGTGGCTGCTCTTCAGCCTTTTCATCTGATTCTGCCTGATTCTCCCCCTCCTGCCCCCACCACTCACCCAGCACAGTGCCCCAGACGACCCCCAAGAGCACATTGTCCCCCACCCCCACCCACTCAGTTTCTGTCCCCAGGATCTGGCCATATCCAAACTGCAGGATAGGACAGCTGGCAGCGAAGCACTTCTCTGTGACTGCCATATTTCTCTTCTCCCTAGGGACCAGGTGCTACGTTTCTGAGCTGTTGACATAAGATTTGGCCTGTGGAGCCCCAGCGGCCGAGGCTTCTGGGAAGCAAGTTGCAGCCACGCAAAAGGAAAAGCTTTCTAATTACCTGAGCTGTCAAAGCAGAGAGGGGTGTGAGGTAGTGAGCTGTCTGTCTTGGGGAGTGGGCAGGGGCTGGCCGGGATGACCTCTGAGGCCTGCCTCTGACCCAAGGCCTATCCTATGCAAGATGCTCCCTGGTCTCTTCTGTCATTTTAGGGCAGACAAGGACGAGAAGATCACAGGCACCACCCCCCTGGCCTTGCCCCGTAAGATGTGGGTGCATGGTGGGGCCAGGGGGCTGTGGCTTTCCTGCCTTGGTACCGCCCCCCTCCCTAGGCCTCCTTGGCCTGCTGCCAAAGAGCCATGCAGAGGAGCTTGAATTGCACACTCTCAACACATTCTTGTTTCCTTCTGACATCCCCGATCCTCTTCTTCTTCCAGTCCCCGACAAGGGCATGCTCAGGGCACACACGCACTCATCTTCATACCAGCCAGGACAGCTCCTCACTTTGCCATCTGTGCAACCTGAGCAAAGTTACTTAACTTCTCTGAGATTTCTTCATCTGTGAAGTGGGGGCGTAATGCTGAGTCCTCATTAGGGAAAAGGAGCCAGGCTGGTAGGAGCAGGGAAAAGTACAAAAAGAAAGCTGGTCAGCTCCAAGCCTGCCTTGCTTCATGATCCAGGACACATAGCCCTCCGATGCAAATAACCCACAATCTTCCTGCACCCAGCTTTCACCAGACCCCTGCAACTGAGCTCCCCGCGGCCTTGGCATCAGCAGTACTGCACAAAGCCCTCTTCGACAGACAGCGTAAACATCGTCCTGTAAAATCCCCGGCAAGTGTTTGTTTCTTTGCATTTGGCTTCACCTCAGAGAGAGGCTTCTTTCTTGAAGGCTGACCGTTGTGTCTCTGGCGATGTGTTTTCCTACTTTCTATAATCAATCTGCTTTCCTTTATGTACAACTGTCCTGGTAAATTCTTTTACTCCTGCATTACCGGCCATCGTTACCCTGTGACAAGTAACACCTACCTTGGTCGGGGAGCAGGAGTTGGAGTGAAGTCGAGATGAGATCATGGATAGCAAAAGCTAAGCATGTGCCTGGCACATGGCACGTGCTTGAAAATGCAGGCTCTTTCCCTGCCCCACTGGAACCCATGGAACACGCTGCATTATGCCATAACCAGTGGGTGAACCTGCACCTTACCACAAGAGGTGGGCAGGGGTGGAGAGTAGCTAGTTTTACACTCCTCATCCCGCCCTCTGTGTCTCCTTTTGTGAGATTCTCTAAGAATTCACCCCATTCTGCTCATAGCCTCTCTATTGAACCTGACGCAACTGGCCCTGCTGTGGGCATGAGGTTGGTGGGCATTGCAGGGTGAGTAGGAGGACGCTGCTCTGGGTGGCGCAGACGAGATGTGAAGTGGCCCCCGGGATCGTCTGAACCAGGGCCATGGGGGCACAGAGGAAGCACATAGGTTTCTGGCTGGAGTGAGTTGGGCTGTCTGGGGATTCTGAGAAGAGTAATCGTAACCATGGTGACAGCATCTAATGCTGAGAAGTCATCATCTCAGGGAATCAATCCCTCCAACAGCCTAGAAAGTAGTTCTTGGGATTATGTCCATTTTACAGTGGAGGAAAATTGAAGCAGTTGAGTGATCCAATTTGAGGCCATGCTCCACACAGAATCTACACTTCACTCCATTGAAGAGGTGGCATTTGAAGTGGGTCTTGAAGAATGCAAAAGACCCCCCTGCCCCCTGCCCCGTGACTCAGCTCAGCAGAGATGGGGGAGCAGCCTGGTGAGGGGCAGGCTCATCAGCATAACAGTGGAAACCATGATAATATAACAGTGATTACCAGGACACCTGACAGGGTGACTCCTGTAGTGGTAATGATTTTGGTCTTTTTTATTTGAAGGGGTGCTTTCAAATCCGTGACCTCACCTGACTCTGCACTTGGGGACATGCCAGTACTGCATATCTGGGGGTTGGTTAGGTCTGGGGGCCACATCATGAGACATCACCAAAGAGAAGCATCTTGGAGAGGATTATTAGATTCAGAGGAAGCCAGGAGCAGCTCTGGAAAGCTGGCACAGCACAGCCCACTGCAGGGCGGCCTGCGGCTCCCCACAAGCTCCCACTCCTGCCTGTCACACCTCCCAAGGGCAGCCCTTCATCCATGACCAGGCCCACAGATCTGGGCACCTGAGAGATAAGGAAAGGTAGTGTAAGCCCCATCTCCCAGCCCCGGGGCAGGGGTGAGGGTAGGATGCCAAGGGAATGAGAATCAAAGGCAGCGCAGGGCCCACCCGCCATAACCTGCCTTGCTTGGGTGCCAGAGTGAATAAGCAGACCCCTCTTCCTGCCTCTTCCTGGTGGTCTTCAAAGCTCCTGCTGGGGTACCGCCGCTCTTCTGTAGCTGAAGCTGACCTGGATGGGGGTGATGGGAGCCAAGTCTTGAAGGCAGTAGGGCTAAGACTAGAACAGGCCCCTCCCCATGCCTGCAGGAGTGGCCCTGGACCTCAGACCTGCAAAGCAGGTGTCTCCTGCAGGAAGCCACCTTTCCCCCAAGGCCCGACCCCTCTAGGCACTGCCTACTCATCTGTCACTCAAGGGAGTGAGACACTGAGACCCGGAGCCCAGCACCCCGGAGGGAAGTGAACAGAGGTGTGAGCTATTGAGCAAGTTTGGGGTGGGGAGGGAGCAGATCTAGACTACAGGAAGCTAGACTGGGCTTGGAGGGTCTTGATAGCCCCAGAGGAATTGTACCTGTCATTTCTTCCCTCTTCTTTCATCATCATCATTATCATCATCATCATCATCATCATCATCATTTTCTACCAAGACTCCAAATAGGGGGCTGTGACTTGGAGATGTCAACTTTTGCCCAAAGCTGGGGATTGGCTCCGCAGAGTCCAGCTTCCCTGGAAAGGGCTGTGTCTGGCACCGGTGGTCCCTGAGTAGGGTGGAGCAGGGGTCCCCCATGAGCTAGAAACCCTTCTGCTGCCAGCTGGGTGCCCTGGGCTTGTGGCTACTTGCTCTTGGAATTCATGGGCCAGGCCGACTGGATTCAATCATGACTCAGCCACCTCCCCACTGGGCAGTCCTGAGAAAGCCACTCCACCATCCTGAGTCACTGTGTCCTTGTCCAGAACACGTTGATTTTGCCCCTGGTTCATGCCAGGCACTAAGCTGGATGCAGAGATGACAGCAGTGATGCAGACAGCATAAAACAGAAAAAAAAACCTCTGCATTTTAGAGGGAGAGACTGCAACGAGCACATATGTGCTCTGTCAGGTGGCTGGGAGGTGGCCGGTGCCATGGGCTGGAGTGAAGCTGGGGTTGGGGCACCAGACTCATGGTGTCATTCATGTCACGCCATTTGCAACAGACAAGAAGGGTACATCAGAAGGGTCTCATATGCTACCCTGAGAGAAGGAAGTGAGGGGCTGGGCAGACCACAGGGATCGGTGACAGGAACATTCTGGACAGAGAGAGCTGCAGCCCTGGCATGCTTGAGGAAGGGCAGGGAACAAGCAAGAGGGCGTGGGGAGGGAAAGCAATGGGTCAGGAAAGCCTGGGAGGCCACACAGGCTCTGGTGACAGCCTCTGAGCAGGAGGGATGCAATGGGACTTCTATTTTAAAAGGTCCCTCTGGCTGCTATGTTGAAGCTGGACTGTGGGGAGAGAGGGGAAGCAGGGCACTGGCCTATGATAAAAATCCACATGGAAGCAACTGGTGGCTTGGACAGGGTGTGAGCTGTGGCAGAGGTGACAGCAGTCAGGTCTGCAGTTGCTAAGAAGGTGGAGCTGATGGGATTTGCTGAGGGGCTGGCTGTGTGAGTGAGGGAACAAGAGGAGGTGAGGCTGAATTGGAAGGTGGAGCTGCTATGGACAGACTTGCAGTGGGTTGGGCAGGAGCAGGTTTGAAAGGAGTGGGGAAGGAGTGGGCATGGGGAAGCAGGAGTTTGGCTTTGGACGTGCGAAATTTAAAATGCCTGGTAGGGCTGGGCGCAGTGGCTCACGCCTGTAATCCCAGCACTTTGGGAGGCCGAGGTTGGCAGATCACTTGAGGTCAGGAGTTCGAGACCAGCCTGGCCAACATGGCGAAACCCCGTCTCTACTAAAAATACAAAACTTAGCTGGCGTGGTGGTGAGCTCCTCTAATCCCAGCTACTTGGGAGGCTGAGGCAGGAGAATTGCTTGAACCCAGGAGACAGAGGTTGCAGTGAGCTGAGATCATGCCTTTGCACCCTAGCCCGGGTGACAGAGCAAGACTTTGTCTCAAAAAATACAAAATAAATAAAATAAAATGTCTGGTAGACACCCAGGGAGAAACTCAAAAAAAACAAGTAGTCTGGGACTTCTAACCATATTGATGTGGCAGCTGGAGAAAACCAAGGGAGTGGGTGTAGACAGAAGAAAGGAGGATGGGAGAGGGGAGGGAGGGGAGGAGAAGAGGAGAGGAGGAGAGGAGGACAGGGGAGGCTAAGCCCTAAGCCAGGTGCGCTGGGGCCAGCCACACTCTGAAAAGTACCAGTGTAGGGATTCTGCCCATTGCCGATGGTGCCTATTCCAATTACACATTTCAGAACTTGTTGGGGTGGGGCGGAACCACAGATGGGCTCAGGGGCTCCCTGGACCCACTGTAAGATGAACCTGAGCTGAAGCTCCACGGATCACCTGGCCTCCATGAGCCCTTGCTCTGCCAGGTGGAGGGCACTGTTGTTTAGGGTCTCCTAGACCAGTTCAGGGCCAGTGTGCAGGAGAACTAGAAACATACTATTACTTCCTTTTCCCCAGTGACAGTCACCCTGGTAAAAAGTTGTGCATCCTCTTGGGGAAGGCTGGGAGAAAGTTGAACAGTGTAAGTTTGTGGCAATGTACCAGGGTCCTTCCTCTAGGAGATCTGATTGTTTATTTTTTAAGAAGGTTATGAGCCCCTTGTTAAACACAGCCACTATTTAAAATTAAATTATACACACAATTAAACAAGTTATGTTAAAAACAAAGGCAGTAATACTGAAAACTCATCACTGCTTAATTATTTTACTGCATTCTACCATCGTCTAGACATAGTGGAAATAGTGATGTTGCGAGGTGCTATTATGCATATTTGAAACTCTGAGTCCAATGATGTTGGGCTGGTAACTTGCAACTGGCCAGAGTGGGAGTATTTATACCACAGACATTGGTCAAGGCTACAAATCAGGGCTTCATTCATGGTTTTATTGAATGCCTAGAGTTCAGGAAGTGATGGAGACAGGTTAACAATGTCAACTAAATTTAAAAGTGTATTGCGTCTATAGCCATGACATTGTGGTTAGTACCAAAAATTGATGAACTATTCCTCCAGGATTATCTGATTCAGCAAATAAGTGGCTCACATCCTAGATGAATGAATGAAGTGTGACATGCATCTTCATTGCTTCCCTTTCATCTTATTCATGAACGCAAACAAAAATATCAACCAACATTTACGTCACATATCAGATTTAGTGACAATAAACTTATGGAGGAAAGAATGAGCAGATTGGGATGCAATTGCATTGGTCAAATCTTGGTCAAATTGCAGTCACAGGTTGGCTACAGTTGCAAGAGAGGACATCTGGAGGAAGCAATGGACTATATGGAATTTACAACACATTTTACAATAAAGAATAATGTGTATTATATTATTATTTTTACATTATGTGCCACACACTATTTACATCAGTAAAATTTATAATAAATTTATATGTACATATATATGCATAAGAACACCCCCACTCCAGAGAGCTGGTTGTTAAACATTTGCCAGCACACCACTGCCTGGAGTTAGGGGGTAAGGGGGGTGACACAGCAAAGGCATTAGAGGAAAGGCCAGGGAGTCAGAGGAGAGCAAGCAGAGCCTGTGTATCAGCTGCCAAGTGGTGGTAAAACTTTTTACCAGGGTGACTGTCACTGGGGAAAAGAAAGTGTTTCAAAGACAGGTGATCGTCTGGGCCAAGTGCCTCTGACAGGTCAGCGAGGGGAAGAAGAGAAAAGACCCATTGGGTTTGGCAACAGTGGGGTTTCCTTGGTGTGGTGGGAGGAAAGGCTGATTAGAGGCAGGTTGCAGAGGCAAAGAGAAGAAATAATTGGAGGTGTCAAGGGAGCAGAAGAAATGAGGGGGTCAAAGGAGAATGAGTTTGGGGATGGGTGATATTCACCATGTCTGTGTGCTGGGTGCAAGGGAGGGGAGAAGGGGCAAGGCCGATGATGCCCTTGAGTAGGGGATGTGTCCCCAGGAGGGCTGGTCTTGAGCAAGAGCCCAGGCAGCTCACCCCTTGTCCCAGGAGGGCACACATGGTAGTGGACTCAAAGGCAGGAGGGCTGGGAGATGAGGTGGTGGGAGGGAGGAGGTTGAAGGCTCTGAGTGACCAGGGAGAGGAGCAGGGAGGCTTCTGGAGATAGGAGAAGATAGGACATAGTCCTCTAGGACACTGAAAGAGAAAAGAGCCTGGAGCAATGCTGTAGGAGCACCCGGCATGTCACGCATCCATTGAGGTCAGCAGTCATGAATCCAAGTGAACCATGGTCAGCTGCATGGTGCAGGTGCAGAGAGGGTGGAGAGTTGGATCTGATTGTATAGCTGGAGCTCTGCCAGACAGCTCAAGGTAGGGAAGGAGGAGCAAAAGATTAGGGAGTGGAGCAAGGGGGTGGCCGCAGCGGGGGACTATGGGATCTATGGGACTATGCTGGGGAAGGGAAGAGGGAACATGAGGGGTGAGGGACAGCAGTGGGGGGCGAGTAGAGAGGACTCAGCCTTCAAAGGTCAAGTGTCCCAGTGGGCTGAAGGCTTGGTTGCATTGGTGTGTTAGGAGTGAGCTGGAATATTGGGAAGCAGTGTCTGAGTGGGTTGCTAACAGTGGAGCTTGTAGTGGGTGCAGTTTTTTGGTAATGACATTCTATAGCACCTGCCCGGGGAAGGAGGGGATGAGGTCAGGTGAAGGACAGGAGCATTGGATGAGAGGTCAAGGGGCTGAGGGACTAGGGTGCAGCACACCATCTACATCGCCATCGAAGTATAAACTGGTGACGGCAGCCGGCTGAGGAATATGGCAGGAGCTGGCACCGTCGAGATGAGGAGAGAGCGACGGTGTGCAGGGGTGTCCCTGTAGTCTGGAAACGTGAATGCAAAGCTGGGGGTTTACAGAGTGAAGAAAGACGATGATTTGGAAGGGACACTGAGGAGCATGAAGGACCCTTGCCCACCTCCAGGCCCAGGGGCTAGAGGGAGTATGGAGGAAGCAGTCACCATGGAGATGGCTGGAGGGGAGGCCATGCCTGCTGTTGAGGGCAGGCTTCCTTTACAGTACAAGATCAAGGAAACTGTCCGGGGTGGGACTGAGGATATCGTGCAGATGATGGTGGCTGGGATTGAAAGGGAGTTGGGGAGGATGAGGAAGGGGGTCAGATGAGAGGATGAGAGTCCAGGAGACTTGGGGTTTCCATGGCAACTGATGTAAACGATGAGGAAGAGCAGGTAAGATGGGAGGACCCCCAAAAGTGCTGTGGAATGTGGTGATTGTAAGGCTAGGAGTGGGGGATGGGGGAGGTGGGTCTTGCCAGCAGCCTGCGGGGGCTCTGGGGCCCCTGCACACTCCTGCCTCATCTGTAAAATGGGGATTATAATCTTTGCTTTGGGGGGTTGTGATGAGCATTAGGGAGCACCAAGTAGGACTCGTGACTGTTGGAATTAGGACTGTTGTCACTGCAGTCAATGGAGAGAGTTTTTTGATGGGGCCAAGTGATCATGGCAGAGCTTGCAGAGGGGGTCTGGTTTCTCCAGAGGGTTGAATATTTGGGTGGTTTTTTAGGGATCCAGGAAAGGATGAAGGTGGGAGAATATGCAGAAGGACCCCTTTTGCAGAGTGGCAGAAAGTGAGAATCCATCCATTCATTAACAAGTGTTTATTGAGCACCTACTATGGGCCAGACACTGTTATAGGTGTTGGGGATGCAGCTGTGAGCAAAACAGACAAAATTCCTCCAGCAGCATCTTTGTAGTCAGGTGGATGTCTGTAAGTGGACTTGACCTTGGGTGGTGTCCTGGTGGCTGATGGCTCTGCCGTGGGGGATGATGTTGGAGAGCCCTGACATACAAAGGAAGAACAAGCACCAATGTGTAGTTCTCTCATTCAACCTCCTCTCCAGAGTGTGAGCGCCACAGGCCCAAGAGCCTCCTGGAACTCTGGGGATTAGTGCAGTGCCTGGAACAGAGAGGCCATAGTTCACATTTATGCAGGGGATGAAGAAGAATGAGATGCCACCCACAAGGGCCCTGTTGGTTTTTCTCTGGGTGCCCTGTAGCCTGAGTTTGCAGTGCATCCCCCTCTGATGCTGTGGGCTAGGAAGGCTGACCCCAACCAGCTGTGGCTGGGAGCAGCTGGTGGTGTAAGGAGTAGGGTGGGGGCCCAGCAAAGGCGTGCCCCAGGCTGGGGCCAAGGCAGATGGGAGGCTTCTCAACACCCATTTCTTGATCCCAGAGCTCTGGTGTATCAGGTGAATGCGGTGTATTGGGTGATGGAAAGAAGTTGCATGGGGTGCTGGCATTAGTCGAGTTCTAGATCTCCACTCAAGTGCAGATGGGCTTGAATCCCCCTGCAGAGTGGCAGAAGGTGAGAATGCGTCCATTCATTCACACGTGTTTACTGAGCACCTACACCTACCATGTGCCAGACACTGTTATAGGTGCTGGGGATGCAGCTGTGAACAAAACAGATAAAATTCCTGCCCTTATGGAGCTGACCTTCTAGCAAGAGAGATGGACAGTTGACTGGCATCAAGGTGGGAGAATCGCTTGAACCTGGGAGGCCGAGGTTGCAGTGAGCAGAGATCGCACCACTGCACTCCAACCTGGGCGACAGAGCGAGACTCTGTCTCAAAAAAAAAAAAAAAAAAAAAAGAATCAGAGCAGGGGAAGGGAGATGGGGGATCAGTCAGGGGGAAGGATGGGCAAGGTGCAGCATTAAATGGAGTGATTGGGTGGGGGTAGGGGCTTGCTGAGAAGGTGACATTTAGGCAGAGCCCTGAAGAGGCTGAGGGAGGGAGCCTTGTGGACATCTTGGGGAGAAGCAGTCGATGCAGCAGGAGCAGGCAGTGCCAGGACAGCCTGGCATCTTCATGGCACAACAGGAAGGCCAGCGTGGCTGGAGCTAAGTGAGCAAGGGGAAGCGTAGTAGGAGGCGGCAGTCAGCAAGGTGGCAGGGGGGCATCAGAAGGGCCTTTTATGCTACTCAGGAGGATTCTGCCTTTTACTGAGTTTGATGGAAACCATTGCTTTTGAGCAAAGGAACAACACGCTCTGCTGTATGCAAAACAGACTGGAGGGGCCCAGGTGGGACCACGCACCCATGAGAAAGCTGCTGGGTGATCCAGGCGAGGGGTGATGGTGGCTTGGGCCGCAGTGATGTCAGTGGAGGTGATGAGAGGTGGTAGGTTAGTGGATTTCTGTTGAGCTGGAGAGTTTGGAAGTGTCAGATCTGGAAGGGACTTGGGTATGGGCTGAGGGTGTCCAAGGGTTTGCCATCTATGCCCTGGCTTCCTGATGCCCAGCCCAGGTTGGTCTCCTGGCCAGTGGCACTGCCCTGCGCCTCCACTGCCTGGATGTTGAGGGGTGCCTTTTGAACAGCCTGGCAGCCCCAGGCCCCTACCCCACTGTGGCCACTCCCCTGAGCACTGGGTCTCTTCCCATCTCCCTTCTCTGCCAGTGATGTGCCCAAGGGTGCCAACAGCTTCAAGGTCTCTGGAAGCTCCGGGGTGGAGGTCTTCATGGTCTACAACCGCACACATGTGACCGAGCCCATAGGCAAGGCCCGTTGGCCGCTGGACACTGATGCAGACATGGTCGTATCTGTGGGCACAGCCAGTAAGGAATTAAAGGACTTCAAGGTAAGAGGCCACTTTCTCATAGAAAAGGGTTGGATCTCCCCAACCCCATCCAAGGTAAGAGCGCCACCGTGGGAATTCCCATTCCAAAGCTCCCCACTTAACCAAACCTCACAAAGCTTATCACAGCACATACACAAAACGTATCCTGATACAATGCCACAGATGCCCAAAACACACAAACCTCCACCACCACCCCAGTATCACACATGTACACATGAGTACTCCCACAAAACACAAGCTCTCCTAGCCACCCCCTCAGATTCACAGACAACTTCACATTAATCCCTGTATTCAGCCCGCACACGGACCCAGCAAGATGCCCCAGTGCTCTCATGTGGGCAGGACTGCACAACAACAACCCGTGCAGGTGCACACACACACGTCCACACCTTTGTGTGCACGGATCTCCCATGCCTAAGCCAACCTTGTCTCTCATCACCTGCCTGAAGCTCAGACGAGTCCCTCCTCACTCACTCCAGCCCCGGCACCCATGGCATACAGTGATCCACCAAATCCTAGACACGGCCCTGTCTCCCCAGCAGGGAAAAGGCAGGGATGAAGCAGCTGTTGAGAGAGGGGCTCAGGAGCCCACCGTGGGCTCAGACCCCACCTCCTCTGCTTGCTAGCTGAGGGACTGCTGGGACTGCAGGCAGGGCCCGGACAGTCTCCTGTCGACTGGGGCCATCCCAGGGGCTCACTGGGATGACCCGGCTGGAGGGCTTGGTATGGATTCTGGACCACGCTAAAAGCTCCAGGACCACTGACTGTGGTGATGGAGTGGGAGTTCTCATTCCCATTTTATTGAGGAAGTACCTGAGGCTTAGAGGAGCTGAGAGACTTGCCTAAGTCGATGGAGCCGGCTGCTCCTCCCTCATCTGCCAGCTGCTCCTGCTGGGAGCTGCCCCACCTTTCCCATCCCTCCACCCCGCCCCCACCCTCCTTGCTCCTCACACCTGCTCTGGGAACCAGGGTGGGCTCCCACAGCCACTTGCTGGAGAAGGTAGCTCTGAATCCCAGCCAGGAGCCCTTGAGTCTTGGGACTTCAGAGACTGGGGGGATCTCCATCCTTCCTGTGCCTCTAAGTAGGGCTGTGAGGATGTGTCCCCCATCACCTCTGCCCCTGCCATCTCTGAAGGTGATGGCCGTGCAGGCTTAGGGCTATGTTCTGCAGGTGAGGGTCTCCTACTTTGGGGAGCAGGAAGACCAAGCCCTGGGCCGCAGCGTGCTTTACCTCACTGGTGTCGGTAAGTAGCAGCTCCCTGGCTGCCCATCTATCCCTTCGCCCCTCCAGGTTGACTGTTTGAGGGTCTTAGTGGATTCCTTGGAGTGGAAGACCCATGGCCAGCTTCCTCCATCACTGAGGGGCTTGGATTCCTCAGGGACCTTCTGTCCACTGTGGAACCACGGGGATTGAGACCCAGCAGTCCTTAGGACCACAAGGATCTAGAAACTTCACTGCCCAGTGAACAACAGCTAGACCCACAATAAACCTCCTTCATCCAGAGTCCCACGTATACCCTCATTAGACCTCCAAGACCCAGCACGGAACGTGCCCCCTTCAGCCAGGGCCCAGGGCGATGGAATGGCAGAACCCAGCCCCTACAACCTCAGGCCATGTCCCTAGTTCCCAGAGTTTGGGGTCACCAGCATATGACCTAGAACCCCAAAGCCACCAAGAGCTAGCAGGTGGACATGCACAGGCAAGCGATTCAAGAGCCAAAGGCTTGGGTCCCTCCAACTCCCAGAACCACACGGCAAGCCACAAGCATCTCCCAAGTGTGGGGTCTGACCCCCAGGCAGGGCATCCCGGTCCTCACGGGCTTGGGGAGGGGTCAGAGTTTGCCCAACCTGGACTTTAGGGGTGTGAAGATGGGGCTGGATGAGCCCCTGGCAGCCCCTCTCCATCTCTTTTCAGATATTTCCCTTGAGGTCGACACAGACCGCACAGGCAAGGTGAAGAGAAGCCAAGGGGACAAGGTGAGACCCTCCCGGGCACCCCAAGACTGCGGGGTTGAAAGGCAAACTTGGGATGGTCCCGGGTGGATTGTGCCCTCCCTCCAGAAGAATGTTGGATCCCCAAGGTCTGTAGTATCCAACCATGTAGGGAACCCATCTGGGACAGCAAAATTGGCATGAGTGGCCATTAACCTACACCCTGTAACCGACATGCTGTGTGGACATTAACCTATACCCTGTAACCGATGTGCTGTGTGACTGCTGGAAAACAGCTTACCCTCTCTGGGTCTCTCTTGTGCCACTTTGAAATTGGGATTGGTTCTTTTGTTGCTGCCTTTTTTATTTTGAGGGCTATATTTGGACCCCTACACATGTGGGAGTGCTCCTAAAAGGTTGTTGAGTGACGGAAGGCAAGGAGAAGACAAGCCTTCGGGTAGAGGAGGCTATGGTGGTCAGCCCCAGGTAAAGCCTGAAGAGTAAGGAGGAGGGCAGAGTGGGCTCAGGGCATCACCCCACAGGAAGTATCTGGAAGCTGTCCTGGGAAGGGTGGAAGGTATGATTTGAAGGGAAGGACTCCAGAGAGGCAGCCTGGTTCACAAGGCTTTGAGGACAAGGTGGGCAGGGCTGCCATGGATGGCTGTACAGGTTGTTCACTGCACAAGAGTGCATGGGCATGGTGGCAACTATGATACAAATCATGTCTGGGGCCCTGCTGCAGAGTGGCATCTACCCAGAGGGTGGGCAAGAGTGCCATAAAGGCTAACAGCAGCCCTGTGCAATCCCAAGAACCTGGGTTTGAAGGCCAGCTATGCGGCTTAGGACTCACCTCCCAGAACCTCCCCGCCCCTTTCTGTGAAATGGGGAGAGTGAGCCCTGCCTTGTGGGTCTGGTGGGGAGGCGTGTTGGGGAGAGCAGCAACCACAGAGGCAGGGAGAGCTCCAGGCATCTTTCCCGCCTTGGCTCAGACCTCAGCTTGCAGAGCCTGCAGGACTGCAGGCGGATGCCAGAGATATCTATGGGACAGGTCCCAGGAGAGTGCTGGGATGGGGAGGGTCTCCCAAAGATTCTCCAGATCCCGACTCTCATCAAGGTCATGGCAGGCAGCCTCTGCCCATCCCCGCCCCACAGGCAGAGCTAAAGCTTAGGCAGCTTTTGAGGGCCATTTCTGGGTGTGGTAACAACACCTTTGCTTCTCCAGTGTGATGGCTGGGTAGAGCCATTGTATATGGTTGTGCAGGTTGTTCACTGCACAAGGATGAGGTTGGTCTAGAGCCTTATCTGGAACTCCATTCCCAAATAATCCTTTTTAAAATCTTTAAACAAACCAAAAATATGAAAATCTACAATCTAACAAAGCAGCCTGCCCTGGCCATGTCTAGAACCCCTTCCTGGAGCCTCCTGGGTCCCACTGATCCCAAGGCATCTTATTTTGCCACAGAAAACCTGGCGCTGGGGCCCTGAGGGCTATGGGGCTATCTTGCTGGTGAACTGTGACCGGGACAATCACAGGTCCACAGAGCCTGACCTCACCCACAGCTGGCTGATGTCGCTGGCTGGTGAGTGACACAAGGTGTTGTCCGGGGAGTGGGGAAGGGGGATGGGAGGGGATCCTGTTGGTGGGGTGGAGAAAGGGCGATCTCAAGGGGGCCACTCTCTCCAGACCTGCAGGACATGTCCCCAGTGGTGCTGAGCTGCAATGGCCCCGACAAGCTCTTCGACAGCCACAAGCTTGTCTTGAACGTGCCCTTTTCTGATTCCAAAAGAGTGAGGGTCTTCTGTGCCCGGGGTGAGTGGCCTGACGGGACCTCGTCCTCCCGGCTCCATCCATGTCTATCTTCTCCTCCCCCATCTCTCTCTCTTTTTTTCCATCACCTTTTTGTAACTCTCATTACAGCTTACAAACAACCACTCCATCAGTACCAAATATAGTCCTCAAGGAGGAGGTTCAACAACAATGAGTTCCATTTTATGGAGAGGAAAACTGAGGCTCAGATGCAGGAATTCACTGTGGCACAACCATCTGGGGTGGAGCAGGCATTCCAACCCAGGTGTCTTGGGCGCAACAAAGCTCCTCCTTTTACCATTGCCCCACCCCCTTTCCCTCCTATGGTCAATCAGTGTGGACTGAACCGCATGCCAAGCACTGTCCAGGCAAGGAGGGTGTGAGAACCAGCGAGGCTGAGGCCCAGGCCCTGCCCCTGGCCCCAGAACCCGACTTTCTCACCAGAGTTTTTATTAATCAGCCTGTGGTTTTAAAAAATATGGCCAAGGCTGGGCGCAATGACTCACATCTGTAATCCCAGTACTCTGGGAGGCGGATTACCTGAGGTCAGGAGTTCGAGAGCAGCCTGGCCAACACAGTGAAACCCTATCTCTATTAAAAATAAAAAAATTAGGCCGGGCATGGTGGCTCACACCTGTAATCCCAGCACTTTGAGAGACCGAGGAAGGCGGATCACAAGGTCAGGAGAGCGAGAACATCCTGGCTAAGAAGGTGAAAACCCGTTTCTACTAAAAAATACAAAAAAATTAGCCGGGCGTGGTGGCAGGTGCCTGTAGTCCCAGCTACTTGGGAGGCTGAGGCAAGAGAATCACTCAAACCCAGGAGGCAGAGGTTGCAGTGAACCAAGATCATGCCACTGCACTCCAGCCTGGGTGAGTGAACCAAGGTCATACCACTGCACTCCAGCCTGAGTGACAGTGCAAGACTTCGTCTCAAAAAAAAAAAAAAAAAAAAAAAAAATTGGCCAGGCCAAAAAAAAAAAAAAAAAAAAAAAAAAAAAATTGGCCAGGCCCAGTGGCTCACGCCTGTAATTCCAGCACTTTGGGAGGCCAAGGCAGGAGGATCACTTGAGCCCAGGAATTTGAGACCAGCCTGGGCAACATGGCAAAATCTTGTCTCTACAAAACATACAAAAAAATTATCCTGTAGTCCCAGCTACTCTGGAGGCTGAAGTGGGAGGATCACTTGAGTCCAGGACGTCAAGGCTGCAGGGAGATGTGTTCATGCCACTGCACTCCAGCCTGGGAGACAGAGTGAGACCCTGTCTCAAGAAAGAAAGAAAAGAAAGAGAGAGAGAGAGAGAGAAAGAAAAAGAAAGAAAGAGAAAGAAAAAGAAAGAAAGAGAAAGAAAGAAAAGAAAGCAAAGAAAGAAAGAAGGAAAGAAAGAAAGAAACGAACCGCTCCTTAACCCCGGACTGCTCTTGTCTTTACAAACAGCAACAGGCTTCTACCCCTTCCTGATTCCCCTTCACCCTTCTCTGTTCAAACTGACCCAGAACTTGTTATTCCAGCTAAATGAGCCTGGCAGGAGCCAGAATGGTCTCTCCCATGCACCAGTGGTGGATATTCAGGCAGAGGACTCAGCTTGAAAGCACTTAGTGTGACACCAGGGCGTAAGCAAAGTCTCAACAAGTGAATGGACAGCCTCTCTTGCCGTGTGCAGCCACTGATGTGCTTTCTGTATCTCTGAAATTCCCTATCTGGATATTTCATATAAATGGAACCATACAATAGGCTTCTTTTAGTTAGCATAATGTCCTCAAGATTCATCCGTGGTGTAGCATGAATCAGTGCTTCATTACTTTTCTTATGTTTTAGAGGCAGGGTCTCACTCCGTTGTCCAGGCTGGTGTGTAGTGATGCTATCACAGCTCACGGCGGCCTTGAACTCCCAGGCTCAAGCGATACTCCCACCTCAGCCTCCCGAGTAGCTGGGACTACAGACATGTGCCACCATGCTTGGCTATTTTAAAAAATTTTTTGTAGAGAGGGGGTCTCGCTATGTTGCCCAGGCTGGTCTCAAGCGATCCTCCTGCCTTGGCCTCCCAAAGTGCTGGGATTATAGACATGAGCCACCATACCTGTCTGGTCATTACTTTTTATGAATTAATAATATTCCATCTTATGAATATATTACATTTTGCGTATCTATTTATCCGTGGGTAGTTTTCACCTTTTGTGCCAGGTGCTTCTATCTCTCTCTTTTTTTTTTTTTTTTTTGAGATGGAGTCTCACTCTGTCGCCCAGGCTGGAGTGCAGTGGCGCAATCTCGGCTCACTGCAAGCTCCGCCTCCCGGGTTCACGCCATTCTCCTGCCTCAGCCTCTCCGAGTAGCTGGGACTACAGGCGCCCGCCGCCGCGCCCGGCGAATTTTTTTGTATTTTTAGTAGAGACGGGGTTTCACCGTGGTCTCGATCTCCTGACCTCGTGATCCGCCCGCCTCAGCCTCCCAAAGTGCTGGGATTACAAACGTGAGCCACCGCGCCCGGCCGCTTCTATCTCTTTATTTAGTTTAAAGTTTATGTTGGCCTCTTGAGAAAATGTTAGCCATTTTACAGATAAGAAACTGAGGCTCGGCCGGGCGCGGTGGCTCACGCTTGTAATCCCAGCACTTTGGGAGGCCGAGGTGGGCGGATCACGAGGTCAGGAGATCGAGACCACGGTGAAACCCCGTCTCTACTAAAAATAAAAAAAAAAATTCGCCGGGCGTGGTGGCGGGCGCCTGTAGTCCCAGCTACTCGGAGAGGCTGAGGCAGGAGAATGGCGTGAACCCGGGAGGCGGAGCTTGCAGTGAGCCAAGATTGCGCCACTGCACTCCAACCTGGGCGACGGAGCGAGACTCCGTCTCAAAAAAAAAAAAAAAAAAAGAAACTGAGGCTCAGAGAGGTTGAGTCATTGAGCCAAGGCCACGCAGCTTGCACGTGGCAGAGCCAGAGAGGAACCCAAGCTGCTCTAACCACAAAGGGGGCTCTGTCCTGGATTCCTGGGCTTGCAGCCCCTCACCCCTGTCTCCTCGCTAGCCCCTGACTCTTGTTCTTCCTAGGTGGAAATTCTCTCTCCGACTACAAGCAGGTGCTGGGGCCCCAGCGTCTGTCCTACGAAGTTGAGCGGCAGCCGGGGGAGCAGGAGATCAAATTCTATGTGGAGGGGCTGACCTTCCCCGATGCCGATTTCCTGGGGCTGGTTTCCCTCAGTGTCAGCCTGGTGGACCCGGGGGTGTGTACAGCACTGGGGGGTGGGCATGGAGGCTGAGGGGTTTGGGGGCCCAGTTTGGAGGCTCCAGGGCTGGGCAGGCTGGGGGCTGGGGGGCTTGAGGCAGGCTAGGGGTCCCTGCAGGGCCCACCAAGTCCTCATTTTCCCCTCAGACTCTGCCCGAGGTGAGCCTCTTCACAGACACTGTGGGCTTCCGCATGGCCCCCTGGATCATGACGCCCAACACTCAGCCGCCTGAGGAGCTGTATGTGTGCAGGTGAGGCTCCCTCCCTCCAGCCCTCCCCAGAGTCTGGAGTGCAGAGGTAGGGACAGAAGCTGCCTCAGGGTTGCGCCCCTCACTCACACCAACGGATTCATTGCCGGCACCCATTCAGGCAGAGCCGGTGGCAGGACAGCAGCAGGTGGGCTGGGGCGCCACCCTGCCCAACCCTGACCCACCCTGCCCTGTGCAGCCAAGGCCCCTCCCAGGTCACTGGCTCAAGCTCTGGCTTTCCTGCCCATCCTGTCCTGTGGCTGCAGCCCCAGAACATCTCAGATTTAGTCTGGGCAGTGGAGCCACGCCCTGCACAGGCTGCTGGTGGCCATCAGAGACCTACCCTCACTGTAACATGGGTACGATCCCGTGCCTGCTATGGACATGGGAACCCCGTCTCTGCAAGCCTGATCTCACCCAGCTTGCTGGTCCTTCTGCCGTCTCTCAGAATCCTCATCATGCCCTTGAGGGAAGGATCAGCCTCGACTGGCAAAGCCCTGCCAGGCCTCTGTGCCAGAGGTCAGACCACTGGCAAAAGCCACAGTTGAGCTGGACATAAGTTAAAAGGCTGGGAAGGGTGTGGCCAAACAGGTTTGCTTTGCTTCCCTGGGTCTAGGTGTGTGTAGGTGTTAAAAAGAGACTCTTCTCCTGCTTGCTAACCCCACCTTGACCCCTTTGCTTAGGCCAATTGTGTGGAACAGGAGTAGACGGGGCTATCTGCCCCTCACTGCTATTTTAACCCAAAAGATTCAGCCCCAGGTCACCTCTGTGGTGACTTCCCTGACTCCCTGTGCTGGGTTAGGTGCCCTGCCTCTGGGCTCCACTGCCCGCGCTTACGCCTCACCTTGCACCTGTCACCTGCTATGATCTGGAGACTTCATCCATCTTCCCCATGGGCCTATGAGCCTCTCAAGGTCATGAACTGGAACCCCTGTACCCCAGAGACTGCACAGGGCCCAGCACAAACTGAATCAAGGCCACTCACACCTCAGCCACAGTCAGAGGCCATTAGCATGCTCCCCTTTCCCTGCCTTTTACAGTGTGATGGACACTCATGGCTCCAATGAGAAATTCCTGGAGGACATGTCTTATCTGACACTGAAAGCCAACTGCAAGCTGACCATCTGCCCTCGAGTTGAAAATCGAAATGACCGCTGGATCCAGGTGGGAGCTGAAGCCGACTCCAGAAGAGAGCTGGGGGCAGCCTGGGAAGCCTGCAGCCTGGCTTGGGGAAAGGGAAGCCGCACAGGTGCCTGATGGACCTCAGTGTCGCTAGAGAAGCCACGGCAGCCTGGGCCAGGCCTCTGGGGCCAGGGCTTTTCCGCTGCCTGCATCAGCCCCAGCCTCCACTGCTTCCCTCCAAACGCTCTGGTCCCAGATGAGAGTCCTCTCCTGGCTGGGGTCCTAAGAGGCCTCACTTCTACCTCTGCCCCTCACCAGGTCTTAGGGAAGACCCGCTGCCCTGCTCTGTCCCAGGCCTGGTGGGGACCACCCTGTTCTGTAAATCAGACGAAAAAGGTCACCGAGGCTTTTTCATCTCTCCCCTTCCAGGACGAGATGGAGTTTGGCTACATCGAGGCCCCTCACAAATCCTTCCCCGTGGTCTTTGACTCTCCCCGGAACAGGGGCCTGAAAGATTTCCCCTATAAGAGGATCCTGGTATGTAGTGACAGGCAGAGTGCAGAAACCCTGGTTGGGTCCTCCTGGAGGGGCACCAGTGAAGTCTCTTCTGGGCCTGGTCCTACAGGGCTCAGAGAACAGGAAGAGGGGGCAGAAGGATACAGGAGGTAGGATATCAGCAAACTGGGGAGCCAGTGGGGAGTTTGGGCAAGAGAGGAAATGATATGCAAATCACATGCAAATAGGCAGCAGCCTGATTGTTCCTGTGTTGGGAGGGGCAGGACAGCAGAGCTCTTCTGGATAAGGAGACTGGTTGCCAAGGGGGAATTAGCAGTGTGGTCAGCTCTGGGGAGACCAAACTGCTTTTTGGAGGGAATGCACCCTTAGTGAGCCTGCATGGCTCTTGTTCTTAAGAGCTAGGGCCTCGCTTTAGGTGTCAAATGTTTTCTGAACACCTACTATGTGCCAGGCACTGTGCCACCTCCTGTGCACGAGATGGCAACAGCAGCACCTACCATTATGTATTGAGTTCCAGACACTGTCTCCTAGCTTTCCATGGCTTGCCTCATGTATTCCATGGGGTATGCCTATGGATAAGTGCTATCATTATTTCCTCTTTATGGATGAGGAAATCAAGGCTCAGGGAGGTTAAGTAACTTTCCCAAGGCCATGCAGCAAGCTAATAGTGGCACCAAGATGCAAAGCTAGAGGGGCTGTGCCCACATCCCTGCACTCAGCCTTGAGGCTGCACTACCCCTCGAGGTGAGCCCACGGTCTCTGCCTGTTTCCCGGCTCCCACTCTGCCACTGCTGGGACAGTGATGGTCTAGGTGGGAGCTGTGATGGGATGCAGTCTGTGGGCACGCAGAGCAGGGACATTCATCCCAGCCTGGAGGGATCAGGTGACAATGAACCCTACAGATGAGTGTATCCGCCAGGGCCAGCGTGCTGGAGGGGGACGCACCTGACCTGCCTTGGGCTTGGCCTATAGGATCCAGGGGATTTTTTCACTGATTCCTGCTCTCATCTTTATCATTTTCATTTTCTACTTTGTGTTTAGTTTGCTGTTCTTTTTCTAGCTTGAAACGGAAACTAAGATGTTTCAGGCTTTTTATTTTATTTTATTTATATATGTATATATATATTTTAATTATACTTTAAGTTCTAGGGTACATGTGCCATGTTGGTGTGCTGCACCCATTAACTCGGCATTTACGTTAGGTATATCTCCTAATGCTATCCCTCCCCCACCCCCTCACCCCACATCAGCCTTTTCTCTTCCTAAAAAAAAACACGTGTTTGTTTGTTTGTTTGTTTGTTTTTGAGAAGGAGACTCGCACTGTTGCCTGGGCTGGAGTGCAATGGCGTGATCTCGGCTCACTGCAACCTCTGCCTTCCAGGTTCAAGCTATTCTCCTGCCTCAGCCTCCCGAGTAGCTGGGATTACAGGCGCCCCCCACCCTACTACCACATCTGGCTAATTTTTTGTATTTTTAGTAGAGATGGGGTTTCACCATGTTGTCCAGGCTGGTCTCAAACTCCTGACCTCGTGATCCACCCACCTCGGTCTCCCAAAGTGCTGGGATTACAGGTGTGAGCCACCATGCCTGGCCTACTTTATTTTATGAAACAGAGTCTTGTTCTGTCACCCAGACTAGAGTGCAGTGGTGCAATCCTAGCTCACTGCAGCCTCCATCTCCTGGGCTCAAGCCATCCTCCCACTTCACCCCCTGAGGAGCTGGGAGCACAGGCTTGCCCCACCACGCTCGGTTTAAATACACGTCTAGAGCTCTGACAACTCCCTAGCAGTGCTGCCTCATCAACATCCCATGAGTTTTAATGTGCTGTCAAAAGACAGCAGATTTTTATGAACTTTCACTTCAAAATCTTGTCTAATTTCCACTTTGATTTCTTCTATGATCCATGGATTCTTTAGATGTGTACTGCTTAATTTCCAAACATTTGGGGGAGTTTTTAGTTATCTTTGGTTATTGATTTGACTTTAACCGCATGGTTCTCAGAGCCCGGGGGGATTTGTAAAAAGTGGACAGAGATTGTTTTTCAGGCACTAAGAGCCATGGAGTGGGAGACCCCCAGCGTCTTCCCTCTACTCCAAGAACTGACTCATCCTGTCCTCACTCACCTCTCCTTCTTGGGGCGGGGGTCTCTCTGGTCCTTCCATAGGGTCCTGACTTTGGATATGTGACCCGGGAGATCCCGCTCCCTGGTCCCTCCAGCCTTGACTCCTTCGGCAACCTGGACGTCAGCCCGCCCGTCACGGTGGGCGGCATGGAATACCCCCTGGGCCGGATCCTCATCGGCAGCAGCTTCCCCAAGTGAGGGGCTGGGGCGGGAGGTGGGGGGGCACAAGGAAATGACTGCAGCATCCACCCTCCCTGTGCCCCCATCACAAACACAATTCCCCAGTCTGAGAAGTGATCTTAACTTCCTGAGTGGAATCCTGGAATCGAAGACTCGGCAACCTAGGATCTCAGATTTAAAAGATCACAGAATCTTAGGAGAAAACTCACACACTTGTGGCCTGCGATCTTTTGGCCTACCTCATTTTATGAGCTTAATGAGTCATCGACATTAAATAGATATCGGGGGGCCTCCCATAAAAAGCCAGGTTTCTGGCATCTCATGAAAAATTGGAGAAGCTGGGGAGGTGAGATACAGTCTGGCACAGAGACAGAGGAATAGACTCATTGACTTCTCCCATTAGGAAGTCAGAATAGCTTCTGTGCTAACCGTGGCTTAAAAGGGCCCTGAGGTCATGAAGTTCCCAGGTCAGGTGGCTGCAGGTAAGCAAGTGATTGGCCAGGATACCCTGATGACAGAGGTGAGTCAGTGGATCTCACCCTGGACAGATGTGATGGAGCAGGAAACAAGGTATTTAGGTTTTCACACTCAAACGGGTGGCGATGTCTGTTAGGTCCTGCTGAATGGGTGCACACCCTCCCTGCAGGTAACCAAAGAATGGGGTGTGCAGTTCAGGGTCCTGGTGGGTCCCCCTGTTTCCTCCCTGGAGATGACACCCACTGCAAGCCCTGGAGATCACCTTCCTATTTGTGGGGTTTTTGCATAGCAGGGGTGCCCCCACTTGCCCCCCAAGCCTTGGCTGACCATCTAGTCTCCAGCCCGGAGGAGTCAGGCAGTGCTGAGAAGGTCACAGCCTCACCTGGTGAATCTGGCAGCCTCAGAGCTCTGGATCGTATGAGGCGAGGCTTCCTGGCACCTACCCAGGCACGTAACTGGGTGCCCAGACAGGATGCCTGGGGCTGAGACTGGCCAGGTGAGAGGCATGTGCTCACCCTGTTGGTGACTCATGCCCAGACACTACTGTGTGGGCTGTTCTACCCACACCCTTGGGGGCAGACAGTCCTTGAGGCCTCAGGACAGTCTTTCTCTAAGTCAGGGAGGAACCCGTGAGGAAGGAGCACAGGCTTTGGAATCAGATGGACTTGGGTTTGAGTCCTGGCCCTGCCACTCGCCAGCTACATGATTTGGGATGTGTCCCCCAAACCAGTGTTTACCACAGTGCCTGGCACACAATAGGTACTCAATTAATTCATTTAAAATATTTATTGTATGCCAGGCACAGTTAAAGGTACTGGGGATACATCAGTGAACAAAACAGATACATTTTAAATGAGCAAATTATTTTATACTCCATGCCTCAGTTTCCTTATCTTTAAAATGGGCCTGATGAAAATCCCAGTCCCAGCTATAGAATCAGCATTACTGGGGATAAAGAATTCGTGTCAACCACCTCTTGAATGCTTAGGTATTTTTCAGTTGGCCCCAGTAGTGGGGCTGCTTTAAAGCAGGTTGGAACTAATTGGACAAAATGTATTGACCACCTACCACATCCTACGTGTCACACCTATAGTGCTTTCCCCAGGCTGCCTCATTTAATTTCTACAACAACCCTGTGAGACTGAGACCATCATTATCCCCACTCTACAGATAAGGAAGCTGAGGCTTGGAAAAGTTAAGTTACGTGCATTCTTTCATACATTCATTTACCAATTCAGTAAATATTTATGGAGACTTCCTATAGGCCAAGCCCAAGGTCTAATGCTGGGGATACAGAAATGGCTGAGGAGTTTGCCCTTGAGATTTAGAGTCTAATGAGGGAGACAGGCAAGCAATGGATCAGAGAGGGGATCACATATCATCCCACATGCGGTGTCCTAGAAGGCTTACTAGGGGCAGCCAATGATATTGACGCTTCTTTGGGAGGCCGAGGTGGGTGGATCACCTGAGGTCAGGAGTTCGAGACCAGCCTGGCCAACATGGTGAAACCTCGCTCTACTACAAATACTAAAATTAGCTGGGCATGATGGTGCACGCCCATGGTCCCAGCTACTTGGGAGGCTGAGGCAGGAGAATTGCTTGAATCCAGGAAGCGGAGGTTGTGCTGAGCCAAGATTATGTCACTGCACTCCAGCCTGGGTGACAGAGCAAGACTCCATCTAAACAAACAAATGAAGGAAGGAAGGGAGGAAGGGAGGAAGGGAAGGGAGGGAGGGAGGAAGGGAAGGAAGGGAGGAAGGGAGGAATGGAGGAAGGGAAGGGAGGGAGGGAGGAAGGGAAGGAAGGAAGGAAGGAAGGAAGCAAGCAAGCAAAGTAGCGTGGAGTGGACCATGTTGCAGGCAAAGGGAAGCGCTCAGGCAGAAGCCTGGAAGCCAGAGAAGGTACAGCTCAAAGGAAAAGTGGAAAAAACTCGGTATGGGTGGCATGTAGATGGGCAGGGATGGACTGGTAGGACCTCAGGCAGGAGGGGGCTCTGCAGGTCCAGCTGCGGACAGAGTTCAGGGAGAAACCATTCTGTTCAGATGCCTCATGGGGCAGTTCTCTCCTCCAGGATCCTTGGGACCTGGGCTCAGAAGCAGAGAGCTCAAAGGATGCAGGCTCAGGGGCAGAGAGCTCGGAGGATGCAGGCTTAGGAAGGGAAGGGGCTCCTTGGTGTTCTCCAAGGACTTTGCTCCCTTCTCTGTCCCAGGCTCCTGCCCCAGTCTCTATGTCACGCTGCAACACATGGACATCCTTACCTGTCTGCTCCCACAAGCCTCACGAGCCAGTGAGCCAAGCCAGGAGCCTTCTCTCAAGGGTGCAGGGGTCTGTTCTGGGAACTCCCAGGCACAGAGCAAGGACCCCACATGGGAAAGTGAGGGGTCTCCAGTGTGGACGTGTCCCCATTCCATTGGCTGTTGGATTGAAAACCAGGAATGAGGCCTTTGGTGGACAGATGGGACCTGAGGTTTGAAAAGGGTTGGCTACGTACTTAGGACCACATAGCAAGTTAGCAGTACGGTCAGAACCCAGGTCTCCTTCTACCTGGGCCCCAAACTCAAATTTAGCACCTCAGGCTGCTGTCCAGTGACCCTGCCTTGGTTTCTGACCTTAGCAATGGACAAAACAGACAACCAAACATTCCAGCAGAGAGAAACAGACAATAAGTGAACAAAACAAATAAGTACCTCCAATCATATGTATGAATATAGTATGAATGCATGAACAAATGCATATAACTTTAATTTTCTGGGCCTCAGCTTCCTCATCTGTAAAATGGGGACAGTAATAGTCCCAACCCCACAGGGCTGTCATAAGGATTAAATGAGGTAGCCTGGGTAAAGCATGTGTGTGGCACGTGTCAATAAATGTTTGTCTCAGCTTTGCTGAGAGTCTGATGTTTAAACAAAGCCTTGAAGGAAAAGAGGCAGTTAGGCCAAGCACAGTGACCCTCACTTGTAGTCCCAGTGCTGTGGGAGGCCGAGGTGGGGGGGTCGCTTGAATCCAGGAGTTTAAGACTAGCCTGGGTGACATGGCGAAACCTCACCTCTACAAAAAATACAAAAATTAGCCGTGCATGGTGGCACATACCTGTTGTCTAAGCTACTTAGGAGGCTGAGGTGGGAGGATCACTTGAGCATGGGAGGTTGAGGCTGCAGTGAGCCATGTACTCCAGCCTCCAGGCTGGGCAACAGAGTGAGTGAGACCCTGTCTCAAAAAAAAAAAAAAAAGGCCGGGCGCGGTGGCTCATGCCTGTAATCCCAGCACTTTGGGAGGCCGAGGCAGGCGGATCACGAGGTCAGGAGATCGAGACCATCCTGGCTAACATGGTGAAACCCCGTCTCTACTAAAAATACAAAAAATTAGCCAGGTGCGGTGGTGGGTGCCTGTAGTCCCAGCTACTCAGGAGGCTGAGGCAGGAGAATGGTGTGAACCCGGGAGGTGGAGCTTGCAGTGAGCCGAGATAGCACCACTGCACTCCAGCCTGGGCAAAACAGCGAGACTCCATCTCAAAAAAAAAAAAAAAGAGAGAGAGAGAAAGAAAGAAAAAAAGAAAGGAAGGAAGGGGAAGAAAGAGAAAAGAAGGAAAGGAAGGAAGGAAGGAACAAAAAAAGAAAGAGAAAGAAGAAAGAAAGAAAGAAAGAAAAAGAAAGAAAGAAAGAAAGAAAGAAAGAAAGAAAGAAAGAAAGAAAGAAAGAAAGAGACAGTTAAAGATGTGGCTACTTAGGAGAATATTCCAGAGTGTAGAAACAGCCGTGCAAAGGCCCTGAGGCAGGAGCAGGCTGGAGACAGCAGACCAGCAGGGAGGCCGGCATGCCTGGAGCCAAGTGAGCAAGGAGGGGCGCTGTGGGGAGTGAGGCCAGAGAGCTTGGCCGAGCATGCTTCAGATGTAACTTGGAGCTGGTATTTGTATGTATATCATAGGGTCATCAGGAGGATTAAACAAGACACTTACTTTGAGGACCCTAAGGACAGCACACAGTAGATGCTCAAATGCACACACAAATGCACAGTCCATTCTCTGCTGTCTTGGCTTCTCCACTCTCTATGCCCCACGTTTAAAGCATTCTTTGAGCAATTCCGCTCCCTGGTGGCAGTTCTGATGATGACTCAGAAGCAAGGCCTGATGCCTTTCAGGCACAAGGTGACTGCCCGCCCTCTCCCTCCTGGCCAGGTCGGGTGGGCGGCAGATGGCCAGCGCGGTGCGGAACTTCCTGAAGGCACAGCAAGTGCAGGCACCCGTGGAGCTCTACTCGGACTGGCTCTCTGTGGGCCATGTGGACGAGTTTCTGACCTTCGTGCCTACCTCTGACCAAAAGGTGCGTCCCCTCCCTCCCTGCCTGAGCCACCTCTGCCCCTGTCTGACCTGATGGGATGAGTCAGGGCAAAGCCATCTGGAACCAGCTCAACCCTGTGCCCTGAGTAAGCTCTGGATTGGGACATTCTCTGGGTCAGGGCACCCTGACGGGCTCATCCTCACACTTCCTGGGTATTTGTGCTTGGACCCAAATCCCTTAGCCAATAGTCAGGAATGATATTGATAATAATTGGTAATATTTGCTGAGCACCTACTATGTGCCAGATACATGTTTTAATTCATTTAATCCTCCAACAACAAGCCCGTCAAGTGGGTGCAATTATTATTGCCCCATTTTACAAGTGAGGAAATTGAGGCTCAGAAGGGCCATTAACCTATCCAAGCTCACCCAGCCTGCAGGTGTCAGGATAGGATTCAAATCCGGGTTCTGGGCCTCTACAGTAAGCTTTGCAGAGGTGGCTGGGGAAGGCATGGCCAGGGAGCCAGCAGCCTGGGAGGGGAGGCTTCCCTGTGACCAGTGGTTACAGCTCTGCTAGGGACCGCTCTGACAGTGAGAGAGGAGACATCTGAATTGGGTATTTTGTTTGTTTTTTGAGACAGAATCTTGCTCTGTTGCCCAGGCTGGAGTGCAATAGCGCGATCTCAGCTCACTACAACCTGCACCTGCTGGGTTCAAGCGATTCTCCTGCCTCAGCCTCCCAAGTAGCTGGGATTACACCACCATGCCCGGCTAATTTTTTGTATTTTTAGTAGAGACAGCGTTTCACCATGTTGGCCAGGCTGGTCTCAAACTCCTGACTGCAGGTGATCCGCCCACCTTGGCCTCCCAAAGTGCTGGGATTACAGGCGTGAGCCACCACACCCAGCCCTGAATTGAGCCTTGAAGGAAGAAATCAGAATGCCCTGGTGGGCAAAATGCGAAGGGCCTCCAGGGAGGGAGAACAGCACAGACAAAGTTCCGGAGGTGGGAACCTGCTTGGAGGACCGGGAGAGTTGCAGACAGTGCTTTGTGGCTGGTGTGCAGACTGAGTGGGAGAGGGGAGTCCCAAGAACTGTCAGGCCCCTCCTGAGTCCTGAGTCTGGGGTCTCCTGTGTCTAGGGGGACCCTGTCCACTGAGCCATTCTCCCTCCCTCCGTGCCAGGGCTTCCGGCTGCTCCTGGCTAGCCCCAGGGCTTGCCTCAAACTCTTCCAAGAGAAGAAAGAAGAGGGCTATGGGGAGGCAGCCCAGTTTGATGGTGAGTGCCAATGACCCGGTCACCCCTGGGGGATCCTGCCCTTTCACCACCATCCTTGGGTACAGCCCCTGCACCTGCAGATCTCTCAGCTGGACTCAGAACCCAACACCCACTCTCCGTTTCTTGGGTCCCCAGGTCCTCTGATGGGTGGGGAAGTTCCTGGGCCACACCCCAGGAGAGGAAAGGCACAGGAAGTCATGAGTGCCCCAGGTGCCAGTCAATGCCAGGCACATTCTTGTTCTCGCTCCTGTTTGATCTCTTCCCTCTTCCTTATCCCTGTTCACAGAAGTGGAAACTGAGGCTCAGAGAGGAGAATTGGCTTGGCCAGGGCTGTGTAGCCAGGGAGCAGCAGGGCTAGGGGCTCGAGAGAAGAAGGAGGAGAAGCCAGGCTTGGTCAGGGCCCCTCTGCAGAGCTTCTTGCAGGAGCTAACAGACCCTCCAAGGGCTTGGTTGGCCCACCTCCCCTCCTTATCACAGCCTCAGTGTTCTCATCTGGGGAATAGAGCATTGGAATGGATGTGGTGCAGACGTCCACAAGGATAGCCCTGGGTTCAAATCCTGGTCTTGGCATTTGCTGGCTGTGGTATCAAGGGTGTGTTCTGAACCTCTCAGTGCCTCAGTTTCCTCTTCTCTGAGTCGTAGATGATAATTAATCCCTCCTATAGTTGCTTTAAATATTAATAATACATTAAGATGCCCAGAGCATGGCAGATATTCGATAATGGTAGCTGTGCCATAATTATTAGGCTCCGAGTCCAGAGTCACTTCCTGAGGAGTTCCTCATCCATCACCAGGTTTTCTTTGCAGCCACGGCCTGGTCCCATCAGGGTTCTCAGTCTCTGGCTTTCTCTATCCTGGCTTCTGACCCTGGCGGTGAGGTAGGAGGGAAATCCTGGCTTGGATTATGTAGCCCCAGGCCGAAGATGGCCTCCAGGCAGTGCTCCCTGAGCTATGTACTGTGTTTCTCTTCTTGCAGGGTTAAGACACCAGGCAAAAAGAAGCATTAATGAGATGCTGGCAGACAGACACCTCCAGAGAGACAATCTTCACGCACAGGTGAGAAGCAGGACCACCAGCTCCCCTAAGGGATCCTTTCCCTTCCAGGGAGAAGAAGCCCCAGGAACTACTGGGTTGGGTCAGGGATTCGGCGCTGGAGCTCTCATAGTCCTGGGGGCTGCTGGGGCCTGCAGGTGGGATACAGCCTCTGCCTTCAGGAACCCACAGTCTGACAGAAGAGACAGAGCCATGCCCTCAGGGAGCTCCCAGCCTAATGAGGGAGACCTGGCCCCACCGTGGGGCAATGACCTATTTTCACAGAAGCAAATCTGAGCCTCTCATCTGAGAAGTCTGGTGAAATGCGAGAGACATGGTGGGGAAATAGGACCTCGCGGGGCCCAGAGGTGGGGTGGGTGAGATTCAGGGGGATCCTGTGAGAACAGGTGAAGCAAGGTGTCAGGAAGGGGCAGGGCTCACCCCAAGGATAAAAAGTGCCTGCCCCATGCAAGGTGAAGGGGCTAGCAGAGTCGGTGCTCAGTTAATGGGAGGAGGGCCCTTACTCCTTCCCGGTAGTGCCCAGCACTTTCTCTTAAGCTGCTGAGAAGGGACAGGAGCATCAGCCACGCTGTGGCTGGGGCTGGGACAGTGTGTTGTACTGAAAAGAACATTTGCATCCAGAAACTGCCTGGGTTCGAACCCCAGCTCTGGCACATCCTAGTCGTGTGCACTCGAGCAGGTTGCCTGAGCCTCAGTTTCCCCCGGACAGCAATGGCTTCTATTGCACAAAGCTGTTGTGAGGCTTCAAGGAGCTAGCGGACCCAGAGGGCTCCACATGGGCCCGGCACACAGTAGGTGCTTGGCCAGTGTTATGCTCTTCCTAGTCCTGGGCTGCCCAGCTGCCTCCTTCCCCAGAAATGCATTGACTGGAACCGTAATGTGCTGAAGCGGGAGCTGGGCCTGGCAGAGAGTGACATCGTGGACATTCCCCAGCTCTTCTTCCTGAAAAACTTCTATGCGGAAGCCTTCTTCCCAGACATGGTGAGAGCCCTTGGGCAGGGTCCTGCTGGGGGGTCTGCGGGGCTCTGAGAAGAAGCACTCCCTGGCCCAGGGCAGGCTGGTGCAGAGGCTGGAGGGCCCTGCGGACCTCTCCAGTGTCTGTTTTTGTGAATATAGAGAACATTCCCATCAGTGGCTCTCAACCAGGGCAATTTTGCCCCCAGGGGATTTTTGTTGCCGCAGTGAGGTGCGTTCCCCTGGCATCTGGTGGGTAGAAGCCAGGGATTTCACCAAACATCCTGCAGAGCATGGGATGCCCTGCCACAAAGCACTTTTTTTTCTCACCCAGATGGAGAAAGAAAGCGTGGTATGGTTCCAAGTGTTTCAGGCTTCTGTCTCTGGGTCTCAGCTGCCTGCTGTGTTCCCCACCACAGCCCCTCACTTGCTGCTCCCCAGTGGGGGTCCTGTGTCAGGCAGGCAGGGCAGGTGGGGTGGGTGGTGGCCTCGCTGACTCTCAATAACAGGGCAGCTGACAAGGAGATGAGCAGATGTGATCTCACCTGGGAGGGGCCTGAGCGATGCTATCAGGGTGGGCCTGGCCCAAGTGCCCATTGACCTCTTGGGAAAGGATGTTGGGGTGTTGGTAGCTGGCAGGGATAGTCCCCCAGGATGGGGATAGACCCTCTTTCTTCAGACTGCGGTCTTTAGCTTGAATCCCTTTCTTGGGACAAGCCAAGGGTTGAAAGTGAATGTCGGAATCAGGATGGAATCAGGGTTGGAAGTGAATGTTGGAATCAGGATGCAGGTTGCAGGAGGTGGGGAGGGCCCGTGTGCTTTCCTGACTCCTCATGGGGAGATTCCAGCCTCTAGGTCCTGGCAGAGACCCCCAAGCAGGATTTCTCGACTCTGTAGCTCTATTGCTGTTTAAGGCTGGATAAGCCTTTGTTGTAGATGCTGTACTGTGCCTCGCAGGGTGTTTAGTGGCCTCCCTGGTCTCTACCCACTAGATGCCAATAGCACTCTCCCAGATGTGACAACCAAAAATGCCCTAGTGGACAAAATCGACCCTGATTGAGAACGACGGCTTGAAGGCAGTGTTGTCTGTTAGAACATTCTGTGCTGATGAAAATGTTCCATATCTGCACAATACAGTCCAGTAGCCACTCAGCTACCACTTGAAATGTGGCTAGTGTCAATGAAGAACAGAAATTGTAACTTTATGTAAGTTTAATTTAAACAACTGCATGTGGCCAGTGGCTACTGTGGTGGACAGCAAAGCTCTAAGGGACTGCTAAGCTCTGGTTCTGGCTGAAGGTGGGGGGAAGGCCTAGGCTGGAGTGTGTGTGACTGTGGCCTGGCCTCCATCTGCTGGAAGCCCCTGCCTGTGGGTCATCCTGTGGGGATTCCCTAGCTTCATTCCAGGCTCTGCTGAAGGATCCCAACTTGTCTTCACTGGAGGGTCCCATAGGGAACACTCAGTTAACCCCTTGGTTTGTCAGATGGGGAAACCGAGGCTTAGAAGGAGAGTGGGTCATGTGTCTGAGGTCACACAGTGAGCGAGTGGTGGAGTTGGGACCAGCCCCCAGTCCCATGACTCCTCATTTAGGAGGAAGCAGAGGCCTGGCTGGCTCTGGCTCTGGTCCTGGTCCTGGTCCTGGTCCTGGTCTTGGCTCTTTTCTCCTCTTTCTGCCCTTTGCCCCCTGCATGCCCCACCCCCACTCCCACCCCAGCATGTTCTGGCCCATTAATGGGCAAAGAGGTAGTTCAGGGCCAAGGCCAGGGGACTGACCTCACGGGACCCTCCAGCTTTATGTTGGTCCCTGCCATGGATGAGGGTGGGACAGACTTGAGGGTGGGGGGCAGAGCACGGAGAGTTTGAGGGCAGAGTCCAGGACAGGCTCACCCCGAACCCAAGACAGCCCAGAGCCACCCTCTAGAGAGAAAGTCCGGAGTCCCCTTTGAACACCAAGGGTCACCCCTTATGACCTCTTGCCATCAACCTGGGCTGAGATTTCCTCTAAGAAACCCCCATACCACTGCATGGGGGAGAATTCCCATCCCCAGATTAGGGCCCCAAGCCAGGTCCACAACCAAGGGAAGGAGAGGTGCCCCTGGAGTTAAACTCAAGTGTCCCCAAAGGCTTTCAGCCCCTTCCCCCAACTCCTCAGTCCCACAGGTGGTCAGATAAAAAGAGCATGGATTTTGGCACCAGTCAGATCCAAGTCCAAATGTCAGTCTCATCATTCTCTGGCTGTATGGTTATGTGACTTAACCTGTCTGAGCCACAGCTTCAGAGGGAGGCTGTGGGATTTAGTGATGATACATCTGGCACATAGAAGATGCTCAATAAATGCTAACAATGATCAGGGCTGCCAAAGACAGTTAAGCAAGCTGTGCACTGCAAAAGCACACCACACTTTGGAAGACATCCACACCACAGACCTTGTAGGTGTGTATATTTGTTGTACAAGTTTCTGGCGGATGACATGAAAATCTCTTGTTCTAACAAAGTTGCTATGACAATTTTCTCATAGATGGAAGAAAGCGTTGGAGAAGTGATTTGTTTTTTGTTTTTTGTTTTTTTTTTAATGTACAAAATTCCTGGTAGCCCTGGCTGTTATTCAACCTCATTTCCAATCCCGAATCTTTTTCTCCTCTGCTTTCATAGACCCTAACTCTTGAGCAAACCCCAGTCCTAGAGCCCTTTCTGGGCTCTGGCTATGGCCAACCCATTCCCCAGGGCCTGTCTCATTCTGGCAAGGAAGGGGTGCCAGAAGTGTAGCACTCACAGCCAGACAGCCTCCCTTTTGCTTTTTCTCTTTTGCAGGTTAACATGGTGGTCTTAGGCAAGTACCTGGGCATCCCCAAGCCCTACGGGCCCATCATCAATGGCCGCTGCTGCCTGGAGGAGAAGGTGCAGTCCCTGCTGGAGCCTCTGGGCCTGCACTGCGTCTTCATTGATGACTACTTGTCCTACCACGAGCTGCAGGGGGAGATCCACTGTGGCACCAACGTGCGCAGGAAGCCCTTTCCCTTCAAATGGTGGAACATGGTGCCCTGAGCCTGCTCCCACCTGCCATCCTCTCTGCCCTCTTGCTGGGGAACCCCGCCAGGGTGAGGGCAAGGAACAACCACCTGGCCTCCATTCTCTTGGGGGAGTCTTGGCACTTTGCAAACATCCTGGCCACCGTGAGCACCAGGACACAGGGATGGATACCACCTACCCTCGCCTCTGGAATGGCCTACCCAACCCGAGAAGAATGCACCTCATTCTTCCCTCGCCTCTTTCCCACCCACAGCCCCCAGAGGCTCTAGATCAACAATGTTAGCATGTTCTAGAATGGCTGTGGGTGGCCTAGGGAGATGGGCCTCACTGAGAATTGCTCCCCCTTCATTCTGATACCTCCCTGGCGAACAAAGATAATGACTTTGCATCTGCACCAAGAACCGGGCCCGGGGGACCTGGGGTCTGGTGTGCCAGGCACCAGGCTGCCTCTGCTCTTGGAAAACTAGGAAAGGAGATCAGAAACATCCTCTCCCCCCTCCAGGTTTCTTCTCCCAAAGGGGACCCAAGGCTGTGACACTTACCTCCACCCCCATCCAGCACCCTTCAGCTGTGTGCGGACAAACAAGGACAGAAAAACCCAGTGTCCAAGGGCCAATTTAAATAGTAAAAAAGACAACAAAATTTTAATAACTGACTCCGACCTCAGAAGAGTGATTGCTACCTTTCTGGAAAGACTTTAATTACCAGAGCTGGCTTCTCCCAGCTCAGAAATGCTGAGAGGCCAACGTGAGGCCTGAGGACACACAAAGGATGATGGGGCAGGAGGGGATGAGGTCAGGATGGCAGAGTGTGTGATGACGGATTTGGGGGCCTAGAGGTGTCCATGGTTCCTGGGCTGGGATTTTGGACTCTGGATTTGAAGGGAGCTGGCGCTTCCAGATGTAGCAGGGGTAGGGGGCCAGATGTTAGAAGAGTGTGTGTGTTTGTTGGCAGGAAATTAGGTTATCTCTGAAGGTGGAGTTTAATTTCCTTTAATAGTCTTTAATTATTCCCCTTCGTTCTGCAGGCAGTGGGAGGGGAAGGCTTGCCCGGTCTCTCTCAGCAACCCAGGGACCCTGCACATAGCTTGGGTTTCATCCCTGAATAACCGCTGTGGCAGGCCCATGTCCCCTCCCACAGTAGGGAAGACAGCTGCCACGGGAGGTTAATAGCCCTGAGTGAGGTCATTGAGACAAGCACAGGCAGGCTGGTTCAGCTGGGCTGCAGGGCACGGGCAGGAGGAAGCCAGCCTACCCTCTTCCCCCACTGCCAGTGAGGCCATTGTAGGGCAGTTGGCCCTAGGGCCTCGGTCCATCTGGGTTTTCGGTGGCCCCTGGTGAGACCTCACACTGAGCCAACTACTGTTGGCCAACAAAAGCTAGCCTGGAACCGCTATGGTTAAAGTGGGTGAGCGGGAACCTGAAAATCCCCTTCTGGAAGGTTCTACAGAACCCCATTTGCATGCTCCTGCTTTAACCTGAGCACCCTCTGCTCAGGATCATACGCCAGCCTGCACTGAGTCAAGAAGGAGAAGGAGGCTCTGAAGGGGCTGGGGGTTGTGAGCTGGGGTTGGGATTCCCCTGAGAAAGAGCTGTAGGTAGGAAGGGAGTGGGCATTGCAGAGATAGGGCTGGGGGTCGGGGCCACACTGAGTGTGGGAAGCTCTGGAGTTGCTGCTGGGCCATCGAGGGGCCCTGGTGTTGGCTCTGAGAATGTTCTGGGTGGCCAGTCACCTCCTTTCTGATCAATAAAAATGTTGACATGCATTTCTTACAGGGCTGTCTCCCCAGCCTGTTTGTTGGGTTGGGGAGGAGGGGAGGAAAGCGGAGAAGTCTGCTTCCAGTTCCACCCACTATGCAGCTGCTTGGCTCAATTTCTGCTGCCACAGGCAGCCCCTGCTCAGCTGGGAGAGCCTCACAGTGCCACGGCCAGTGCCACAGCCAGTGCCAGGCAGGCTGATTCAGCAGGATGACTGGCACATGCCTCTTGCTCTGGGGCTGATGGCCCTGCTGAGATGGAGATCAGATCAGGGGAGGGATGGGCCCTGCCTCTTCCTCTCTCCTCTCTTCCTTCAGCATCTCCTCCATCTCTCAAGGACAACAGGTCGGGGAGGCAGCCTGGGCCCTATTAACAGAGGGGAGAGTTCCCCAGCAGGGCTGGTTCCCAGGGCCACAGGCCACTACAGTTCCCTTCCTGGTTTTTGTTTTGTTTTGTTTTCTTTTCTTTTGTTTGAGACCAAGTCTTGCTCTGTCACCCAAGCTGGAGTGCAGTGGTGCTATCACAGCTCATCACAGCCTTGAATTCTTGTGCTCAAGCGATCCTCCCACCTCAGCCTCCAGAGTAGCTAGGAATACAGGCATAGGCCACCATGCCCAGCTAATTGTTAATTTATTTCTTACGGAGCCGGGGTTTTGCTATGTTACCCAGGCTGGTCTCAAACTCCTGGGCTCAAGCAATCCTCCCATCTTGGCCCCCCAAAGTTCTGGGATTACAGGTGTGAGCTACTGTGCCTGGCCCAATTCCCTTCCATTTTTGTGTCTGAAGCTTCTAAGTTACCCAGCTTCAGTGGTCTGATTTTGGATGCCTGAAAACATCACCCTTTTATCCTACACATTTGCTGCTGCCTCAAATTACACCCTTTGATACTCACTTTATTTTAGCTTTTGTTGTGGGCTAAGAGGGCAAAAAGTTGCTGCCTATTAGTCACTGACACTTTAGTCTGAATTAACCACAAACCTGTTTCTAAAAGTTGATATTAACAGAGGAGAAGTAAAGGCATGAGTCCCCTTCCAAAGGCACATACGGTTCTCCGAGAAAGAGGCAGGTAGTGGGCCAGCGCCCCAGGGAAAGCCCCCACTTTCTGCATCTATTCCCCATCTGTGCTCACAAGCAGGCTAGGGAGACTAAGCCTTCCTCCTGAGCTCCAACTCTTACCCAGGGCTCCCAAGGCTGACTCAGCCATCAAGCCATTCCACAGCGGAAAAAAGTGAAGCTGTCCCTTGACCCAGCAGCCGAGCAGCTCTCCTTGAAAAGAACATCTTTCCCAAAAACTGAGACATGGGAATGACAATCTTAGGGTCGTGTTGAGGTCCTTGAACTGGTGCAGATGTCCCAGCTGGAGATGTTGGGGAGAGGGTCCTGGCCCCCATCCTGCCTCAGGCTGTCAGCACTGCCAGGGAGAAGGGAGGAAACCTCTATTCAGCACCTCCTGAGCCTCCGCCCGACAGGGTGCGTCTTCACTGTTATCTCCGCCAGGGCCAGTGATTAGCTGCATTTTCTACAGATGAGGAAACCGAGTCTCCAAGAGGGGGGACACTGACACCCAAGGCCCTATTGTGGGTGCACGGTGGAGCCTGCGTCTGAACCCAAGACTTCTCTCCCCAGAGCCCTTGCTCCTGCTCTTCCAGGAGCCTGAATGCCTCTCTGACTTCAGTTTCCCACCTGACGACTGAGCCTTCCTACTCTGACATGCCAAGCTCCCCCTGGCTGGAGAGAGTTCTCACCCTCATCATTTACCGCTTTTAGAGGTTTCTGGGACCTAATAACAGCAACAATAGTAATACAATAACGCCAAGCTCCATACCAGAGCTCTACCAACGCTGCCACTGAGGCCTCACAGCAACCATTTTTCAGATGAGAAAAGTGAGGCATGAACAATTAAGAAACTTGCCCAAGGTTGCCCACCCAGGAAGCAGCTGAGGCAGGGCTGAAACCCAGGCCTGGCTCTAAAATCCATGCAAAAAAAAAAAAGCTGGTGTTTTTCAAAGGGCACCAAAATGCGTTGGGGGTGCTTATTAAAAAATCCAGAGGGCTGGGTGCCATGGCTCATGCCTGTAACCCCAGCACTTCGGGAGGCCGAGGCAGGTGGATCACCTGAGGTCTGGAGTTTGAGACCAGCCTGGCCAACATGGAAAAACCCCGTCTCTACTAAAAATACAAAATTAGCCGGGAGTGGTGGCACACACCTATAATCCCAGCTACTCGGGAGGCTGAGGCAGGAGAATTGCTTGAACCTGGGAGGCGAAGGTTGCTGTGAGCCGAGATCGCACCATTGCATTCCAGCCTGGGCAACAAGAGTGAAACTCCATCTCAAAAAAAAAAAAAAAAAAAAAATATCCAGAGGCCAGGCTGCACCCCTAACCTGCTGGATCAGAGTGGACAACAGACCTGGGAATCTGCATTTTCACCAGCTCCCCAGAAGGGTAAGAAACCTCCCCATTAAATTATATTGTCTCTGAAAATGCAGAAAATGGAGGTGAGAGGGCAAGAAGCGTCCGAGATCAATATAATATATCTCTGCACCCCCTCAACAGCACCTGCCCCCAACAGTTCCTGGTGCCTAGCCAGGTACCTGTGGGGACTTGCTTCCCAAGAAATTAACTTCCTGGGTGCCAGGGTCAGGACAACAGGTTCATATACAAATACTGGGTCCCTTCCAGCCAATCCTGAGCTCTCAGCTCTGGGAAGGGGCTGGGCTTTCATGACTGGAGCCAATGAATTGGCACCCTGGGCTGGAGGGGTGGAGCCAGGGGCTTTTAAACCTCATCCTAAGGGGCCTCAGGGGCAGTGTTGGGGTTGGCGGCCACAGCTAAGTCCAAGACCAGCATGTCGCTGCAGAGAATCGTGCGTGTGTCCCTGGAGCATCCCACCAGTGCGGTGTGTGTGGCTGGCGTGGAGACCCTCGTGGACATTTATGGGTAAGAGTCAGAGGCCTAGTGGTTTGCAGGCCCTTGGTGCTGACGCCCTTGGACCTTCCTCCCTGCAGGCTGGGCAGGGCTTCTTCAGGGCCCACTCCCCAGCCTTGGCCTCGGAACAGCAGCCAATTAGGGAAGCTTGGGTCCTCCTCTTGGTCTGCTGACTTTCCTGAAGACCTCAGCCAGGGAATTTGAAGTTTGGGAGGCTGAGCGGGGTAGAAGAGGCTTCAGTGGCTGAGCTCCAGACCAGGGGCTTGGAGGGGGCTGGTGCCACGAAGAGATGGCACTTTTCTATGTCCAAGGGATCCTGCAGGTTGGGCTGAGGATCTGTCTGGGGCACACAAGAATGGGAACAGGGCCGGGCGCGGTGGCTCACGCTTGTAATCCCAGCACTTTGGGAGGCCGAGGCGGGTGGATCATGAGGTCAGGAGATCGAGACCACGATGAAACCCCGTCTCTACTAAAAAAATACAAAAAAAAATTAGCCAGGCGTGATGGCGGGCGCCTGTAGTCCCAGCTACTCGGAGAGGCTGAGGCAGGAGAATGGCGTGAACCCGGAAGGCGGAGCCTGCAGTGAGCCGAGATTGCGCCACTGCACTCCAGCCTGGGCGACAGAGCGAGACTCCGTCTCAAAAAAAAAAAAAGAATGGGAACAGGCAGATATCCCCAGCCCCATCCTGAGCCTATGAGCCTAAAAAAAGAGCGTGAATCATTTTTAAAAAATAAGTTAATACATAGCACTTACCATGTGCCAGGCACTATTCTAAGAGCTTCACAAGCCTCTTGAGTTAAATTTCGAACTTTAATCTTGAATTTAACCCTTACAACAACCCTGTGAGCTAGGCTTATTATTAGCATCATCTCATCAGACAAATGAGAAACCCGAGGCAGAGAGGGTGAGCCATTCGCTCAAGTCACACAGTTACTAAGTGGCAAAGCCAGGGTTTAAACCCGCTTGTGGTCTTACTCAAGAGTCTTATGGTTTTAGTTGCTGTGATCTTTGGAAAATAGAGATTTCCAACCTGGTTTCCTCCAGACACTCAATGCCCATGCATTATGCCCCTACTGTGTGCCAGGTCATGACTTTAAGGCCCATGCTGGAGGGAGGTAAGGCCCTATCTTCTGTCTCTTAGCAAGAAAAGAGGGTTAGGACAGGGTTTTAGGAGCTGGGCTCTGGGGACCACCAGGGAGCTGGCTTCTTAGGCTTTAGGGGAGTCTCCAGGGTCCTGGCTTCGAGGTAATCAGGATACTGGGAGGGGAGGGTGCAGAACTGTGGGACAGCCCTCTCCTCAGGCCAGGTTTCTCAACCTCAGCACTACTGTCACAGTACCTCTTTGTCATGGGGGCCACCCTGTGCACTGTAGGATGGAGAGCAGCATTCCGGGCCCCTCTTTGCTAGATACCAGCAGCACACTCCCAAGTTGTGACAACCAAAAATGTCCCCAGACATTGCCAAATGTGCCCTGGGGTGGGGAGCAAAATAGCCCACCCACTGAGAACGAGTCTCTGAGACTAGGGCCCGAAAAATCAGGGCGAACTTAATCGGGAGCAGCGATGGGGTTGATCCAGGGCATTGGATGAGAGGGGGTGAGGAGCTGGTCATGGGAGGGAACCAAGTCCAGAGCAGAGCCAGCCCAGGAAATAAATCCTGGTATTGGTGGGTGGGCAGTGAGGAGGAGGAAGGGGATTCGGTGGTTCTTGAAGGAAGGAGCAGCCACGGAGGCTGTGCCACGGAGGTAATGAGGAAAGAGGGGTATCTGCCACTTGGCACCACTGCCTGCCTGCCATGGGGTGACTGGGCTGCGTGCCATGGGGTGACTCACCTGCCCCTGCTACCTCGTGCCCGTTGGGCAGATGTGTCTCCGGTTTGACCTGCCTCAGGAAGCCTGGGCCTGGCTCCTCCCCCGCAGAGCTTCCTTAGAGGATAGAGGATGGATTGGGGCAATAAGAGATAAAGGCCATAGCTTCCTGGAGTCACCTGAGCCACGCTGGAGGTTTGCAGAGAACGCCATGGGTGGGACAGCCACAGGGTGGGGGATGGAAGCTCTGATACCTTCAAATGAGGGATTCTTGGGTCCTGGTGGCCAAACACCCCAGGGGTGGGAGTGGAGAGCTCCTAGTTTGTTCATTCACACGTTCTTCAAGTATTTCTTTTGGGTCTAGTGTGTGTACCAGTCAGAGCCTTGAAGGATGAGCACAGGCTCTGGGGACACATACAGGGGAGTACAAGCAGCCCCTCCCCTCTACGAAGCCAGCAGAGGCCGAGCAACCTTCTTACAAGTGTGCCACAGAAAGGACTCCTTTCTGGGAAGGGGAGCAGGACTGAGTTAGTTCTGAGGTCTCTCCTGGCTTGGAGGTGCCGTGATGTTACAATCCTGGGTGCTCAGCCTGCGGGCCAACAAGAGAAAGGGCAGTAGGTGTTGTGGCTCAGTCCTGGCTCTGCAACTTCTCTGACAGTGGGAAACTCCTTTAACTTCTCTGAGTCTCTGTTTCCTCACCTGTTGCCTGGGGATGATAATAATATCAGCAATGACACTTAATGCCACTCCCCAGCAGTGCCTGTAAGCGCTTTCCATATGTTAACCAATTCTCACAAAATTCTCAAGTGGGGCACTGTCATCATTGTCATTTTATAGATGAGAAAACAAAGGCACAGAGAGGTTAAACAACTTCTCCAAGGTCACATGGCCAGTGAGTGGCAGAGCCAGGATGTAACCCAGTTTGGCCTTACTTCAAAGGGCAGTTGGGGGCATTGAATGAGATTGTGTGTGCAAAGCGTGTAACTAATACTGATTTGTGGTGAACATTCAGTTATGTTAACTGTCACCATTATCATCATCATCATCAGTTTAAGGCTTTGTCCTGGGCCTGTGGACAGCCTCAAGCATCCCCAAACCTGCCATATGCAGGATGTCTGGGGAACAGTCTCTGGACCGTATTGGGAGAAGGAGTTGAGCAAAGAGAAATTAGCATGGCTGAGTCAGGGCAGGCTCCCTGGAGGAGGGGCACCAATCAGACCCTTGAAGGATAAGGACAAGCAAGTCTGTTGGGCCTCTCTATCTGTGGCAGTGGATTCAACTTTATCTTCTTGCCTTTCCATGAATTGGAGATGACCCAGGCATGGTATGGGGGCTTTTCTTTCTTGAGCAGTGAGTCTTAGGATGGGGAAAGGGAAGGAAGGGTACCCTCGTGCACTGAGCCATGCACTGGGAGTCTGGTGGCTGATTAACTCCTCCCTGCAACTGGAGGCAGGCTCAGTGGGATGGTGGTCTGACAAGTGCTATCCCACAGGGCTGTAGGGCTTGAACCCAGATCCTATCAAGTTCCACAGCCCAGGTGGTTTGCTTGGTTCCACACAGCTCTTTCTCAAGGCTCAGGCATCAGCGCAAACTTTAGCACAAAGTCTTGGTGCAGGAAGAAAGCTCCTTTCTTTTTTTCTTTTTTTTTTTTTTGTTGGAGACAGGGTCTCACTCTGTTGCCCAGGCTGGAACACAGTGGTGCAATCTTGGCTCACTGCAGCCTGGACCTCCCTAGGCTCAAGCAATCCTCCCACCTCAGCCTCCCAAGTAGCTGGGACTACAGGCGTGCACCACCATCCCCGACTAATTTTTGCATGTTTTGTAGAGATGGGGTTTTGCCATGTTGCCCAGGCTGGTCTTGAACTCCTGGGCTCAAGTGATCCGCCTGCCTGAGCCTCCCAAAGTGTTGGGATTACAGGTGAGAGCCACTGTGTCTGGCCCGGTTTCATTCTTAATGGGCAAAATCAAAATCCCAGGATGACCTGTGGTGGGGAGGGCCATCCTCAGGACCTCTGTCATTGGCCCAGTGGTAAGAACAGACTGGACCCATTCCCACTGGGCTTTCCCGTAACTTGGAGATGCTTCCTGGAGTCTGTTGGGTTGTGGCTGCTCATGTGGCTGAGGGGCCCGCGAAGCTGCTCACCTTTGTGATTCATCACAGATGGGCTTGGCGAGCAGTCCGCAGGCTGGTTCAGTGAGACATCTCTGGGGTCTTACCCACCACTTCATTTTTTAGTTGGGGAAACTGAGGCCCAGAGTGTGAAATGACTTGCTCAGGGTTACATAGTGAGTTAAGGACAGAGCTAAAACTAGAAACCAGGTCTTCCAATTCAAATGCAGGATCTCTGACTATTGGTGAAGAAGAAACTGAGTCACAGAGGTGCTGAGACTCGCCTAGATTGGAGGTCCTGGTGGTGTCTGTGGCACCTCTGTGCTGGTAGACTTGGCTCTAAGGGCCCCAGAGCTCCAGGTATTCTCAGATGCACAGCTGTGTAGGCCCTGCAGTCAGAAGGTCCCGGAAGGGTCAGGTCCCATCTGCACGGCTGCAGAGGGGCCCAGGGCACATAGCAGCCTGGAGGGCAGCTGAGTCTGTTCTCTAAGACACCTCGAAGAGGGCGCAACCTTGACCTGAGCGGGTGCACGGCTCCCGCACCTCAGAATGACCTCAAGTAACAGCACATGGAAAAGACAGAAGGCAGGGAGCCCATCACTAAGGTACCCCGGGCAGGTGTCTCCTAAGGGACCACACCTGGCGATGAGCCATCAAGCTCCTCTTTTCTCCAGCTCAGAGGTTCTCAACCCTGGCAGCGTGTTTCAATCACCTGGGGACCCATAAAAAAATTGATGCCCAGGCCCCACCTTGGGAAACCTGATTCAATTCATCTGTGAAGGGCCCCAGCACCCTAGGTTTTTCAGGATCCGCTTGGGATAAATGTGCAGCTGGTGCTGAGAACCGCTGCCCTCATTGGGAGGAAAAACAACTCATGTCACCCCTTTCTCTACAGATGCTGCCTAATGGAGCCAAGACCCTGAGTTTTGGTCCTAGTTCTGTTGCCACTCACTATGTCATCTTGAGCAACTTTCTACTCAACCCTGGGCCTCAGTTTCCCCATATGGACCCTGAAGGGGTTGGCATAGAACAGTGGGTTTCAAGTTCCACTCATGGAGGCCTCTGAGTCCCCTCCCTGATTTGACAAAGCAGCTTCCATTCTGTCAACATCGGATTTTGTTTGATGCGAGAGCTCTGACCTGCCTGTGCAGAGAGCTGGGCCCCTGGGGGGGTTGGTGCATTTCTACTCTTTTAAATACGGGGGATTTGGGAAAAGGGTGTACAGGGCTGCCACTTTCCAGCGGTGGGGTGGGGCAGGGCCACCCAGGATTACGGTGGGACTGTGATTTCTTGAACTTGATTCTATTGATGAGGCTGGCAGGGTCGGCGGATCTGGGATCCTCGTTGCCTGGGGAGGGGTGGCTGGAACTGTCACCCAGAAACCCAGCTGCCTGGGTCTTGGTCTCCTCTGCCCCCATAGCCCAGCTCGGTGGAGACCTCGTTGGTCATCTTGTCAACCTTTCTGTGTTTAGCCACGGACACCTTTCCCATCAGTTTCTCAGCTCCTAAAATATCTGGTTTTGTTCTCCCAGAAGTCCAGGCCCTGAGTCCATGAAGGGAGAGGATAGGTTTGGGTTTGCAGGGAGTGGGGACAGAGCTGGCCATGAGTCCTGGCTCTGTCACTTACTAGCTGTGTGACTTTGGGCAAATCACCTGCCGTCTCCAAGGCTCAGTATTCTCATCTGTAAGATGGGGATAACAGCACACATGTTATGTGGCTGTGGGGGATACCTTCCCCACCAATGCCCCGTCCTCCTCCTCACCATTGAAGGGGGTGATAAATGAGGGGGATGGGCTCACACTGAGTCAACTCTACATGCGCTGGAGGGACCAGGATCCAGCATTTTTTTTTTTTTTTTTTTTTTTTGAGATGGAGTTTTGCTCTTGTTGCCCAGGCTGGAGTGCAATGGGGCTATCTCGGCTCACTGCAACCTCCGCCTCCCAGGTCACGCGATTCCCTGCCTCAGCCTCCCTAGTAGCCAGGATTACAGGCATGTGCCACCACGCCCGGCTAATTTTGTATTTTTAGTAGAGACGGGGTTTCTCCACGTTGGTCAGGCTGGTCTCGAACTCCTGACCTCAGGTGATCCACCCTCCTTGGCCTCCCAAAGTGCTGGGATTATAGGCGTGAACCACCGTGCCCGGCCCACCAGGATCCAGCATTTCTAAGACAACTTACTCTAAGCGGTGATTCTCAGATGTCAGCGAACATCAGAATGGCTTAAAATGCAGTTCCAAGGCCCCACCTGGAGCACTTCTAAGAATCTGCATTTTCAATAAGGTGGGTCTGAGGTTGGCTACTTTTAGGGAGGCCAACTGTTCCTGTTTGTCTGGGACTTTGCAGGTTTTAGCACAGCAAATTCTGTATCCAGGAACAGGCTTAGTCCCAACAAACCAATGCTGTTGGCCACCCTACCACGTTTTACTCCCCCCCACCATCTTAGGCTGGCTGTGCCATGGGAGCAGTTGAGTTCTCAGGCTGGCTTGGGGGGTGTGGGGCTGGGAGAGCCCTGGACAGGCCTGTGCATGGAAGCCTCAGCAGGTGAGGGTCCAAGGCCCTGAGCCCAGGGCTGGACCAGAAGTACTGCCTAGAAACCCCAGAAGGCAGCATGTGACAGCTCAGCCATGCTGGCAGCTCAAGGTGGCCTGGAGAGGAAGGTGACTTTGTCCAGGTACTTCCCCTGTTTTCTAGGAAATGGGAAGCTAGATCCTCCCGTACCTGATGCAGGATCTCCTCCCAGCAGCTGCCCCTCTCATTTTCCTAACACACAGCTTTCATGACAGGCATGAGCACTGGACTGGGAGTCAGCAGCCCCACCTTCTAGCCACTTCTCTTCTGGGCCTCAGTTTCCCCATCAGTGAAATGAGAGCATGACTTTTGCTCATCCTGAGTGCTTTACCCACACTGGTTCCTCTCATCTTGTCCTCATCCCCACCAGATAAATGTCGACGCTGCGGCTGAGGGAGGCAGTCACTCGCTCAAAGTCACACACCTAATGAGTGGTGGGACTGGGATCTGAACGCATTTGCCTGGCCCCAGGGACCACAGGCTCAAGTACCTTGCCACGGCTCCATCATGTTGCCCCTCCTGATCAAGAACCATCGCTGGCTCCCCATTACATAGGGATGAAATGAAAACAAGCTCATAATAGCCTGAGTCTAAATTAGACCTCTTAAGGCTCCTTGGTGAAAACACCTTCCCCTCACTTGTGTCTCCTCTTGGTGCCTTCCCTGGGGAACCTGCCCCAGCTGCCCAGCCCACTGTCTCATCCTGCCTCCAGACCCATTTCCTGCACCCTCATTTGCTTTAATAACCCCTTCCCTGTCCTGGGCCAATGGTGTTCCAAGCCTTTCCTATCTATTATCACACTTGAGTTTCACGACTGCCCATGAGGTTGGCCAAGTAGGTGTCATTATCCCACTTTATAGGTGAGGTTAATGGGCCCAGAGAGACTAAGTGATTTAGTCAAGCTCAGCTGGCTGATGTGTGACCCAGCCTGGTCTAGAACCTAATTCTTGACTCTGGTCCCAGCACCACCCAAGCCCTTGGCTTCTGTGGCCCCTCTCTTCCCCAACCTCAGATGTAGCTCGCTCACCGGTGCGAAGCCCTTGTGCAGACCGTGGCCCTGGGGACCCTCCTGGGCGGGGGTGCTTCAGTCTTCATTGGGAATCCCCCAGCATCTCACACAGAGCCTGGCACATGGAGGGGCAGGGGCGCTGGGCTGAAATACCCTACACCCAGGGGCTGGAGCCTGGGAACTGAGTGGGGTTTTCATTACCAGAAGGACCATAAAGGGCGCTCAGCCCTCGCCCGTGGACACTTGAGGCCCAAGGAACAGCTTTGGGGTTGAGGGAGTTCCATAAAAAGTTTACAGGCTTCAGCCAGGCGTGGTGGCTAACGCCTGTAATCCCAGCTGGGAGGCTGAAGCAGGTGGATCACTTGAGGTCAGGAGTTCAAGACCAGTCTGGCCAATATGGTGAAACCCTGTCTCTACTGAAAATACAAAAATTAGCCGGACACGGTGGTGGGCTGTGTTGTCCCAGCTGCTTGGGAGGCTGAGGCATGAGAATTGCTTGAACCTGGGAGGTGGAGGTTGCAGTGAGCCAAGATTGCACCACTGGACTCCAGCCTGGGCGACAGAGCAAGACTGTCTCAGAAAAAAAAAAAAAAAAAAAAAAAAAAAAAAAAGGCTTCCTTGGGAGATGGAAGTCAGGTGCCTCAGGAGTGGGGCTGAGGGTGTTCCCAAGGGTATGAGAGGCTACTCTTCCTACCTGGGTTTGTCTTCCTGTGTCTCTTTCTGACTCCCTGTCTCTGACTCTCCATCTCGCTGGATCTCTCCAAGTCTGTCTGTCCCTATCTCTCTGTCTCTGTGTCTTCATGCTTCTCTACCTGGTTCTGCCATTTCCCCTGTGGGGGGCTGCCCAGGGCCGAACAGGCCAGAGGGCTCCGCCAGCCCTGGAAATTACGGGTTTTGGGAGTAGGGTTGCCAGATAAAATAAAAGGTGCCTAGTTAAAATTGAATTTCAGGTAAATAATTAATAATTTTTTTTGGTATAAGTATATCCCAAATACTTCACGGGAGTACCAAACAATGATTGACTGTTCACTTGAAATTCAAGTCCAACTGAGCGTTCTATATTTTTATTTGCTAAGTCTGGCAGCCCTGCTTAGGAGGAGAAACAGGTGTGTCTGTCCCTCCCACCGGGTGAGGACACCTGACAGGGGCCCAGACACCAGAGTGGGACCTGCCTGATGGGGAGAAGCTTGGGCTTGGTTTATTTCCCTTTTCATAAAAAAGCTGCTTTGAGATGTAAGAGAATCACGTTGGTGGAAGAGCGAAAAGGTTGTTTTGGGGGAGGTCTGCCTTACTCCGAGGGAAGATGGGAAGTGGGGGGAGTGGCCAGCTGTGGAAATTTGGGGGAGTCCCCTACGTATCCTGTGCATCAGTTTCCCCACGTGTAAACAGGAGTAATTATCTCATCCTGGGGCTGCAGTGAGGATCAGATGAGCTAACGTACAAAAAGGCTTAGGCAGGCCTGCTGTGATGAGAGTGCAGAGGCTGGGGGCTTTTTGTGTTATGGTACTGCTGTTATTATTACTCCTGAGGAGGTGGTGGGCAAGAATGTGGACTGAGGAGCCACATGGCTGGGTTTGGATCCCAGCCCAGCCACCTGGGGCAAGTTAGTTAACCTCAGCTTTCCCATCTGTATAAGGGGAGACAATAATAGATAGTGCCTCCCTTCTAGGGTTATTGAGAGGATTGCATGATGGGCTGGCACACAACGTGAGCTCAATAAGTGTCAGTCACTGTTATCCCCCAGGGGCGTGTGTGCCGCTTCCTCCAGGAAGCCCTCCAACTCGCAGTGGCCTCTCCCTATGTGGGTTCCCACTGAACTGTGATCCTGTGGCCCTGAGCCCCATCTGCTGCCCTGGACAATGTTGGTCCTCAGCTCCCCAGAGGGATCAACAGTGGGGAGAGCAGTGGGTGGATCTGCCCAGCCAGGCAGTACCTGAGGGCACAGTGGGCACCCTACAGTCAAAGGATGCATAGTCTGGTTTCCAAGGAGGAACCCCAGACTAGGTGGAATGAAGGAAATGCAATCTCAGGGCCAGATAACATCACAGATACTTTAAACCTGCAATTAATGCCTGGTTGGCCAAATCCGGCCAAGTTTCCTGGGTGACACTGCAGAGCTGTGGAAAAGCATGGCTTGGAGTCAGACCTCTGGTGCACATCTGGCTCTGCCATGTGATGCAACCTCAGGCTTGTCACGAGGCCTGCTTGAGCCTCAGTTGTTAATATGTCAAATGGGGATGATATTGCTCACCTTACAGCTTGTAAGAATGGAGGGAGCTGCATGTGCCAGGTGCCTGGCATGCAGGGGGCACTCAACCAGATTGAATTCCCTTCCCAGGGAAGAATCCAAGGCTATCTTCCTACCCAGTAAGGAGACATGTGATGGGATCTGGGGTGAGAATTGCTCTTTTTAAAGCTCTCAGAACTGTAAGGGGCTCCACCCACCACTGGCTGGTGTTCACTGAGCTCTTCGTGCCCAGACCTGCACTGGGGCTTTATCAAGCACATGGCTGGGTTCTGACTTCTGAAGAGTTCGCCATTCTGATGGGTGGTAAAGAAACTCACAAGGGAAATGTTAATGAACACGGGGGCTTAGAACATTGGACTGTGTGTATGTTTTTTTGTTTTGCTTTGAAACAGGGTCTTGCTCTGTCGCCCAGGCTGGAGTGCAGTGGTGCAATCTTGGCTCACTGCAACCTCTGCCTCCTGGGTTCAAGCGATTCTCCTGCCTCAGCCTCCCCAGTAGCTGGGATTACAGGCACATGCCACCACGCCCGGCTATTTTTTTGTATTTTTAGTAGAGACAGGGTTTCACCATGTTGGCCAGGCTTGACCTCAAGTGATCCGCCCCCCTCGGCTTCCCAAAGTGCCTGACCTCAAGTGATCCGTCCGCCTCGGCTTCCGAAAGTGCTGGGATTAAAGGAGTGAGTCACCATGCCCGGCCAACTGTGTATGTGTTTGTGTGGGGTCCAGGCTTGACTCCCAGGAGCTTACTGTGAGGATCTGAGGGGACTGGGTGGCCAAGGAAGGCTTACTGGAGGAAGCAGGGCTTGAGCCAAAGCTCAAACATCTGAGCAAAATATACCTCCTTCAGCACCAACCATGGCTCTCTGCCCTGCCCAGGTCAGTGCCTGAGGGCACAGAAATGTTTGAGGTCTATGGGACGCCTGGCGTGGACATTTACGTCTCTCCCAACATGGAGAGGGGCCGGGAGCGTGCAGACACCAGGCGGTGGCGCTTTGACGCGACTTTGGAGATCATCGTGGTCATGAACTCCCCCAGCAATGACCTCAACGACAGCCATGTGAGTTGGTCCCTGGTGGGGTGGGGAGAGGTTGTGAGGGAGGCAGCTGTCTAGCTCTAAGAGGGCCCAACATTCTCTTTCTCCAGAGCGCAGGGCAGCACAGTGGGTAACTGCCTGGCCTTGGAGCCATACTGCTGGTTTTGAATCCCAGCTCTGCAAGTTACAGACACATACCATGTGTCCTTGGAAAGCCTTATCACCCCTTGGGGCCTCTGTCTGCCATTTGTAAAATGGGATAATCATAACCCCCGCCTCCTATCATTGCTGTGGAGGGCCACAGGACCAGTGTTGCTCCTTCTCTTGCTTCCCAAGACCCCCTGGAGAAGGAGTTGTCCCAGTTCTGCTGAATTGGGTCTCAGTTTCCCCATATGTAGGCTGAGGGTTGACTAGGGGATCTCTGCCACTTTGAATGAAAGAGAGAAAGCAGGGACATGGGAGGGACACAGGCGCCTGGGGAGACCCCCGTCCTAGGTGACAACATTTCCCCAAGGTGCTTTGCTGTCCCTAATCCACTGTCTTCCTGACCCTATTTGCAGGGTAGGGGACATTTAACACATGGGAGAAATGGGTGGCCTTTAAGCTTGGCACAGGTGATGTTCGCTTCGAGGGCTGATGGGGACCAGGACTTGGAGGGTGGGAGTAGTGGGATCCACTCCATGCCAGGAGGGATGTTTCAGAGGCTGGCCCTTTAAGGACCACTGACCACGTGCCAGGCACTGGGAAGCCATGACCTCATCCAGCCCTCACAGCAGCTCAGAGAGGCAGGGGACTGATGCCCATTTCGCAGATGGGACAACTGAGGTTCAGAGTAACTGTCCTGGGACCGCACACTAATGATCGGAGAGCTAGAATTCAGTGCAGACCTACCTGACCCCTGGGGGCAGTCTCCCTCCATCACCCCCACCTCTGTTCCCAGCCATGCATCTGAATTGAGCCTCTCCACTGAGTTCCATGAGGCACTTGGCGCAGGACCCAGTGAACCTATTTAACAGGCAAGAAAACTAAGAAGGAGAAAGGGTGTGGCTTTCCTGAAGTCACATGATCTAGCTAGTGGCAGAGTTGGTGAGAGTCAGGACAGAGTCCCAGGGGTAGTGCAAGAGGACCGGCCAGCCTGTGAGGGGCCCCACCTTGGTGCCGGTTGAACTGGGGACAGTGTGGGTACCCCCCGCCTTGAATTCCTTGACATGATGGCTGGTGGGATGGAGGAAGTTCAGAGTCTCTCCCACTCTTTCCCTCGCCCGCCATATACCCCTGCTCCCTATCCTGCCTTTGGCCAGGATCCCAGTAATTGTATGTTTGAGGCAAGCATCACTGCTGGTGATTAACACACGGGGGTCAGTAATTGCAGGATTTAGGGGCTCCCAGGACTAAGGAGGTGAGTGGCCCCTGCAAGATCCTCCCCTCTGGCTGAGATTCAGACATCAGAAGCAGAGAGTTGAGACACCCATGTCAGGAGGGAATACCCCAAGGGGAGGGTCATGCTTTAAAGGGAACTTGGATGCCTTGGATTCATCGGCCTCCAACTAAATATCATCCTCGCCGTCTTCATCCTCACCCTGTAACAGTTCTTGAGTGCTCGCTGTGGGCCAGGCACCAAGCTGCACATGCCCCATCCATGACTCCTTTCCTCTCCACAGCCTCTAATTAGTCTTAAGGGGTAGGAACTATTATTATCCCCACTTTACAGTTGAGGAAATTGAGGCCCAGAGAAGATCAGTAACTTTTCCTGGGATATTCAAATGTGGGGGATCCAGAATCTGGGCCCAGGCCATCTGACCCCAGAGCCCTGCATTTAACCACCCCCCACCCCACAAGATGCCACCTGCCCACTGGTAACAGTAGCTAGTGTTTCTTGGGCACTTCCTATGGGCTCAGTCTTCTACATGTATTGTTTCCAAGCTGCACTACAAGCCTCTGAGGTAGAGACCTATAGAGGTAGAGACCTTTTCCCATTTTGCAGATGAGAAAACTGAGGTGGCTCAGGTAGGTGAGAGGCCTTGGCCAAGGTCATAGAGTGCCCAGAGGTGCTGGGCTCAAGCCCAGGCCTGTCTGAGTCCCACAGACAAGAATGTTGGCTTGGAGAGTGTCCCTAAACCCTGCCCAGCCCAAATCCTTTATTTTACAAATGGCAAAACTGAGACCCAAAGGGGAGCAAGAGCTTGTCAAAAATCACAGAGTAGGTTGTTGGAGGGACTGGGACCCAAGTCTCTAGAGAAGCTCTCACAAATAGCTCCCATTTTACAGATATACCAACCAAGACACAGAAAAATACATGGCACAGAGCAGGTTAAAGAAAGAGCAAGGTTCCTGGGGCCCCCTCCCCTCCTTACCCGATCCCCGAGAGCTATCTTTTGGGGTGGGAGCTCTTGGCTTCTGCTGGTATTACTGTGCGCCCAACTCTCCACAGGTTCAGATTTCCTACCACTCCAGCCATGAGCCTCTGCCCCTGGCCTACGCGGTGCTCTACCTCACCTGTGTTGGTAAGTTGGGGGCCATGTTGATGGTGTGGCCAAGGGCACATTTAAAAAATTCAAGCAGTACAAAAGAGTATACGTTGAAAATTAAACCTCCTTCCCTCCAACTCAAGACTTCTAGTTCCCCAAACCCAGCATTTTTCTAGAGATACGCTGTGCTTATATATGAAAGCACATACATACCTATATATCCCCCCTCTTTTGTAAGCAAATTGAAGCATACTATAGACATGGAACTGGACCTTGCTTTTGCCAGCTTAAAGTTTTTCTACTAAGCCTCCACAAATGGATACATAAACTCCATGCAAGATGACTCAGATGTTGGAGCTATCAGACAGGGCATGCAAAGTAATTGTGATTAATATGTTAAGGGTTCTAGTAGAAAAGGTAGACAATATGCATGAACAGGTGGGGCATTTCAACAGAGAAGAAAATCGATAAGAAAGAGTCAAATGGAAATGCTAGACATAAAAACCATAGTAATAGAGATTTTAAAAATGCTTTTGAAGGTTTCGCCAGTAGACTTGACACAGCTGAGGAAAGAATCAGTGAACTTGAAGATAAGTGAATAAAAGTTACCCAAACTGGGCCGGGCGTGGTGGCTCACGCTTGTAATCCCAGCACTTTGGGAGGCTGAGGTGGGTGGATCACGAGGTCAGATCAAGACCACGGTGAAACCCCGTCTCTACTAAAAATACAAAAAATTAGCTGGGCGTGGTGGCGGGCACCTCTAGTCCCAGCTAGTCAGAGAGGCTGAGGCAGGAGAATGGCGTGAACCCGGGAGGCAGAGCTTGCAGTGAGCCGAGATCGCGCCACTGCACTCCAGCCTGGGTGACAGAGCGAGACTCCATCTCAAAAAAAAAAAAAGTTACCCAAACTGAAACCCAAAGAGAAAAAAGAATTAAACAAACAAGTGAAAAAACATAACAGATCTAAGAGCTCTGTGACAGTATCAAACAGTCTAAATTCAATGAAATTCCTATAGAAATTCCAACATGGCTTTTTTTTTTTTTGTAAGGAGTTTCGCTCTTGTTGCCCAGGCTGGAGTGCAATGGCACAATCTCAGCTCACCGCAACCTCCGCCTCCTGGGTTCAAACAATTCTCCTACCTCAGCCTCCTGAGTAGCTGCAATTACAGGCGCATGCCTCCACACCCAGCTACTTTTGTATTTTTAGTAGAGACAGGGTTTCTCCATGTTGGCCAGGCTGGTCTTGAACTCCTGACCTCAGGTGATCTGCCTGCCTCGGCCTCCCCAAGTGCTGGGATTACAGGCATGAGCCACTATGCCCAGCCCCAACATGGCTTTTTAATATAACTTTACAGAGCTGATCCTAAAATTTGTATGGAAAAGCAAAGGTCAAGAATAGCTAAGACAATTTTGATGAAGAATAAGGTTGAGGGATTCACAACTCCAAATATCAAGACTTTTGTTTCAAGCTATAGCACTTGAGGCATTGTGAAATTGGTATACAGCAATAGAGCAAATAGAGAACCCAGAGACAGACCCATGCTTGTGTGGTTATCATGTGACAATAAATGAACTTGGAGCCCTACCTCACACGATACTCAAAAATAAACTTCAAGTCAGTTAAAAATCTTAAGGTGAAAATCAAAATTGTAAAGCTTTTAGAAAAGAATATCTTTGTACCCTCAAGATAGTAAAGATTTTCTTTAACAAGGCAAAACAAAAGTGCAAAGACCGTAAGGGGAAAGATTGCTAAATTAGACTGTATTAAAATTAAAAATTTATATGCAACAGACAACAAGTAAAAAGTCAAACTATGAACTAGGAGAAGAAATCTGCAATGCATATGGCTGACTTGGTGCGTATAGAATATGAAGAACTCCAATCAGTAAGAAAAGGACAAAAATAATAGAAATGGGCAAAAACATGAATAAGCAGTTCACAGAAGAGAAAGCCCCAGTGATCAAAACCCAAATTAAAAGATGCCTAACTGAGCATTGCCAAGGTTGTGGAGCTGGGAAACTCCTTACAAAGGAGTGGGTGGGAGTTTGCTTTGGCTGACACACTTGAGAAGCAATTAGCAAAGAAGTTGAAAATGCTTTATCTGTAGGAGGCATTTTTTAGAAGCAGAACTTCTAGGTTATAGAGAATCTATATTTTTTAACTTGATAGATATTGCCAAACTGCTCTCCAAAAACACTGTATCAGCATACAAGTCTGCCAACTGCATATATGCTTTGCCAACACTGCATTATCAACTTTTTCCCTTTTTGCCAATCAGTTGGCATCTCACTGTTATTTTACTTTGCCTTTCTTCAGTTAGGAGTGAGGTCGGGCATTCCCCATCTGCAGCCCAAATACAAACACACATGATCATTGGAAAATAACATAGACAGAAAAGTACATAGAGCTTTATTTTACATACATATGTGTATAAAGCATATGTACACACACACACACACACACACACACAAATAATTACAAAGCAAATCAAAGAATAGCTCAGGAAATAAACCCAAGAGTAGCCCAAGAAATAAAACACTACCAGCACCCCAAAGTCCCCCTCAGTGTCCTTCTCTGATCGTAACTCCCTCCTTCTCCTACAGGTAACCACTATCTCGTGTTAAGTATTTTCTTGCTTCTCCTTATGGTTTTATCTCCTGAATGCATACCCAAATAACATGGTCTCGTTTTACCGTCTGATTTTCTGTGGATGCAGTCATATCATGTATATTCTTTTGCGTCGGGCATCTTTTGCCCCATGCTATATTTGTGAGATTTATCCACTTGTTGCATGGTGGTTGAGTATCTTTTCACATGTTTAAAAATCATTTCAGGCCATGCGTGGTGGCTCATGCTTGTAATCCCAGCACTTTGGGAGGCTGGGGTGGGTGGATCTCTTGAGCACAGTAGTTTAAGATCAGCCTAGGCAACATGGTGAAATCCTGCCTCTATGAAAGATACAAAAATTAGTTGGGCATGGTGGCATGCACCAGTAGTCCCAGCCTCAGGAGGCTGAAGTGGGAGGATTACTTGAGCCCAGGAGGCAGATGCCACTGCACTCTAGCCTGGGCAATAGAGACCCTGTCTTGTCTCAAAAAAAAAAAAAAAAAAAAAAAAAAAAATCCTATCAAATTTATTCTTTCTTCTCTCCCTCCCTGCTCCTCATTGCTTCTTCTTTAAGAACTAAGAAGACTACTTTTTTTTCAGAGTAGGAAGATTGATCCTGACCTCTTGAATGCTCCATTTGCATTATGAAATCTCACCCAGTGTCTAGAGATAAATGTTAAGATGGTGGGATGGAGGTGGGATTTGGGGACTGTGAGTAGCTCAGAGAGGACACACAGCCAGGAGGTGACAGAACCTGGGTTCGTGTTCACATCTGTTTGACACCAAAGTCCATGCTTGCTACTCCATTCCAAGGAGGTGAGGCGGCTTTATATAGACAAGAATGTTCCTGGAGACCTGGGCTCAGTTCAGGGCATGCCTGGGACTGCAAGGGCTGCAGGGATACAGATAGGAAGTGGTCAGGGAAGGCGTCCTAGAAGGGGCAGCATTTGTCCTGCGCCTTTACTGTGACCCTGCTTCTTGCCTCAGGCCTCTTTCCCCAGCCCAGAGGGTGCAGATGCCCTCACCTCTTGGATGGTGTCTCCTTGGAAATGACTTGCCTTTGCCCAGCCCCAGACAAGCCCTGAGATCAAGGCCTGCCCTGGGCTCCTGGGAACCTTGTAGTGACTTACCGTACCTCTGCTTCCTCTTACAGACATCTCTCTGGATTGCCACTTGAACTGTGAGGGAAGGCAGGACAGGAACTTTGTAGACAAGGTAAGCATCTCTGCCTGGGCCCAGGAAGCAGGAGTGCAGTTGAGGCTTGCTCTAGGTTGGGTTAAGAAGGATGAGGCCATTACAGGTATCCCCCTGCCTCCCAGCTGATGCCGAGACCAAGGGCCAAAAACAGAAACCAGGCATGGCTGGGGATCTTCTTTCACCAGGAGAAAAATCATCGCCAGGAATTATCAGGCATGGAGGTACCCAGCCCTGAGCTAGGCCTTGGTTTGTGGGATCAAGACCTTCTGGACTCATAAACTAGGTCAGGAGTGGGCAAACTTTTTCCGTGAAAAGTCACATAGCAAGTATTTTAGGCTTTGTGGGACATACGGTCTCAATTCTGCCATTATAGTGCGAAAGCAGCCACAGTTAATACAGAAATGGATGGATGTGACTGTGTGCTAATAAAACTTTATTTATACAAACAGGCAGTAGGCCAGATTTGACCCACAGTTCATAATGTGCTGATCCTGACCTAGGCGAGAAGAGAAACCAAATATGAAACTGTTGAAGAACTTGGGACTGAATTATGTTGGAACTTGGTGCCCTGGGAGTTAAGAGGAGAAGGTCGAGATGGGCTGGGTGGGCGAGGAAGGCTTCCTGGAGGGACATACCCTTGCGGTGAGCTCTGAAGGGATGCAGGAAGGAGGGCATTCCGGGTGCAGGGAATGGCAGGAGCAAAACCAAGGAGGGTTTAATGGAGGAATGAGCACAGAGTGAGGCGTGTGGTCCTATAATCAGGCGGTTGCCTATTGAGAAAGAGGATGTTGGCTGAAGGCCCATCACAGCCAGCTATGAAAGACAGCTCTGCGCTTTGGACTGGATGGTGTGGGCAACAGAGAGCCATTGCCATTGCCATGTCCTGAGAAGGAGGTGTTTCGAGAACGTGGACCTAGCCTCACAGGGTGGGGTGGTTACAGGCCAGGCTGGGATTCCCGGGCAGGGAGGCACAGGTCTCATCTGAGCTCCCATCACTGGCTATGTTTTGCCATTGCAGCGGCAGTGGGTCTGGGGGCCCAGTGGGTATGGCGGCATCTTGCTGGTGAACTGTGACCGTGATGATCCGAGCCGTGGTGTCCAGGACAACTGTGACCAGCACGTGCACTGCCTGCAAGGTGAGGCCGGGGTAGCCTGAGTCCCTGGGTGTCCAGGGTCACTGCTCAGTTACCCCAAGGGAGTTCCAACCCACAGGCAGGACTCTGAGGCCAGAGTCCAGGGGAGCGCACCAGCCTCCAGACACAGCTCGATGCTCCTCAAAACCTATCTCAGGCTGGCAGCTGCCCCCCCCCAGTGTCTCTAGTGCCAGTGGGCACTCACATGCCAGGGGAGAAGCTCTGGAAATGAGCCACCTCGCCATTCTCTTCCTCCAGGGGAGCAGAGGATGCTAGCATTATTGGAGCACCTACTGTGTGCCAGGCCTTTTCCCCAAATTCTCATTGAATCATCCAAATGGGACAGTATCATCACCCCAATTTAGAGATGAGGATGCTGAGACTCAGAAGCCAGGAGACTCCCTGAAGATTGTGTCTGATCCAGGGCCTCCCCTCTCAACCCCAAATCTGGGCCTCCTCCTTCAGCACCTCTGGCCTGCATTTCTGTGACCCCCTCACCTCTTGCTAAGTCCATCTGTCCTGAATTCCAGCCCCATGGAGAAGGAGCTGCAATATTCCGGGGTGTGCTAGGTGCTGTCCACGGGAGATGCCCATGGCTGCCTTCTGAAGTGGGCACCATTGGAGATGGGGATGCTGGGGCTCCGGAAGGGAGGGGCTTGTCCAGGGTCACAGGGAGTGATGCTGGGACGGAGACCAGAACCCTTACCTGCGCGATGCCCACATGGCCTTACCCTCCTTGCTTCTCTGGAGCACCTGTTGTGTGTCAGACACCAGGTGGTTATGCCACACTTCATGTTTCTCTGGGCAGTTGAGGAACATGAGTCCAGGAGAGCATAATGTCTTTGTGGTTTGTTCTTGATGGCTTCCAGGGTTTTCACAAAGCTAGGGCTGGGAGACCCAGGTCTTGACACCCACTGACCTGGGGAGGGAGCCGGGCAGCAGAGGAAGGGGCCAGGGGCCAGGACTCCCTTGAGTCACTACCACTCTGTCTGGCTTCACAGACCTGGAAGACATGTCTGTCATGGTCCTGCGGACGCAGGGCCCTGCAGCCCTCTTTGATGACCACAGACTTGTCCTCCACACCTCCAGCTATGATGCCGAACGGGCACAGGTCTTCCACGTCTGCGGTGAGTTTGTGCCACTCTCCCTTGCCATCTGTGCCCTGTTGCCAGGTTGCCTGCCAGGGAACCTCTTGTTCCTGCCTTGGGCCATGGGCAGGTCCTGCTCACACTCCGGGAGATGCCCTGGTGGGTGGCGGGTCACAGTAAGAACAGTCAGAAGTGGGGACTTTGGAACTGATGAACTGGTGCCCCCAGCACAACACCTGGCCTGAGGTCATTTTATTGGATGAGTGAACTTTTCAAATACATTTTAAGCATGTATAGAAATTCTTATCAAAAATTTCAAACATACACAAAAAGCAGTGCAATGAATCCCCACGTGCCTGTCACTCAGATTAAACAATTATCACTGTTTTGTCTGTCTTGCTGAAGTATCGTAAAACCAACCCCAAACACCATAGATTTCACCCAATTAATTCAGTTTGTATTCCCCCCAAATACACATGGCTGTTGTTTTACATAGCCACAGTGCCAAAATCACAAGAAATACAAGTAAAAATCTAATTGCCTTTGAGAAACTAAAAATGTATACAAGTAATAAGATGCTTTTTTTTTTTTTTTTTTTTTGAGACAGTCTCGCTCTGTTGCTCAGGCTGGAGTGCAGTGGCGCGATCTCAGCTCACTGCAACCTCCACCTCCTGGGTTCTGGCGATTCTCCTGCCTCAACCTCCCAAGTAGCTGTGACTACAGGCATATGCCACCACACCCAGCTAATTTTTTGTATTTTTAGTAGAGACAAGGTTTCATTGTCTTAGCCAGGATGGTCTCAATCTCCTGATCTGCCCGCCTTGGCCTCACAAAGTGCTGGGATTACAGGCGTGAGCCACTGTGCCTGGCTGCTTATTTTTTAAATAATCAGACAATATGGAAGTATAGAAAATGAAACCTGAGAATTCTCTACCCCTGTCTCTAAATCTGACTTTTTTTTTTTTTTGAGTCAAGGTCTTGCTCTGTTGCCCAGGCTGGAGTGCAGTGGCATGATCTCAGCTCACTGCAGCCTCCACCTTTCAGGCTCAAGCAATCCTTCCACCTTAGCCTCACGAGTAGCTGGGACTACAGGCATGTACCATCACACCCTGCTAATTTTTTTTTTTTTTGTAAAGACAGGGTTTCACCATGCTGCCCAGGCTGGTCATGAACTCCTGGGCTCAAGCAATCCACCCACTTTGGCCTCTCAAACTACTAGGATTATAGGCGTGAGACGCCGCACCTGGCCTGAATCTGATTGTCACTGTTAACGAGTTGGGATGTGCGCTTCCCAACTTTATTCTACACGTTCTCCAGCGTGTGTCCATATGCTGCTTTCCAACTGGCTTCTTTCATTAAGTAATAATCCCACACATCTTTCCTGGTATTTATTGAGCTGTATTTCATTCTTTTCCACTGCTGTATAATATTCCTAAGCATAGAGGTGCTGTGACTTACACAGTTCTCTGAACATCATAGTGGTTTGCAGTGTTTTGATTTTATAACAATGCAGGTTGCTTGAGGTCAGGGGCTTTGTTCAAGTCCAGAACCGTGCCCCATGGGTGCACTGTAGTTGCACAGTAAATATTTGATGAATTAATGAATATCGAGCACTCTTGTACAGAAATATTATGTGAATTTGTACCTTTTATTGTTTGTTTGTTGTTGTTTTGTTTTTTGTTGTTTTTGTTTTGTTTTGTTTTGTTTTGTTTGAGACGGAGTCTTGCTCTGTGCCCAGGCTGGAGTGCAGTGGTGTGATCTTGGCTCACTGCAACCTCTGCCTCCCGGGTTCAAGCGATCCTCCTGCCTAAGCCTCCTGAGTAGCTGGGATTACAGGTGCGCACCACCACTGCCCGGCTAATTTTTGTATTTTTAGTAGAGACAGGGTTTCACCACATTAGCCAGGCAGATCTTGAACTCCTAACTTCAGGTGATTCACCACCTCGGCCTCCCAAAGTGCTGTGATTCCAGGCATGAGCCACCATGCCCAGCCTGTAGATGTATTTTTGTAGGAAAGATACCTAGTAGTGGAATTGCTGGGCTAGGGGTAAGCATTACTTTGTTGGATGCTGCCAAATTGCACTCCAAAAAGACATGAGTGCCAGTCTTAGAAAGGAAGACGCTTTCCCCCAGTCCTCTCCTTTGCCAGTGGAGGTGAAAGGAGGGAGTTGTTGGAGGACTTGGAATTTTTGGCGAGGCTGCAGACCTCTTCCTGTGTCCCTCATACTCATGCTCCCTGGGCCCACAGGGAGTCACAGCCACCCCTTCCCTCCCCTTCCAGGTCCTGAGGATGTGTGTGAGGCCTACAGGCACGTGCTGGGCCAAGATAAGGTGTCCTACGAGGTACCCCGCTTCCATGGAGATGAGGAGCGCTTCTTCGTGGAAGGCCTGTCCTTCCCTGATGCCGGCTTCACAGGACTCATCTCCTTCCATGTCACTCTGCTGGATGACTCCAATGAGGTAGGGACAGAGGGAGTTCAAGAGGAGCTCCACTCGGGACAGGCCTGGGCAACATGGCGAAACCCCATCTGTACAAAAAAAAAAAAAAAAATAGTGAGGTATAGTGGTGTACACCTATAGTCCCAGTTACTTGAGAGGCTGAGGTGGAAGGATCACCTGAACCCCAGGCAGGTTGAGGTTGCAGTAAGCCGTGATCATCCCAATGCACTCCACAGTCTGGGCAACAAAGTAAGACCCTGTCTCCAAAAAATAATAATAATAAAGGGCGGTGGGGAGGGCTCCATTCCTGGTAAGTCTACCAGGCACCACTGGTGTGAAAGACCCCAGACTTCTTGACCACCCATCTGGTTCATTTCCGTCTTGCAGAGAAGCAAGGGGCTTTCTTATGGACCACAGTGGTGGAATCAGAGTCCCCCCAGGCCTCTGGACTCCAAGTCCAGTGCTCTTTCTCCCCTGGTCTGCCCCTGCAGGATTTCTCGGCATCCCCTATCTTCACTGACACTGTGGTGTTCCGAGTGGCACCCTGGATCATGACGCCCAGCACCCTGCCGCCCCTAGAGGTGTATGTATGCCGGTGAGTCTTGGGGCAGTGGGTGGTCCCCCTGGCTCCCAGGCCCCGGCTCCATCCTGAGCCCCTCTTCCCTGGGCTTGTCCGTAGTGTGAGGAACAACACGTGTTTTGTGGATGCGGTGGCAGAGCTGGCCAGGAAGGCTGGCTGCAAGCTGACCATCTGCCCACAGGCCGAGAACCGCAACGACCGCTGGATCCAGGTAACCATGGCCGCTGGGCAGGGCCCCGCAAGGACGCCATCCTGGAGGGAGAGGCCTTCATCTGGGGGGCCACCGAGAACATCCAGGAGGCCCTGGGTGCTCCCCAGGGAACTTGCTGCCCTTTCTAATGTGAGACCTAGAGGCCTTTCTCCAGAACTTTCTGGAGACCCAGACACACGCTGATCCTGGATTCAACACCCATTCACCCACTGGATCTGGGCTAGGCACTAGGCTAGGCCCACAGGGGTGGCACAGGTGTGAGACACACACTCCCTGCCCTCAACAGCTGAGACCAGTGGTTCTCATCAAGAGGTGATTTGTCCCCAGGAGATATTTTGCAGTATCTGCAGACAGTGCGCGGGACAAGCCCCCACAATAACACATCATCCAGTCCCATGCCTCGGTAGTGTCGAGGCTGAGAAACCTTGATGTGCAGAATGATTGCTACAAAAATACCTACTCCTACCATCTAGGGTGTAGCTGGGGCAACATGGTGAAACCCTGTCTCTGCAAAAAAGTTAAAAAATTAGCAGGGCATGGTGACGTGTGTCTGTAGTCCCAGCTACTCTGGAGGCTGAGGTCAGAGGATCATCTGAGTTTAGGAAGGTCAAGGCTGCAGAGAGCTGTGATTGTGCCGCTGCACTCCAGCCTCAGCAACAACAAAAAAAACAAAAAAGAGAGAGAGAGAGAAAAAGAAATATCTAGGGTGCAGAGGCTGTACCAGCAAATAACCAGCATGGTTTGGGGGGATGCAGCATCACCTCTGCCCGGGGAATCAGTGAAGACCTCCAGGAGGGAGAGCATCTGAGCTGGACCAGATTTGGCAGATGGGGGCACATGACTTCTTGCCATTTATGCGGCATTTTCTGCAGGCCAGGCATAGCATCATTTCTTCTTCTTGATAACCCCCTGTAAGTCCCCCCTAATTCAGGAGCTCTTCGGGGAGCATGACTGGGTCACAGAGCTGGTAAAGGCAGTGCTGGGACTCAGGCTGCCAAGCAGCAGGCTGTACAGGGTGGTGGTCCTGGCAGAGACTGAGCATGCTCAAAGGCCCGGGGCTGGGAGGCAGGAGACAGAACCTTGTGTGTTCTCCTCTGTCAGGGCACTGGTTCTGAGAAAGGCAGGGGTTGAGGTGGGAGACCTTGAATGCCAAGTTAAGGAGCTTTCCTCTTGGCTGGAGGTCAGTCCAGTGAGAGAGTTTGGAGCAGGACTCTGGGGCAAGATGGGCTGGGATTAGAGCCTCGCTGTGCCACCACCTAACTAGCTGTGAGCTTTGGGACAAATATTTTTTAACTTTTATTTCGTTTTTTTTTAAATTAATATATTTTGAATTTATTTTTCTTTTTGGAGACAGTGTCTCTCTGTCACCCTGGCTGGAGTGCCATGGCGTGATCACAGCTCACTGGCAGCCTCAAACTCCTGGGTTCAAGTGATCCTCCTGCCTCAGTCTGCCGAGTAGCTGAGACCACGGTGCGGCCACCAGGCTCAGCTAATTTTTTGTAGAGATGGGGTCTTGCCATGTTGCCCAGGGTTGTCTCAAACTCCTGGCCTCAAGCAATCCTCCGCCTCACCCTCCCAAAGTGCTGGGATTATAGGTGTGAGCTACCACGCCCGGACTGGATAAATAATTAGACCTTGTAGTTCCTCATTTTCCTCATCTGTCACGTGGGGTAATTATGGTGCCCACGCCTAGGCATGTCATGAGGATGAATGGAGTTAATGTTTATAAAGAGTTTAGGGCAGGACCTGGATGTGAAGTTCATTCACACTGGGCCATCTTTTCCTCCAGAACCAGTCAGGACTGACCTGGGCACATTTATGGATCTGAGGAGGAGACATATTTGTATCCCCACAGGGCCCCTCAGCCCCGTCCAACTCAGGCCACTGTGAGGGCTTCTCTGTGTCCACCTGCCCTGGCTCAGTACTCATGGGGACACCCCCAAGGTCATGTCCATGTTCTCGTTCACCTCCGGCCTCTGTCTTGCTGTGTGACCTTAGACAAGTGCACCCCCTCTTTGAGCCTCCAGCCCCTCCTCCAGTCAGCAGGCACCCTGACCTCGGTCCTCTCCACCTCCAAGCACAAAACATGCTTGGAATGGGGAACTTGGTGAGCAGTCTGCCCTACAGGGCTCAGAGCTGAGCCAGCGGGGGCAGCTGCTGACTGTCACAGCTGTGCATCTCTCACCTCTCCTCACTTGCAGGATGAGATGGAGCTGGGCTACATTCAGGCACCACACAAGACCCTCCCGGTGGTCTTTGACTCCCCAAGGAATGGGGAACTGCAGGATTTCCCTTACAAAAGAATCCTGGTGAGTGGTCCCCGGCCGCAGCCCCCACCCCTGAGAGCTGAGAGGCCTTACCCCAAGGGCCACACTGGGGTGTGGGGCAGCGGTGCAAACCATGCTGTTTAGGGATGAAGGTATGGTTGCCAGATAAAATGCAGGAGATGCCCAGTCAAATGTGAATTTCAGACAAGCAACAGGTAAACTTTTTGGTGTAAGTATGTCCCACATATTGCATGGGATATACTTATACTAAAAAATGTTGTTTATCTAAAATTCAAAGTTAATTGGGCATCCTGTATTTTTATTTACTAAATCTGGCAGCCCTAAATAGGAGAGGCAAGATGGTGCACCTGTTCAGAACACAAGCTTTAGAGTCAGAACAACCCTGCTCCATTACTTACATGCTGTGTGATGTTGCGTGAGTTACTACCGCTCTCTGAGCCTCAGTTTCCTCATCAGTAAAAATGACATTTTGGCCCTGGCCTCACAGGTGTTTGTGAAGTGTCTCATCATCACAGTACCTGCATGGAGGGAGCGTGTGTGCGCGCACCACCGTTAGCTGGTATCATTATTTTAATAAAAAGGGTAACAGGGAAGGTGATGGTTGCTAACCAGGACCTCCTGAGAAAATAAGAGGGACTTGCTTGGTGTCATAAAGAACAGGAGACCCCTCCAACCCCCTCACTGACCACACAGATGCTAGGAGCTCTCTCTCCTGACCCTTGATGTTGTCGAAGTTGCTTCTGAGAGACGGCCCTGGGGAGGTCTCCCCTTCTCTAGAGTTCAAAGACAGAGGCCCAGAGGGCCATCAGCAGCCTCTTGGTTCCCACAACTGGCCACTTGAGCTGTTACTTGCCCTTGGGCTGAACTTGGCAGGAAGGCTGTGTAGGTAAAGGGGTGGGGTGGCAATGGCCTCAGGATTCATGACGGGGAGTGCAGGAGCAACCAGAGGGCCCCTTGCTGTCTTGCCGTGATAAGGCAGCAGGGCCAGAGTCCGAGCACTTCCCAACTTTGCCTGCTATGCGTGCATGAAATATTGACTGGGTCAGATCCCCTACCCACCGCCAATGACTCTGTATTTCCATCTGAAGAATGGATGGCCTTTCCTACCCTGTCTTGAAGGAGCTCAAAGCCCAGCAAGTTGGTTCAGGCTCTTCCTGGTACCCTCCACCCCCGCCTGACTTGGTTTCCCTCTCCAGGGTCCAGATTTTGGTTACGTGACTCGGGAACCACGCAACAGGTCTGTGAGTGGCCTGGACTCCTTTGGGAACCTGGAGGTCAGCCCCCCAGTGGTGGCCAATGGGAAAGAGTACCCCCTGGGGAGGATCCTCATTGGGGGCAACCTGCCTGGGTGAGAGAGACAGGGAATGGAGTTCCTGGGGTGGAGGCTGAGGGTTGGGGGTGGTGATGATGGTGGAGCACAGGCCATTCCACTCCTTGAAGAGAGCCAGAAGCAAGGAGTGATGAAATTATACTCCCGGATGTGGTGGGGTTCGTGGGTGTTCACCAGACACAGTCCACACTTACCTCGGGGACTCCGAAACCAGAGAGAGCAGAGACCTAAAAGATCATTCAGTCCAACACTTTCATTTTACAAGTGGGCCCAGAGAGGGTAAGTGAGTCACATAGAAAGGAAAGTTATAACTAGACTCAGGTTTTCTGATTCTGAAAATAAATAGATGATGCTAGTAACAGTCAATTGATAGTAACAGAAGAAGATCGGGCATGGTGGCTCACGCCTGTAATCCCAGCACTTTGGGAGGCCGAGGCGGGAGGATCATGAGGTCAGGAGATCGAGACCATCCTGGCTAACACGGTGAAACCCTGTCTCTACTGAAAAAAAAAAAAAAAAAAAAAAAAAATTAGCCAGGCATGGTGGCAGGCGCCTGTAGTCCCAGCTACTCGGGAGGCTGAGGCAGGAGAATGGAGTGAACCCAGAAAGTGGAGCTTGCAGTGAGCTGAGATCACGCCACTGCACTCCAGCCTGGGCGACAGAGCGAGACTCCGTCTTGAAAAAAAAAAAAAAAAAACAAAGAAAAAGTTTCCATTCCCAACAGTCCTGGGAGAAAATGCATTTAGATCAAAGCTTGTTCATACTACCATGTAAATGACTAATATAAGATCTTTTCCTGAGAGCAAGAGAAGTGAGGTACAAGACATGCTAAGTGAAATGACAATAACATACCGAGAGAGTAACAAATGATGTATTGTTCAGTAGTGACACAGGGGTGCTGATGGAAAAGGAATCCTGTCATACTGGTTACTTGCTGTGGACTAGACCAAGACATTGAGCTAACCAAATGCAATAAAGCTGTTAGAACAGACTTGGGATCAAATGATGAATGAATCCAGAGTCAAGCTTTGGAAGGGACTACTGCCCTCAAATACATAATCCCATTGAAAGAGGAACCTGGACCATGCCCTTAGACACATTTTCCTAAAAATTGAACATGGGGTTGAAATCTGTCTCTTGGAGAATAAGAACCTGGTGTGAGGGTGGTTCTGAAGATTTTCCTGGGTGGTGGGACCTGGTAGGTCATTGCCTTGTTGTGACTGACTTGTCCTGAGTCTGCCTCATGCAGAACTCACCCTGAGTGGAATTTTAAAATATACATATCTGGCTGGGTGCGGTCGCTCATCCCTGTAATCCCAGCACTTTGTGAGGCTGAGGCGGGCAGATCACTTGAGGTCAGGAGTTCGAGACCCACCTGGCCAACATGGCGAAACCCCATCTCTAGTAAAGATACAGAAAAATTAGCCTGGCCTGGTGGTGCACGCCTGTAATCCCAGTTGCTTGGGAGGCTGAGGCAGGAGAATCCCTTGAACCTGGGAGGCGGAAGTTGCAATGAGGCAAGATCACACCACTGCACTCCAGCCTGAGTGACAGAGTGAGATTCCATCTCAAAAATAAATAAATAAATATTAAAATGAAATATACATATTTATTACCTTTCTTGTTTATAAAAGTAATGCATGTTTTTTTGTTTTTTAAAAATCAGATATTGCAGGAATGCTAAACTCTTTGTCATTTTATTTCTGCATGGAGTCTTTTTAGTTAAGCGACTTTTTTTTTAACCTCGTGGGTCCCAGGTCAAGTGGCCGCAGGGTCACCCAGGTGGTGCGGGACTTCCTCCATGCCCAGAAGGTGCAGCCCCCCGTGGAGCTATTTGTGGACTGGTTGGCCGTGGGCCATGTGGATGAGTTTCTGAGCTTCGTCCCTGCCCCCGATGGGAAGGTAAGAACTTTGTGCATGACATGTCTTTCCCTGGCATCTGGGGCAAGAACTGAGTTCCAGGGCGCCATGCCAAGGCAGGAGGCTCAGCCGAATCTGTTCTCTGCACACAGGGCTTCCGGATGCTCCTGGCCAGCCCTGGGGCCTGCTTCAAGCTCTTCCAGGAAAAGCAGAAGTGTGGCCACGGGAGGGCCCTCCTGTTCCAGGGGGTTGTTGGTGGGTAACAGTGCCATGTCCCTCCTTGCGGCTTGCCTGCCCCTCACCCAAATTAAGACACATTATGGCTTGAGAGGGGGAGGGCAAGTTTTTTTTTTTTTTTTTTTTTGAGACCAAGTCTCGCTCTTTCACCCAGGCTGGAGTGCAGTGGCACGATCTCCACTCACTGCAAGCTCTGCCTCCCGAGTTCACGCCATTCTCCTGCCTCAGCCTCCCGCGTAGCTGGGACTACAGGTGCCCGCCACCTCGCCCGGCTAATTTTTTGTATTTTTAGTAGAGACGGGGTTTCACCGTGTTAGCCAGGATGGTCTCTATCTCCTGACCTCGTGATCCGCCCGCCTCGGCCTCCCAAAGTGCTGGGATTACAGGCGTGAGCCACCGTGCCCGGCCAGGAGGGCAAGTTTTAAAGCAGGGGTGTGTCCCCAAATTCAGGGCTTCTCACTCCTGCCCCTGCACACCTTGCTTCACCAGATATCACTGCCCACGGCTGGGGCCGAGCTGAGGCGGGGAGCAGGGTGATAGAAGGTGGACATGGACTGAGTGGGGACATAGTGGCTTCCCAGGCAGGTGACCAGTGTAGTCACACCGTGGAGCTTTAATGTTCTGCAGTCACTATCCTGAAATCTCCCTTTTTTTTTTTTTTCTTTTTGAGACAGAGTTTCGCTCTTGTTGCCCAGGCTGGAGTGCAATGGCGTGATCTCCGCTCCCCACAACCTCTGCCTCCTGAGTTGAAGCGATTCCCCTTCCTCAGCCTCCTGAGTAGCTGGGATTACAGGCATGCGCCACCACGCCTGGCTAATTTTGTGTTTTTAGTAGAGACGGGGGTTTCTCCATGTTGGTCAGGCTGGTTTCGAACTCCTGACCTCAGGTGATCAGCCCGCCTCGGCCTCTCAAAGTGCTGGGATTACAGGCGTGAGCCACTGTACCTGGCTACCCTGAAATCTTAATTCTGTTTTGTGAGGTCTGATGGATCAATGGAGCATCTATGGGGCTTGGAGCCTCTGCTCAGGCACAGTCCTGTCTCCCAGCCTCCCTGCCTCCCTGGCACAGATTCTCTGCTGCCTAGTCCTGTGCCCCCTGGAGCCCCAGTGTGAGGCCTCCCCATCTCTGTCACTGTCCTGAGATGCTGCAGCATTCTGCCCCCAGCAGGAGCCTGGGCATGGGGAGGGTTGGGGTTGGGCACATGTGCCACTCAGCATCTTCATGGCATCAGTCATCCCTGGCCTGCAAGGGCATTTGGTGGGCAACTTGGGAGGGGTAAGTGTCTCGCCCAGCCTTGCTCAGGTACCCAGCACATACCCAGAGGCCACAATACTCTAGAGGTCGCCCATTTGCCTTGGCTTGGGGTGGCAGGCCTGTGGGAAGGAGAGATGCCAGACTGGACCTGCCGGCCCCATTCCAGGGCACAGCATGTGGGTCTCATAGCAGAGGCATGCCCAGGCACAGTCCTCTGGGAGCTAGGCCTCCGCTGTGAGGCCCGCAGGCTGGGCCCTGACACTAGCAAGGGTCTGTCAAGCCCCATGCATGTCCCTGGCAAACTGCAATGTGAAATAGCAAATAAAAACCACCCTGACAAGTCAGGAGAGAGACTCGGGGGGAAAGAAACAACTTTATACTGTAGCACCTTTAATGGTACTTTTTTCTCTGCTCTTTAAACAAGGAGCTGGCATTTTCTTTTTTTCTTTTTTGAGACAGGGTCTATCAGCCAGGCTGGAGTATAGTGACATAATCTCAGCTCACTGCAGCCTCAACCTCCCAGACTTCAGCGAGTCTCCCACCGCAGCCTCGCAAGTAGCTGGGACCACAGGCATGCACCACCACGCCTGGCTAATTTTTTGTATTTTTTGTAGAGATGGAGTCTCACCATGTTGCCCAGGCTGGTCTTGAACTGCTGAGCTCAAGTGATCTGTCTTGGCCTCCCAAAGTGCGGGATTACAGGTGTGAACCACTGTGTCTGGCCAGGGCCCACTTTTTTTTTGTTTTGTTTTGTTTTGTTTTTTGTTTTTTGTTTTTTTTTTTTTTGCACTGGAGGAATTTTGAGAGAGAGAGCTGGCTGGACTGGAGTCATCTGGCAAGCTTGCTGGAAGCGTTCTCAAATTCACTCCCTTTCCAGCCCCACCAAGACTGCACGAATCCCAGAGGATCCTCCCTTTCTGAGTGACCCCAGAGGTCACGGGGCAAAGACCCTTTGGCACGCAGGATCATAGATTTTCTTGGTCCCATGGCCTCAGGGAAGGCAGATAGCATCCTAGACCAAACACAGCTCAGAGAGAAAAAACCTCCCGTAGAACTTAGATGCCCCCAAGTATAATAGCTTGCAAAGTCCCCTTGCTCTCTGTTTGCTAGCGTTAACTTCTTCCAACACAGCCCTGGAGCCCTAGCAATAAAATGGAAGAGAAATAGTCTTTCTTGACCCTGTTGCTCCCAAAGGGACCCTGACTAGACCCCGGTGAACCTAGAGTAAGTCTTAGAAATCCTTTTTTTTTTTTTTTTTTTGAGACGGAGTCTCGCTGTGTCGCCCAGGCTGGAGTGCAGTGGCACAATCTCGGCTCACTGCAAGCTCCGCCTCCCAGGTTCACGCCATTCTCCTGCCTCAGCCTCTCCGAGTAGCTGGGACTACAGGCGCCCGCCACCACGCCCGGCTAATTTTTTGTATTTTTAGTAGAGACGGGGTTTCACTGTAGTCTCGATCTCCTGACCTCGTGATCCGCCCGCCTCGGCCTCCCAAAGTGCTGGGATTACAAGCGTGAGCCACCGCGCCCGGCCTAGAAATCCTTAAATCCAAATTATATACGAGGCAGGGAGAAATGCCACCTTCATCTTTCCTGGGAGAACCATGTTTACGGTGAGCAAGCCCCAGGAATGGGTTGAGCAGAGTTATTCCAATCTGCCCAGCTGGGAGGGAGCCTGGGAGAATTCACAGACGGCAGGACACAAGCAGCCACCCCACCCTCGAGGGCTGACACTCAGGCAGTGACTGTGGTGATTAATTACACAGACACAGAGGCCAGAGCACTTATGAGGCACCTCAGTGCGCCAGGCCTCACGCTGTGTGCATCACATGTGTTATCTCATTTGATCTCATGAGAGCCTGTGGGATGACTCTCACCCACCTTTAGACCCAAGAATGTGAGGCTCAGAGAGGGGACGTCACTGGCCCAGGGGCCTCAGCAAGATTGCAGTGGAGCTGGGACTGGACTCCAGCTTCCTGCCTTAAACTGGGGTGAAACGGGTGTTGGACCTGCAGATGGGTCAGGGGAGCCCTCTCCTTTCCCTTAGTCAAGGCTTGAGGCCCTGTACGAGCCCTGGGCTTGGGTTTGAATCACAAGCCCCCACATATCCTACCTGTGTGACCTTGGGCAAGCCTTCTGACCTCTCTGAGCCTCAGTTTTCTCATCTGTAAAGTGGGGATCATAATGCATACCTTGTGGGGGTCACCATGAGGGTTAAGTGAGATGCAGAACCTGGGCACTCCCCTCGGGGCCTGCTTATGGTAAGTGCTTACTAAGTGGCAGCCATGAGGATTGTGTGCCATTGACTCTAGCCTCCCCTTCCCTGTCCAGTCTCATCTGCATGGGCACCCCATCAGGCTGAGAAAATCTGGACCCCTGGGAGGTCCCCATTTCAGGCAGTCACCTCCTGGAGGGCAGGGTTGGGGCCTGATGGTGTCCAAATCCCAGGACTGGCTGGTTCGCTGCTCAGTGAACCTATAAAACCTGACTCTGATGGTGGGTGGGTGGGCAGCAACTGACCCAGCTCCCCGCTAAGCCAAAGCAAGAGGATTCCTCATCCAGTGCCCTCGGGCGGTTGTAAATTTCCAGTGAAAGGCATTACCACTTCCGGTGAACTCAAATAAAGGTCTAAGTTCATTCCACTATGGCAACCAGACCCTCCCACTCCTTACACCCCAAGATGTACACAGTGGCCAAGGCAAGCTCAGACAGGTGGTGCCCACCCAAGGCCCAGGAAAGTCAGAGGCTGCCGACTCGGCAAGACCAGTAGCTGTGAATTTGGCTCCTGCCTGTCTGCTTCCCTAAGCAGGTGGTCCTCATGTTGGTGCTGTCCCTGACCTTCTCTTTCATCTCCCTCCTTCACAGATGATGAGCGGGTCAAGACAATCTCCATCAACCAGGTGCTCTCCAATAAAGACCTCATCAACTACAATAAGTTTGTGCAGGTACAAGGGCTGTGGTGTACCTGTGGGCTGTGATTTGGGAGTAGGCGGGGCTGAAGGCAAGGATGGGATACAGACATCTGAGGCTCACCGTTCATGAAAGCTCAGGTTAGAACAGGCCCAGACAGAGGAGCTCCAACACCCTCCTTTGACCCAGGAGAAGTGAGGGGAGTGAGGCATGTGCATGAGAGGAAGACAGGCATTCCAGGCAGAGCAAACAGCACAGGCGATGGCCCTGAGGTGGAACGAACAGGCCTGGAGTATTTTAGGACAAGCCAGGAGGCTGATGTGGAGCAAGAAGAGGCCAGGTCACATCATGTGAAGCCTCATAGTGCATCACTAGAACTTTGGCTGTGACTCTGAGTGAGATTCGAGGCCATTAGGGGATTTGAGCAGAGGAGAGACCAGTCCGACTTATGCTTTAAAAGACCCCTCGGCCGGGTGTGGTGGCTCATGCCTGTAATCTCAGCACTTTGGGAGGCTGAGGCAGGCGGATCACAAGGTCAGGAGTTTGAGACCAGCCAGGCCAACATGGCGAAACACCTTCTTTTTTTTTTTTTTTTTTTGAGACAGAGCCTCGCTCTGTCACCCAGGCTGGAGTGCAGTGGCGCAATCTTGGCTCACTGCAAGCTCCGCCTCCCAGGTTCATGCCATTCTCCCGCCTCAGCCTCTCTGAGCAGCTGGGACTACAGGCGCCCGCCACCACGCCTGGCTAATTTTTTTGTATTTTTAGTAGAGACGGGGTTTCACCATGGTCTCGATCTGCTGACCTCGTGATCCGCCCGCCTCGGCCTCCCAAAGTGCTGGGATTACAAGCGTGAGCCACTGCGCCTGGCCGAAACACCTTCTTTACTAAAACTACAAAAATTAGCCGGGTGTGGTGGCATGCGCCTGTAATCATAGCTACTTGGGAGGTTAAGGCAGGAGAATTGCTTGAACCTGGGAGGCAGAGGCTGCCGTGAGCCAAGATTGCACCACTGCACTCCAGCCTGCGTGACAGAGCAAGACTCCATCTCGGAAAAAAAAAAATCTCTCTGTTGCTGTGTTGAAAACATATTAATACTCTGTGGAGGTAAAGGGGTAACAGTAGATTCCAGCAGGAAACACACAGCACCTGGAGCTGGATAACTGCAGAAGAGGTTGATAAAGGGGATATTTACAAAGGTACAGGCAGGCTCAAGGAAACTAGCAAGGGACTGTGCAGTATCCCAGGCTAGGATGAGCGGGAAGTGTTACCACCCCTACACCTGAAGGAATGAGGGAAGGGAACTGTTCCTGGAACCTGGAGAGGCCACCAGGATAAGAGTCTGCGAGACAGGAGATGTGATAGCCAACCTACAGTGACCTGGCAGGAGAGAGCTGCAGGGACAAATACCTCAGCTGTATTCTCCTCCTTTGCCCCCATTGGCTGAGCCCAATCAGGAGCCAGAGGGCATTGGAGTCCTTGATTCCTAGGGATCAGCCTCCCTGTGCACAGAGCAGAGATGGGTGTACAGCGTTCCCAAAGGGCAAACAGAATTTCCCACACAGGGACTGCATGAGTCAAATCCTCCAAGGATGTCAAGATGGGGTTAAACATGTCAGGGTTTTATTAATGAAAATGCCTGTGTGAGGAAATAGAGCAGGAGCCAGAGAAGACTGGGAGAGCCTGAGTGAAAGAGAGAAGGAAGGTGGGGTGCACGCACCCTGTACTGCATACAGCTTGGGGAACCTTCAGCAAAGCCGTGGGGGATCCTACTAGCCACAGTCGGCCACTAGAGGAGTCCTTCGTCTCTCAGAAATGGGTCTGCCTGAGTGCACTGTCACCCTCAGCCATTGGCTAGGAGCAGCTGGTGAGAGGCGTGACCTCAAACCCACGAAGGGCTTCAGAGCCGGGCAGCAAGCACCCTTGGTCGGTTACACTCCCAAGATGGAGGTGTGCAAGAGGACTTATCATGGCTGCCACATGGGGCAAGGGCAGAGACCCCATAGGAAGCCATCGCAGTCCACCAGGCTGGAGTGGGTGAAAGGGGTGGGAAGACCAGGTGGGAAGGGGGCAGACTGGGAACAGATGGCAAAGGTAGCACCCACAGGACTAGATGATGGATTGGATATGGAGGAGGGGACAGGAGACATCAAGAATAACAGCAAGCCTTGTGGCCCTAACAGCTGGGTGAACAGCGGTGACATGTACTAAGCTGAAGAATCCTGGGGGAAGAGCAGGGTAGTGGGGCAGAAATTAAGCGTTTCTCTTTGGACGCATCATGTTTGATGAGTCTGTTAGACACCCAGGTGAAGATGCTAAGTGGGCAGCTACACTCACGCGTCTGAGCTTAGGAAAGAAATGGGCTTTATAAAGAGGTTGGGATTAGCTGAGCATGGTGTTGAGTGCCTGTAATCCCAGCTACTCAGGAGGCTGAGGCAGGAGAATCACTTGAGCCCAGGAGGCAGAGGTTGCAGTGAGCCAAGATTGCGCCACTGCACTCCAGCCTGGGTGACAGAGTGAGACGCTGTCTTAAAAAACAAACAAACAAAGAGGTTGGGAGATGCACATTTGGGAATTGTCACTGTGTAGAGATGTTTTAAACCATGAGACAGGCCGGGCGCTGTGGCACATGCCTGTAATCCTAGCACTTTAGGAGGCTGAGGCGGGCAGATCACCTGAGGTCAGGAGTTGGAGACCAACCTGGCCAACATGGTGAAACCCCGTCTCTACTAAAAATACAAAAATTAGCTGAGTGTGTTATGGTGGGCACCTGTAATCCCAACTACTTGGGAGTCTGAGGCAGGAGAATCGCTTGAACCCTGGAGGCAGAGGTTGCAGTGAGCCGAGATCACACCACTGTACTCCAGCCTGGGAGACAGAGCAAGACTCCATCTCAAAACAAACAAACAACAACAACAACAAAAACCATGAGACAGAATGAGATCCTCTAGGGCATGAGGGATTTGAAGAAGAGGGTCAAGGACGGAGCACTCTGAAACATTCATTTGTAACCTTACTTATGGGGTAGGACTGTGAGGGGGTGGACATGGGAAAGGGATATTTTGACAAACGGGCATGAAGATAAGGTCTGTGTGGACAATTGACCTATGGGCACTTGGGTATCCTGCCTCTCCTCAACGAGACATGATGCCTTGGGTGCCCCCAAAACACACTGGCAAGGTGTCCCCAACTCTGGCCCTCCCCTGCCCCCAGAGCTGCATCGACTGGAACCGTGAGGTGCTGAAGCGAGAGCTGGGCCTGGCAGAGTGTGACATCATTGACATCCCACAGCTCTTCAAGACTGAGAGGAAAAAAGCGATGGCCTTCTTCCCTGACTTGGTGAGGCCACCACCCGTGACTCCTTTGTCAAATCAGGCTGCAAACCTCTAAGCTCGAGAGAGGAAAAATGCTTGGTCACAGTCATATTTAGGATTGTGGTGGCCAGTGGGGGTGGCAGGGAGAATCAGGGGTCCTCTGGTGCTCCTCAGAAGGGCTTCTAGCTGGCTGACCACCATGGTCCCTTTGGAATGCTTGCTGGCCAAGCCCTGGCCCAAGGGGCACCAGGGAAGGGGTCCACTTGACATTTGTAGAGTGAATGAATGACTACATGAGGTCATATGTGCAAAGCACATGGCATCAGCTAGGAACCCAGATGTTCATTCTGCTCTCTTCCTCCCAGCTTGCGGCTCTTCATCCATCCCACATGTATTTAGGGTGTCTTGTTGCAGATGCAGAGATGATTAAGAATGCCCCCTGCTCTCAAGGGACTTCCAGTCTAATCTGTTGAGAGGGAAACTCTTCCCCTCTCTGAGGACATGTCCCAATGATCTATTTTATAGGATAAGGTGATTTGGCAGTTTGTAGGTGAGACAAAGCACTTCCAGCCTAAGAGGTAGAACTGGAGATCCAGGAAGTCTTCATGGAAGAAGTGGGTTTGACTGAGCCCTGAGGGCTTTGCCTGTGATGCTTCTAAATGTTTTTTTTTTTTTTGAGACGGAGTCTTACTCTGTCACCCAGGCTGGAGTGCAGTGGCGCAATCTCGCTCACTGCAACCTCCGCCTCCAGGGTTCAAGCGATTCTCCTGCCTCAGCCTCCTGAGTAGCTGGGATTACAGGCGTGCGCCACCACACCCGGCTAATTTCTGTATTTTTAGTAGAGACGGGGTTTCGCCATATTGGCCAGGCTGGTCTTGAACTCCTGACCTCCAGTGATCCACCCGCCTCGGCCTCCCAAAGTGCTGGGATTACAAGTGGGAGCCACCGTGCCCGGCCTGCTTCTAAATCTTGAGCTTGCATTTGAAACACCTGGACAGGTGGGGCCCCACCCCAGCGGTCCTGATTCAGCAGGTCTAAGGCAGGGCCCGAGGCACTGCTGCCTCGCTAACAAGCACCCAGGTGGTGCTAATGCTGCCTTTTAGAGGAACACAGTTTGAGTAGCACTGCTATAGGTCACCCACCTCCCCTCCCCACTCCTCCCCACCTCATCCCCTAGAAGAACTCAATTTGTCCATTGTCAGAGCCTTGTGGGGAACCTGTCCACACCACCATTGCTTCATGCCCCCCCCCCCCTTTTTCCTTCCTCTTTTCAGGCAACTTTTTGCCCTCCACTTGCAAAGCCTCTTTTCACTCCCCTTCCTTCCTGTTCGAGGCTATCTTGTAATTATATATGTGCCCCAAGAAGTTTGTGCAATGATTCAGGTTCTTGTGTTCACAAGAGACAGAGTCCTACTCAAGCCAGCTTCAGCCAGAGAGAGTCTTAATATAAGGACACCAGAAACCTGAGGGCAGGATAGCTGCAGCAGAGCCTGGAACCCTCTCTGTTTCTGTGTCTACATCATTCATTCTCTCTCTTTCTCTTACCCTCTCCACCTCCTACTTCCTCTCCCTCTTCTTCCAGCTTGGCTTCCTTTGCTTCTCTGTTCCTCGGGACAAAGATGAGTATGGCCATGCACAGAGACACTGACACGGGCAGAGACCGACCAGACTCTCCCATTGTCAGTTTCAAATTCCTGGGGGAGGGATTCTGATTGGTCCATCTTGGACCAGCTGTCCTCCCTGGCTCAATCAGTTATGGCCTAGAAGGTTGGGATTCTGTAGCACAAACATGGCAGCTGCCACAATCCACAATTCCAAATTCACATTAGGGCAGTTTCCAGAGAACGTTGCCAGAGTGAGTTCTGTAGATGCTCCCAAAGACACCTGGCTAACGGGTTCTTCCCAGCCCCTTTAGCCAGTTACCCTCTCATTGCATAGGAAAGGGTGAGTAGCTATTGACAAGGCTGCCTAAAACACAAACCTAGGTCCTGCAGGTAGAGTAGAGGTGTGGGGTGGGAGCCCAGTGATGAAGTGCTGCCTTCCCTTCGGACTGCAGGTGAACATGCTGGTGCTGGGGAAGAACCTGGGCATCCCCAAGCCCTTCGGGCCCATCATCAATGGACGCTGCTGCCTGGAGGAGAAGGTGCGGTCCCTGCTGGAGCCGCTGGGGCTCCACTGCACCTTCATTGATGACTTCACTCCATACCACATGCTGCATGGGGAAGTGCACTGTGGCACCAATGTGCGCAGAAAGCCCTTCTCCTTCAAGTGGTGGAACATGGTGCCCTGAGACAGCTCCCACCCACCATCCTGTCCCCCTGGGGCGGGCATTGGCCCAGGTGGTGGAGACAGAGACAGGCCCCTGAACGATAAGCACCAAGAGACCCCAAGGCTCCAGATGGAACACTGAGGGTGACCGTCCCTCTCAGAAGCCTTTTCCCTGGAAGTGTCCGTGCCTCACCTGCAACCCATGTGGTTCTCAGACTCGAATCTTCTTGGCCCCCCAAAAAGAAGGACCTCATTTCTTATAGCCTCTCCTGTGATTCAACACAACCCATGGAGGTGTCCCCTCCTCACTCTGAAATCATCCATTTGGGGACAAATCCACACTGGGGTCTAGAAACATCCACGTATCTCATCAGCCATCTTGCCCTGTGCATCCTAACAGAGGAAGGATCCATGATTCTGCTTTGGTCCAATTGCTTCCTCTCTGCAGGGGAACAACCCTAAAACCAGACCACTCCACACAGGACGGGCAGGAGAGATTCTTCCTAAAGCCTCCCCCATAAAAAGGGAGCTGTGGATCCACTTAGATCGGGGTGGAACCATCTTTCACCCTGCCAAGCTCCTGCCCAGATGTTGACCCTCACCCAGCGTGAGCTGTCACATAGTAGGAGCTTCTAGATTCATGTGGAAGCAATGAGAGTTGTCCCTTAGCCTTGTAAACTCCCCATGATCTGACATGCAGAAATCCAGCTTTGTCCAGAATCCTCCTGGAATTTCTTGGAGATGAAAGTATCTGGGGGATTGTTGGGTACTGGGGAGACTGGGTACAAGGGTGAAAAGTATCTCGCATAATACACATAGTTGACTATGGTGATCCACCTTGTGATGGTTAATATTAGGTGTCTGGAGAAGGATGCTTCATTGGCCCTGGGACTTCTCTCTGCAGGAGGAGAGAGTAAAATACAGTATTTCTTGTGCATCTACTCTGTGCTACGCCCTGTCCTAAGCACTAGGGAGATAACAGTGAGCAAAGCAAAGTCCATGCTTTTCATGTCACTCACATTCTCATGGTCTTGGTCCCCAGGAGAAATCCTGGGTGCCGGAGAAGAAATTTAAGCACTTGGTGTCAAGGGTTGGGTAGGAGTCGGTTCCAGAAAGGGAATGCAGAGACATTTGCCTTCATCTGACTGGTCTCCTTCCTTTTCTCAAAGGTGGCAGAGGGGAAGGTTGCAGGCTTTTGGTGCAGATAGATTTGGGCTCCATCTCCTGTCTCTGCCCCTAATGTGCTGCTCAGGGTTCTTTGTGCTGGAAGGGTCTTCAGAACTCATCAGCCAAGTGCCCTGGCCTGGGGGCAGCTGCATAACCCTAGAGTGGACGAGGATGCAGGGGCTTGGGAGTTAGGCCATGCAAAATTAAACGCCAAGTGTCACCACTTCCTCCTGCGTAACCTTGAGTGGTTACCTAACTCCTCTGAGACTCGGTTTCCTCATCTGGAAAATGGGGAGAGATGTTAAGGTTGCTGTGAGGATTAGAGATGATGCATGTTAGGGCCTGGCATAGGTCAGGGCTACACCAGGGCATAGCATGTTGAATGAAGCCAAATTTGAAACCCCCCTAGAGGCCGTGTGACCTTGAGCCTGGTGCTTCACTTTTCTGTAGAAATGAGATTGTACCTGTTGCCTCACTTAATGGTGAGAATTAGAAATAATAGAGCCCAAGGACCTAGTGACAGAGAAACACATAGCAGGCGTTAATAGATGGTGGTCTCTATTATCACCCTGGGTGCTTCTACATTTATGTTAAACAAAGCCTAGGTTAGCTTCTAAGCGAGGGCCAGGCACTTAGGAGGCATTTGATGAATATTTGTTGAATGAACAGCTCAGTGTTGGGAATGAACTGTACTTATGAATGAATAATGCTGAAGCAAGAGCTAGACCATCTGCTGTAAGAACAACACTGCACTATACCCAGACACAGAGCCACTGGGAGAGTCCCCTGACCCTAATTCCTTTCCCCAAAATGATGTCATCACAATCAACTGGAGCAGGCTAGCCAGCCAGTCTCTGGGACAGGAGCTCAGGTGGCCTTAGCCATCTGGGCCCCAAATGCCTACAGGGTATTCGGCAACTCTCAGAACACCCTTGCTTCCTCTATGTGAGCTGGGCTGGTGATTCTGCCTTTCAGCAGGAAGAGAGGCCTCTTCCTCCGGGGTGTCTGGCCTGGAACCTGAGCCGCTCACCATGTGTAAGAGAGTTCACTCCCCAACCCCAAAAGTCCCCCTTGGGCTCTGAAAGGGTTATTGCCATCGGCGAAAGAAACAGCCAGGCCGGGTTCTCAGGGATCTTCACAGGATCCTGTCTGGGTCAAGTACTGGGCTGGGTGCTGGGAACACAAACAGCCATGGCGTTAAGCCACCAGTGTTGAGTGACAAGTCTAGGCACTGGCCTTGCTCTCAGGCTAGTTGGGGTATGGGCATTTAAACACAAGGTGTGGCAAATCTCAGGAAAAGAATGAAGCGCTCTGCCAAAAAACTAAAGAGGGGCAAAGATGAATCTACAACATCCCTGCAAATAACCACAGACAGGGACACAAGTGATGCATCGCTGCGTGGTTTATGACACTGAAAACTTGCAGACAGCCTCCATGTCCAACAGTAGGGGAGCAGCCATGTCAGGATGCAGCCGGAGCTGCAGGCACAGGTGGGGCACGTGCCAGCGCCAAGTCTGTTGGCCTCTCATTCCACTTTCCTCAGCTCCTGCCCTCAGCCCTGCCCATCACAGAGCCCGTGGCCCTTGTTCCGCTGTGAGTGACCAAGTGTGTTTCTATAAAGAGGCTTTGCTTCCAACGTGCAGCCATTTTCCCTGAGTGTAAGAGTGTGTGTGTGTGTGTGTGTGTGTGTGTGTGTGTGTGTGTTACAAACCTAGTTTTGCATTGCTCCCTGTGTAATTGCAAATAGCATGCATTCTCTTTTGCGTCTCCTCTCGCTCATCACTCCCCTGGGTCTCTGGTGGAGGACCCCAGGGCTCATCCCTCGGCCTTCAATCTTCCCCATCCACATCCACACTCATTCCGTAGGGGAGCTGAAGATGTTGACATCTCACTGTTTTATCCTTTTCAGCCTGGTCTTGTCTCTTAAGCTCCAGAATCATGTGTTCAAACGTCCTACAGGGCATCATCACACCAAATCACAGTTGGCAAAGCCAGGACCCAACTCCTGATCTCCACCGTGCCCACCCCCCGCCCCTCCCTCAGCCTTCCCTGTCCAGCTTCGGGCAGCCCCATCCCCCCAGGGCCTCAGGCTCCAAACTGCGGCATCCTCCTCGATTCCTCTCTCTTTCTTAACGCCCCGCATCCAGTCCATCTGCAACTTCTATTGGCTGTATTGCATCACAAAATGTCCAGAACCTGACCCATCCTCCCCTCCTCCACTGCCACCACCCTGGCCTGAGCCCCACCGTCTGTCACCGGCCTGTATGCAGTGGCCACCTCACAGGTCTCCTGGCCTCCTCCAGGGTCCCCTACAGTCTGTTCTCACATCACAGCCAGAGTGATTCTGTTCAAGCAAGTTGGTTTGTGGTCCTCCTCTGCTCAAAATGACTCCAGGCTCCCCACATTACCTGGAGCAGAAGCCAAAGTTCTTAAGAGGCCCGAGGCCGGGCGCGGTGGCTCATGCTTGTAATCCCAGCACTTTGGGAGGCCGAGGCGGGTGGATCACGAGATCAGGAGTTCGAGACCACGATGAAACCCCGTCTCTACTAAAAATACAAAAAAAATTAGCCGGGCGTAGTGGCGGGCGCCTATAGTCCCAGCTACTCCGAGAGGCTGAGGCAGGAGAATGGCGTAAACCCGGGAGGCGGAGCTTGCAGTGAGCCGAGATCGCGCCACTGCACTCCAGCCTGGGTGACAGAGCGAGACTCCGTCTCAAAAAAAAAAAAAAAAAAGAGGCCCGAAAGGCCCTATATGATCGCACCCGGCCCTGGGCTGCTCTCCCCCTCCCTCACTGCATTTCAGCCACACTGGCCTCTTTGCTCTTTCTTGAACCCGCCAGGAATGTCCCTGCCTCAGGGCCTTTGTACTGATTGCACTGGCTATTCTCTTGACCTGGAACATTTTCCCTCCAGTTTTCCACATTGCCACTCAAGACTTGGCTCAAATGTCGTCTTCTCTGGCCCCCCCATTTGAAATTGCAATTAGCCCCTCGCCCTGTGTTCCCGGTGGCCCTTATCTGTCCTTTTTCCTTTTTCTACCCCAGTAACATACAATATAATTCACTTACTGCATTTATTGCTTACTGGCTGTCTCTCTCCTACCACCACCAACAACAACAACAAAAAGGCTCTGTGAAGGCAGGATTTTTGTCCATTTTGTTCACAGCGTATCCACAGTGCCTGAAAGAGTGCCTGGCCATCAGTAGGCACTCAATAAGTATTTGTTGAATTAACAAAACTGCTTTGGGGCTCGTCCTCTTTGTGGCTCATTCACAGCAAATTTAAACCCCAAACTGCTGAAGAAAATAAGAAAGAAAAGAACGAACAGAAGAAAACAACCTCAAGAGACCTAAGACTTGGGGTAGAGGCCAGCCCTCCCTCTGATTTGCTGTGTGACCGTGGGCGGGTCTCACTCCCTTTCTGTGCTTCAGTCTCCCCTTCTGCAGAACGAGGACTAGAGTGGGTGTTCTCTAAGGGCCCTCCCAACTCTAACAATGGACAGCTCCCTCCTGCCACTTTCCAGTAGAAGCTCAAACTAGTTCTAATCATGCGGTCAGCCAGAGAAATTGGGTTTATTAACACTTACTGTGTGCAGGCAGTCATGTAGATGCGTCAGAACGTCAGACCCGGCCACATCGTCATCTGCTGATACAGAAGATAAGCTTTGAGCCCAGATAAGGTGGTCCAAATCCAGATCCCCACTGTAGGGCTTGTGAGACCTTGGGAGTCTCACTCAATCTAGGTCTTTGTGGCCTCATCTACACATGGGCATCCTGATAGGACCCACTCCATGGGGATGTTGGCATGAGGCAGGATTTGAACTAAAGCCTACTTGATCCCACAGCCTGGCTCTGAATTAATGAGGCAAATTCTTTGCTTCAAAGCCAAAGCAAGCAAACAAAAATGAACACAAAATATCCAACTTGCCGAACGCTCTATGTTCACGCCAGACCCCCATGCATGCGTCCTCTGAGTGCTCCTTGTTGGGACCCATCTGCCACCCCCCAATTGCCTCATTAAAGGCAGAGCCTGGCACCGACGGCCCAGGTGCAACCACAGCTCTGAGGCCGCATGGGCGTCCCCCTGGCAGATGTGGTCCACACCTGCACTGTCTGGTCTGACACCCAGAGGCCCTGGCAAGAGGCAGGTATCCTGGAGCATGCAGAGAACATCAACTTCCATGCCAGGAAGCTCATCTTCTCCTCCCAGCTCTGCCGCATGCTAGCTCTGGCACCTTGGGCCAGAGCTAGTCACTTTTACTCTCTGAGCCTCAATTTTCCTTCTGTAAAATGGGTTGTAATAAGCCCATATATACCTTGTATTGTAGCGAGATGTAGCTGTGATACAGTCTGGAAAGCACGTGTCATATAGACAGGCAGCTAATGAATCTCACACTCTGGAACTGGACACCTTTGGTTTCAATTCTGGCTCTACCACTCTCGAGCTGTGGAAGCACTCTGCACCTCCGTTTTCTCCTCTGTAAAGTGGGTATAATAATGGCACCAACGTCAGAGGGCTGCTGTGAGGGTGAAATCAGGGGATAATGGTATTATCTAGTTCACAGGTTTGTCGTAATAAGGTATTCTACGTGAAGTGCAGGAAAACGTGCCTGGCGTAGAGAAAATACCAAGAATGTGAGCTGTCACGTGGGCGGCCCAGGTGGAGAGAATTGTCCCAAGCCTGGTTGGTCTTTGAACGTGTAGCCTGGCCTGTGACCGCTTACCTAAAATCTCCCTGCTTTTCCCACCTTCCCCTCTCTGATACCCGTTTGACATAGGTGAGATTGGATAGATCAAGGTGTTCAGGGCCTCCAGGCAGGGATGGGGCTATGGGCACGACGACTGGGACACAACCCCTCAGCCCCACTCTCCACCCCAGGCTTTCTGAGCCATCCATCCTTCCCAGGAAACTGACAGAGCCACCCTGCCACTGGTACCAGCCAGCATTGACACCCATCTAGGGGTCCAAGGGGCAGCCCCAGGGCAGAGGAGATTTTGAGAGCCCACACCCCTGACCTGAGTGGGGAGGGGTGAGCCTCTGGGCCACAGACCGCAGGTGCTGACTCATGGCCTCCGCTGGGCGGTATAAAGGAACCAGCCCAGGGGCTTCCTACAGCCAGAGGGACGAGCTAGCCCAACGATGGCCCAGGGGACATTGATCCGTGTGGCCCCACAGCAGCCCACCCATGCCGTGTGTGTGCTGGGCACCTTGACTCAGCTTGACATCTGCAGGTAAGAGGGGGACCTCCTGGGGTTTTGCAGGCAGGTCAAGAGATGCTGGATGACCCAGTTCTACTGACACAGGAGCATGTGTTTGGCCCAGGCTCCAGGCTCCAGGCTCCAGGCTCCAGCCTCCGCAGGCACTGCCAGGGGAGTAGCTGGAGAGAGAAGAGCCCAGCAGCCCTGGGAAGTGCCAGTCTCATGGCTGTGGGTTCTTTGCCATGTACAAGTGCAAATTCCCCAGGACCACACCACAGATAAATTATTATGGGGCAAACCAGGCCATCCGTCTCCCTGTCTTCATCGAGGCAACAGAAGCTTACAGAGAGTCTGTGACTTGCTCCAGGTCACACAGCAAGTGTGCCCTGGAAGTAAGGTTAGCCCCTGGGCCTCCTGGTTCACAGCACAGTTTGTTACCCCACATCTCTTAGCTAAGCCTCCCTCAGTGGGTGCATAATCGCGTGGGTGGGGATGGCGAAACGGGGCTCTCTGGCGTGGCAGAGACTGAGGTAGGAAGCCTGGACCTGCTGCTGGCTACCAGGGAAACCTCGGGCAACTGAGCCTCAGTTTCCTCATCTGTGAAATGGGGATAATACTCACATCATGGGCTGGTTATAGGAATTCAATGTGAAAAAATGCGCAAATGTTGGTTGAGTACTTAGCACAGTGGTGGGCCCATCCTTGGTAGTTTTTATTCACTCACTTAACAAATGCTGTGTGCCATGCCCTGTGGCAGGGTCTGGGTTAAACAAGAGAGTTGAGGAACGCTCTCAGGGAGTGTGCAGGGTCATTGTTGTTACTGTAGAACAGGAATTAAAAGAAATTTAAAAATGTGTAAGCAAAAACTCAGTTCTATGTTAACAAAACAATTTTCCCAGGAAAAAAAAAAAAAAAAGAGCTGGAGTCCCTTGAAAATTAACTGCCTGTTTTTTTTGTGGCTAGTGAGCCTTCTTGCTCCTCTTTTTCCAGGCATTGTAAAGACCCTGTTTCTCCAGCTGTGCAGCTGCAAGGTCACTAGACAGATAAACTCAAGCTGTAAAACATGTTTTTCCTTAAAAAGTAAAAATAATATAATGCATGTCTCAATTAAATAACTGTCTTTGTTTCTCGCCTCTATAACATGCTTCCCCCTGCACAGATCTCCCCCTGCCCCATGAAATGCTTAAAGATAACTTAACTCTTTGTTCAGGGCTCAGTCTTTTTAAATGTTAATCCGACTGAGCCAGTGCACCTAAATAATAAATCCTCCTCAACCCCTCGGTCTCTCTGATTCCTAAATTATCCTGCAACAATTGCTGTTGTCAGGAATAGGAGTGGTTGCCCCTAGCTTCCCCATCCCAGGCTGGGCATCGGTGGTTCTAGAATGGTGCCCATAGGAGTGTCAGGGACATTTCTTTGAAAATGTCACTTACTGCCTGAGCCCCAGCAGCCAGAGAACAGCAGGAAATGTCGAGATGTTCTCCCGGGGCCACATGGGGGAGGCAGGAGACCAAGAAGTTGGGGAGAAAAGGAAAAAGAAAATCACCTGACATCATTTGAGGCACCCCCAACTCCTCTGAGAATGGGTGTGGAGGAAATGACAGGGGCTGGAGCTAGCCCAGGGCATCTCCCAGCATGCCCAGGCTAGCCCTCTACCCAGCGTCCAGGAGTAGTAATCAAGATCACAAGTGCTTCCTCTGGCCCTAGAGAGGTGGGTGGACAGCTGGTCAGTGTTGGGCAGAGAGGAAGGCACTGCCCATTTCTCCCAGAAAAGATGGGGACTCCGGAGTTCACAGGGGCCTCTAAATCCTTCTTTTCTCCTCCTTCAGCCACACATTGAGCCCTGTCACTCTATCCCCTGAACATCTCACACAACAATGGCTAATATTTACATCACACTTCCTGCATTCAACTCATTCAATGACCTTGGGAGTCAGGTAATGTTGTTATTCCCATTTTACAGAAGAGGAAACGGAGGCTCCAAGAAGTTAAGTAACCCATCTCAAGCCACACAGCTAAGTACGGGAGCCAGGACTTGACCCAGGCAGCCTGACTCTAGGACCCTTCTGTCTCCCCATGGGTCCCCATTCCAGATCTTCCTGTCACTTCTTATCTGTTCTTAACATAGCCCCAGATAGCGCCTCCCTCACATCTCCTGAGCAGCCATCAGCCTCTTCCTGAACCACATAGGTGGGAGGGCCACTTCCCCCTCACCTCCACCCCACATATGCATACCTCCATAACTTTGCTCAAGCCATTCTCTCTGTCCCCAAAGTCAGGAACCCGGGAGGCAGAGGTTGCAGTGAGCCAAGATCAGGCTACTGCACTCCAGCCTGGGCGACAGAGTGAGACTTTGTCTCAAAAAAAAGAGGCAAAAATACCTACCCGAGGGTCACATAAATTAAAGGTGGCAAGCTGGGTGTGGTGGCTTATCCCTGTAATCCCAGCACTTTGAGAGGCCAAGACGGGCAAATCACTTGAGGCCAGAATTTCAAGACCAGCCTGGACAACATGGGGAAACCCCATCTCTACTAAAAATACAAAAAAATTAGGCCAGGCGCAATGGCTCACACCTGTAATCCCAGCAGTTTGGGAGGCTGAAGCGGGCGGATCACAAGGTCAGGAAATCGAGACCATCCTGGCCAACGTGGTGAAACCCCGTCTCTACTAAAAATACAAAAAATAGCCGGGCATGGTAGCGCACAGCTGTAGTCCCAGTTACTTAGGAGGCTGAGGCAGGAGAATCGCTTGAACCCAGGAGGCGGAGGCTGCAGTGAACCGAGATCGTGCCACTGAACTCCAGCCTGGGTGACATAGTGAGACTCCATCTCAAAAAAACAACAAAAAAAATTAGATGGGAATAGTGGCACATGCCTGTAATCCCAACTACTCAGGAGGCTGAGGCACAAGAGTCACTTGAACCTGGGAGGTGGAGGTTGCAGTGAGGCAAGATTTAACCACTGCACTCCAGCAAGAGCAACAGAGTGAGACTGTGTCTCAAAAAAAAAAAATTTAAAGGTGGCAAAGCCAGGACTGTCTGACCCTAAACCCACCCTGCTTCCCAGCACACCCTGCCTCCAAATGCTGTGGAGTGGATCCCCCCTGGGCACTGCTCCCTGTGGGCAGAGCTCATTCAGCTTCCAAAGGATTTGGTAAAAGCCTAGAAGGGGTGGGGGTCCAGGAGGTGCCAACTGCAAAGGGCAGTGGGCATTCAGAAACTGCCATCTATGGTCTCTCTTCTTCCTCCCAGGGTCTCCTTCTTTTTTTTTTTTAGACAGAGTCTTGCTCTGTCCAGCCCAGGCTGGAGTGCAGTGGCGCGATCTTGGCTCGCTGCAAGCTCCGCCTCCTGAGTTTACACCACTCTCCTGCCTCAGCCTCCCGAGTAGCTGGCACTACAGGCACCTGCCACCATGCCCGGCTAATTCTTTTGTATTTTCAGTAGAGACAGGGTTTCACCGTGTTAGCCAGGATGGTCTCGATCTCTTGACCTCGTGATCCACCCACCTTGGCCTCCTAAAGTGCTGGGATTATGGGATTACAGGCTTGAGCCACTGCACCTGGCTGGGTCTCCTTCCGAATAGGAGACCATTTGGTATGATAGTGGGGAGCCTGGACAAGTCTGTTTGTATTTCTGAGCCTCGGTTTACCCATCTGTAAAATGGGAAAATTAACACCTCTTGCTGGGTTGTGGTGAAGATTAAATTATATAATGCACACCAAGTGTCTGGCAGAGGGGTCCCCTTTCCAATGCAAATCAAAGAAAATGACTAAGGTGAGTGTCAATCATTTTCAGTGGTTTATTTCCAAGGTTAAGGACGTGCCCAGGAAAAGAATACAGAAACAGGAAAAATCTGTAGTCCGTGCTTTTTCCTAAATGGGTCTGGGGACTTCAATATTTAAAGGGAAAAGAGTGGGTATCTGGCTGGGTGCGGTGGCTCACGCCTGTAATCCCAGCACTTCAGGAGGCCGAGGAGGGTGGATCACCTGAGGTCAGGAGTTTGAGACCAGCCTGGACAACATGGTGAAACCCCATCTCTACCAAAAATACAAAAATTAGCCAGGCGTGGTGGTGGACACCTGTAATCCCAGCTACTCAGGAAGCTGAGGCAAGAGAATCACTTGAACCCGGGAGGCGGAGGTTGCAGTGAGCCGAGATTGCACCATCGCACTCCAACCTGGGCAACAAGAGTGAAACTCCACCTCAAAAAAAAAAAAAAAAAAAAAAAAGTGGGTATTGGGGGAAAGAGGAAGAAAGAAAAAAAAGATGGGTAGATAAGAGGTAAGTGGTTGCATTCTTTTGAGTCTTTGATCAGCTTTCACTGAATACATTTTCCGTGAGAGGTGGGGAGAGGAATAGTCACTTAAATAGTCACTTGAGCTCAGTGAATCTATATTGTCACATAAGATAAACATAGAGCAAAGGAAGAAATCAGATATGCATTTGTTGCAGGTGAGCAGAGGGATAACTTTGATTTCTGATTTCTGTCCTTTGTTCCATGCCTGTGAAGATAAGCTATTAACTTACATTGTCAGGGTGAAATTCAACAGAACTGGTTCAGCGGAAAGATCTTAAGGCTCACGAGGAATTTCCTTGTCAGCAAATTGTGAGGGAGATATGTAACTTTTTTTTTTCTTTTAATCTTTGTAGCCATCTTATTTAGAAACAAAACGGGGCTGGGCACGGTAGCTCATGCATGTAATCCCAGCACTTTGGGAGGTTGAGGTGGGCGGATCATGAGGTCAAGGGATCGAGACCATCCTGTCCAACATGGTGAAACCCCGTCTCTACTAAAAATACAAAAATTAGCTGGGCATGGTGGCGTGTGCCTGTAGTCCCAGCTACACGGGAGGGTAAGGCAGGAGAATCGCTTGAACCTGGGAGGCAGAGGTTGCAGTGAGCAGGGATGGCACCACTGCCCTCCAGCCTAGGTGACAGAGCAAGACTCTGCCTCAAAAAAAAAGAAAAAAAAAGAAACAAACAAACAATGAGGCCAGGCGTGGTAGCTCAGGCCTGTAATCCCAGCACTTTGGGAGGCTGAAGCGGGCGGATCACTTGAGGTCAGGAGTTCGAGACCAGCCTGGCCAACATGGAAAACAAAAATTACAAGATGGTGGTCCTGCCTGTAACCACTACTCGGAGGCTGAGGCATGAGAATTGTTGAACTGGGAGAAGGATGAAAGAAAGAAAGAAAGAAAGAAAGAAAGAAAGAAAATGGGAGGCAGATTTGCATGACCCAGTTCCCAGCTTGACTTTCCCTTTGGCTTAGTGAGTTTGGGGTCCTGAGATTTATTTTCCTTTGACAGCAGCAAGGACTGCATGAGCCTCCATGTGTGAGAGTGGCAGACACTGAGTGCCACCCTCATGGGGGTGTTTGGTCAGGAGATGGCGGATGCTGGAGTTGGAGGAATGATGGAATGATGTCACTGTCTGGAGCTCAAGCTCCCAGTGCTGGCTGTGTGGAGGGTATTGGAAGTTACAAGAAGATTCAGCTCTGGATGGTCTTATGATAACACACATGGGTCACATGCTTGAGGGAATGCACATACCTGGTGTGAATCCCCAGATGTTTATGAAAGTTCCTTGTTTAGGAGCTGAGAACATCTGGAACACAGCCAGAGGAAGCACACACAGAGTCGAATCCCAGTGGCCCAGTTCCCAGCTGGCCCTTACCTCTCTGAGCCTCAGTTTCCCCATCTAGAAGGGAGAGTGGCTATAAAGGTGCCAGACCCACCCGTTTGTGCCCTTCTCCCTTCCCCTCTTGAGGAAGCCACATGGGACAGAGGGGGCTGAGGCGGACCTAGCCCCTCGGTCCACCTGCTGTGCGCCCCTCGGCCTCCATTGTCTTTTGAGCCCCTTATTCATTTTCTTGGTGGACCAGACACATGGCGTGTCCCTCTCCTGTCCCCATCCTCTGATCACAGTGCCCAGGCAGTTGGAAGGCCTGGCTTATCACTGAGGCTTTGAGAGAATGAAGGAAAACAACAGCACACAGAGCCAAGAGAATGAGCCTCTGGGCTTTGGCAGAGAAACAAGGGCCTTGGTTAAGTTTTGGTCCAGCCAGGTAGGTCTATCGTAAATGGAGGCACCTGAGCAGAAAGGCACCGGAGCCACTGGGGCATCTCCTGGCCGGGAACTGCCCCCTGGGCTGAGCTGTCTGCTGCTTCATTTATTGTTATTATAGTAGCCGTCCCATACTGAGCAGCTACCACATGCTGGGCCCTCCAAACCCTGCAGCCACCCAGGAAGCATGTGGACGTGATTCTCATTTTACAGAGAAGGAAGCTGAGACCCAGGAAGGGCCAGTGGCTAGGCCAAGGTCACACAGCCTGTCAGAAGCAGCCCAAGCTCATTGCCTCTCTCACTCCCTTGAGGCTGCCTGCTGCTCCTGGCCTGGCCTGGGAGAGGTTTCTCGTGGGCAGCTGAACCACTCCAGCCCAGCTGGTCTGCAGCAGAGTATCTGATCCCAAGCTGCTTCAAGCAGCTGGTGATGGCTGAGTGCAAAACCACAAGCACATGCTGTGCCCTGGCTGGCTGGTGTAGACGGACTGGCCTGCTGTGGTATGTGGTATGTTGGGAATTAATATGTTCCGTTCACACTGACCCTGACAATCTCCCCGAGGCCCAGGTCAGTGCCACCCAGGGTGATGACAACCCAGCCATCCCACTCCCCACCCCCGTCAGCATGGGAACCAGGCTGGGAGCAGGTGGAAAAGCCACCACCCGAGCTGAGGGGACAGGCAGGGACAGCCACCGCTTGAGTTTAGCAGATGTAGAATGATGTCGTTGTCAAGGAGAACTGGGGAGATTCCACAAGGGAACCCCAGATTTTCCACCTTGTCCTATCCACCTTGTCCCATCCACCTTTGTCCTCAGCACAAGGTCTGGTACACAGTGAGGGGTGAGTGAGTGTGTGGTGATTGATTGATTGAATGAATGAATGAAGGAATGAGTGTGTGTTTTAAGGGAAACTATGCCTGTCACGCAGGAGGTGCTATTTAAGTGTTTTTTGAGTGAATGAAAGAAAGTTGAGAGCAGGAAGCGTGTCATTCCTCTTTGCATCCCCTATAATGCCTGGGACGTACTTGGCACTCAGTTATCATGAAATCTTTTTTTGCAACAAGAGAGGGCGGAGGATAAAAGGGAAAGAGAGAAAAATTGAGAGGGAGATGGAGAAAAAGAGAACATACTCAAAAACATTCCACCATCCTGACATCAGCCACTACCATCCCTTACAATGCAGGAGCCCCTACATGCCAGGCCACTGGGACATGGTTTTTGCTTCCAAGACCCTTCAGGAAGGACCCCCCCACCCGCCACCCACTGGCTCCTTTGGTCAAAGACTGCAGTGTTAGTTCAACAGGAGAGGGAGGAGGGGAGCAGCAAGTAAAAGAACACTTTCTAAAAATTGGTGCCTGCTGTGACCCACACCCTTTTCTCATGCCTTCCCTTGTAGCCCTGGGAAAGAGGAATTCTTCCTTTCCATTTTGGAGAAAATTCTGGGATCCTACACTGGGTTCCCATTCAGGGGCTTTTCCCCCAACCCCCAGTCCCCACCCACAGTGACCTCACAGCCTCCCAGGGCTACCCCTGTCACTTGGACCTGGCTGCCTTCCTGACCCACAGCTCTGCCCTGACCCCTCCTCTCTCGGCCCCTATCCACAGGGTGCCTCTACCCAGATGGCCCAGCGAAAACAAAACCAGCTTGGCTCCCTGCCTTTTCCTCCTCTTGATGAGGAGGCTGCCACCCCCATCTTCCCATTTATGTCAATAACACTCCTAGCTGTACACAGTGGTTCACACCTGTAATCCCAACACTTTGGGAGGCCAAGGTGCGCTGATCACATGAGGCCAGAAGTTCGAGACAAGCCTGGCCAACATGGCAAAACCCTCTCTCTATTAAAAATACAAAAATTAGCTGGGCATGGTGGTACACATCTGTAGTCTCAGCTACTAGGAGGCTGAGGCAGGAGAATCATTTGAACCTGTGAGGTGGAGGTTGCTGTGAGCTGAGAGCACTCTACTGCACTCCAGCCCAGGTGACAGAGCAAGACTCTGTCTCACAAATAAATAAATAGCCGGGTACGGTGGCTCACACCTGTAATCCCAGCACTTTGGGAGGCCGAGGGGGCCAGATCACGAGGTCAGGAGATCGAGACCATTCTGGCTAACACAGTGAAACCCCGTCTCTACTAAAAATACAAAAAAATTAGCCAGGTGTGGTGGTGGGCACCTGTAGTCCCAGCTACTCAGGAGGCTGAGGCAGGAGAATGGCGTGAACCCGGGAGGTAGAACTTGCGGTGAGCCAAGATCGTGCCACTGCACTCCAGCCTGGGCAACAGAGCGAGACTCCGTCTCAAAAAAAAAAAAATTAAAATAAATAAATAAATAAAATAACACCCCTGCCCAATAACAACCGCCCCCCACCGTCTCCCCGACCCCGCACCCAGCATCTGTCTGTGGCTGCATTTCAGCTGGGCATTCAGCAGAAGCTGTGGGACTGCATGACTGGGGCAGAGCCTCAATGTGCTTATCTGTAAAATGGGAAGAGGGATACCTGCCTCACAGTAGCAAGACCTCATAGTGCTGCCATGAATGTTCAGCTGATGAGACAATGTGTGTAGAATGCCAGGCTCACAGTAGCTCTCAACAGATACCAGCGTATGCATTTTCTCCAGCCTCAGTTTCTTCATTTGTAGAAGGGGAACTGCAATAGCACCTATGTCGCAGAGTTGTCATGGAGACACCTGTAGAGACGGATTTTAGCCATGTTGCCCAGGCTGGTCTCAAACTTCTGGACTCAAGCAATCCACCTGCCTCAGCTTCCCAAAGTGCTTGGGTTACAGGCATGAGCCACTGTGCCTGGCTGTGTGTATGGCTTTTCTGCATAAGAAAATAGCAATAACAATGCATGCCACAGACATAATGCCTTTTTTTTTTTTTTTTTTTTTTTTTTTGAGATGGAATCTTGCTCTTGTCGCCTAGACCGGAGTGCAATGGTGAGATCTTGGCTCACTGCAACCTCCACCTCCCAGGTTCAAGCGATTCTCCTGCCTCAGCCTCCTGAGTGGCTGGGATTACAGACACCCGCCACCACACCTGGCTAAATTTTTTGTATTTTTAGTAGAGACAGGGTTTCACCATGTTGGCCAGGCTGGTCTCAAACTCCTGACCTCAGGTGATCCACCCTCCTCGGCCTCCCAAAGTGTTGGGATTACAGGTGTGAGCCACTGTGCCTGGCCATCATAATGCTTTATTTATTCTGTCCTGTGCATCATGGCATGGTTCCCTCAGATTCCACTCAAAAATCAGGGTAATTCAACAAACTCGTATTAGCATCTTCTTTGGCAGTGGTTCTCACACTTGAGTATGTATCAAAAGCATCTGGAGAGTGTGTTAAAACACAGATTGCTGCTGGGCACTGTGGCTTACGCCTGTAATCCCAGCACTTTGGGAGGCCAAGGTAGGAGGATCACTTGAGGCCAGGAGTTCGAGACAAGCCTGGGCAACATACTGAGACTCTCATCTCTATAAAAATGTTTTTTACATTAGCTGGATGTGGTAGTGTGTGTCTGTAGTCCCAGCTACTCAGGAGGCTGAGACAGGAGGATTGCTTGAGCCCAGGAGTTCAAGTCTGCCATGAGCTATGATTGTGCCTCTGCACTCCAGCAAGACCTCCTCTCAGAAAAACCAAAACAAACAAAAAACACACACTTCTGGGCCCCACTCCTAGAGTTTCCAACTCAGTAGGACAGAGTGGAGCCCAAGAATCTGCATTTTTAACAAATTCCCCGGTGAGGCACATGCTGCTGTTCCGAAGACCACACTTTGGGAAGCATTGGTCTTTAGGAAGTGCTGGATGCTGGGCACAGCAGGGTGGCACCAATGCAGAGAAAGAGGTAGTAGTGATGTGGCAGGAATGGCACCAGGCTGGGCTGCAAGAGGACCCAGACCTGCCATTATCAGCCAGCACCCAGACACGTCACTTTGCCTCTCTGAACCTGTTTTCTCACCTGTAAAAGAATAACAATGGCTCACTCACAGGATGATTGTGAAAACAAAGGTTAATGGCCACACAGAGAAAGGTGAGTAGCTTGTCATCTGCTGCAGGCATGCGAACGCCAACTCAGGCAACAGTGTCAGGACGGGAGAAGGTGCCAAGACCGAAATGTCACTGAGGATGACAGAAATTCTAAATGTCAAACTCCCAAACAGAGGCAGGGAGAATAACCTGACTGCTGAGTGTGACTTAATGTCTTGATCAGACTTCCCCGTGACTTTGAGCTCTGAATAAACATTTTTATATTTTCACCTTTTGCCATTCATATGCACACAAGGCGAAAATTGGCATGCTGATCTTTTTTCTTTTTTTTTTTTTGAGATAGAGTCTCGCTCTATCGCCCAGACTGGAGTGCAGTGGCGTGATCTTGGCTCACTGCAAACTCCGCCTCCCGGGTTCATGCCATTCTCTTGTCTCAGCCTCCCGAGTAGCTGGGACTACAGGCACCTGCCACAACGCCCGGCTAATTTTTTTGTATTTTTAGTAGAGATGGGGTTTCACTGTGTTAGCCAAGATGGTCTCGATCTCCAGACCTCATGATTCACCTGCCTCAGCCTCCCAAAGTGCTGGGATTACAGGCGGGAGCCACTGCGCCCAGAATTTTTTTTTTTCTTTTTGTGGAGACAGGGTCTCGCTATTTTGCCCAGGCTGGTCGAAAGCAGTCCTCCCACCTCAGCCTCCCCAAATGCTGGGATTACAGGCGTGAGCCATCGTGCCTGGCCAGCATACTAACTTTTTAAAAAATCTACTACCACATGCCCCTTGCTTTTTCTTTTTTCTTATGAAGATGCTGATTTTGGTTCAAGTGTTTTTTTGATTGCCTGCCACTTTTCCAGACCTCAGCCATCATATCACTCAAGAGTACAGGGTTTTACCCAGGATCAAGAGAGAGACAAACAGAGGTGTGGCGTGGTGGCTCATGTCTGTAATCCCAGCACTTTGGGAGGCCAAGATGGGAGGATCCCTTGAGCCCAGGAGTTCGAGGCCAGCCTGGAGATAAGGAGACTCTATCTCTACAAACAATAATTATTTTAAAATTAGCCAGGGGTGATGGCATGTACCTGTGGTCCCAGCTACTCAGGAGGCTGAGGTGGAAGGGTCACTTCAGCCTGGGAGGTTGAGTTGCAGTGCACTGTGATTGTGCCACTGCAGTCTAGCCTGCATGAAAGAATGAGACCCCATCTCTTAAAAAAAGAGAGACGGAGACATTCAAAGACAGAGGGTGTATTAGTTTCCTATTTGTTAAAAGAAACACAAGACAAATTAAATTTAACAGCTTAGTGGAGCAAAGAACCATTAGTGAATCAGGCAGCCCCCTCTACCCAAACCAGAATAGGTTCAGAAAGACTCAGGAGCTGCCACATGGTTGAACAATATTTATGGACAGAAAAACGAAAGTGACCCACAGAATACAGAAGTGAGGCTCAGAAACAGCTGGATTGACTACAGCTCGGCATCTGCCTCATTTGAACATGGTTTCAACAGTTGGCTGCCTGAGATCAGCCAAAACAGTGCTTGGTATAAAAGTAGGTCACAGGCTGTTTACACCTCCAGTTAGGTTACAGTTTACTATGTACAAAGAAACCTTTCAGCCGAACTTACAATACCTAAGGAGGCAGCTGTGGGGTAAACTTAATATAACACATTGCTGCTGTAACAAATCACTACAAACTTAGTGACTTCAAACAGCACAAATTTATTACCTTCCAGTTTGCAAGATCAGAAGTCCAAAAAATGAATCTTACTTGGCTAAAATCAAGGTGTCGGCAGGGCTGCATTCCTTCTGGAGGCTCCAGGGAAGAACCCATTCCTTGCAGCTTCTAGAGGCGCCCGCATTCCTTGGCTTGTGGCCCCTTCCAGCAACAGCATCACTCTGATCTCTGCTGCCATCGTCACAGTTTCCCTGACTCAGACTCTCCTTCCTCCCTCTTATAAAGACCTTTTTTTAAAAAAAATTTTTTTCTTTGTTTTTTTTTTTTTTGAGACAGAGTCTTGCCATGTTGCTCAGGCTGGAGGGCAGTGGCGCGATCTTGGCTCACTGCAAGCTCTGCCTCCCGGGTTCACACCATTTTCCTGCCTCAGCCTCCCGAGTAGCTGGGACTACAGGCACTTGCCACCATGCCCAGCTAATTTTTTTTTTTTTTTTGTATTTTTAGTAGAGACAAGGTTTCACCGTGTTAGCCAGGATGGTCTCGATCTCCTGACCTCATGATCCGCCTGCCTCGGCCTCCCAAAGTGCTGGGATTACTAGCATGAGCCACTGCGCCCAGCCTTAAAGACCTTTGTATTACTGGAAAGTGGTCCCAATCCAGACCCCAAGAGAGGGTTCTTGAATTTTGCCCAAGAAAGAATTCAAGGTGAATCCATAAAGTGAAAGCAAGTTTATTAAGAACGCAAAGGAATAAAAGAATGGCTACTCCATAGACAGAGCAGTCCCAAAGGCTGCTGGTTGCCCATTTTTATGGTTATTTCTTGATTATATGCTAAACAAGGGGTGGATTATGCATGAGTTTTCAGGGTAAAGGGTGGGCAATTCCCTGAACTGAGGGTTCCTCCACTTTTTAGACCATATAGGGTAACTTCCAAGCGTTGCCATAGTATCCGTAAACTGTCATGACGCTGGTGGGAGTGTCTTTTAGCATGCTAATATATTATAATTCGTGTATAACGAGCAGTGAGGATGACCAGAGGTCACTCTCGTCATCGTCTTGGTTTCAGTGGGGTTTGGCCAGCTTCTTTACTGTCACCTGTTTTATCAGCAAGGTCTTTATGACCTGTATCTTGTGCTGACCTCCTTTCTCATGCTGTGACTTAGAATGCCTAACTTACTGGGAATGCAGTCCAGCAAATCTCAGCCTTATTTTATGCAACCCCTATACAAGATGGAGTTGCTCTGGTTCAGATGCCTCTGACACTTGTGGTTACATTGGGCCCATCTGGCTAATGTAACCCATCTGGCTAGGATAATCTCCCCATCTCAAGATCGTTAACTTAATCACATTTGCAAGTTTCCTTTTCTGTGTAAGGTAACATATTCACAGGTTTGGGGGCCTAGGGTGTGGTCATCTTTGGGAGACCATTGTTCTGCCTGCTACAGAGGGCTGATCTCATTTTGAGGAAGGAATTCCTTTTGGTTGGAGTGATAAAGGGAGGATTCAGTGGCAAAGAACCCACTGAGATGGGCCTTCAGGGCTGGATTAGATTCTGCAAGAAGGATGTGGGAAGGGAGAGCCCTCCAGATGAGGGGCAGGTGAGAAGCAAAGCCCGGGAGATGGGAAGGTGGGGGGCAGGTGCAGGGAACTGTGGGCCATTCAGTCTGACCATAGCACAGGGAGAGCAGCACGGGGGACCAGTGGGGGCCAGGCCAGGGCCCACCCTCACTCTCTTTATGAAGCAGAGATCCAATATACCTAACTCTTGAGTTTGGGGAAGTGACTTCACCTCTCTGTGCCTCAGTTTCCTCATCTGTAAAATGAACAGTACCCGCCTTACAGGCTGGTGGTGAGAATCAAATTAGTTAATGTGTGGAAAGAATGTGACCAGTGCCTGGAGCAGAGTAAATTGCCTGTAAGTAATTGCTGTCATTTAAGAATGTGAGCCGGGGCGGTGGCTCATGCTTGTAATCCCAGCACTTTGGGAGGCCAAGGCGGGCGGATCACGAGGTCAGGAGATCGAGACCATGGTGAAACCCCATCTGTACTAAAAATACAAAAAATTAGCCGGGCGTGGTGGTGGGCTCCTGTAGTCCCAGCTACTCAGAGAGGCTGAGGCAGGAGAATGGCGTGAACCCGGGCGGCGGAGCTTGCAGTGAGCCGAGATTGAGCCACTGCACTCCAGCCTGGGCGACAGAGTGAGACTCCGTCTCAAAAAAAAAAAAAAGAATGTGAAATTGACTTCGTGAGGGTAGAATGAGAGCCCAAGCCAGGGTGGGCAGGAGATGGAATGAAATCTCCTCTTCTGTCTACTTCAGACCTCTTAGGTTCTTCAAAGGCTATGTCAAATTCCATCTCCTGAAGGATCAACATCAGAATGCTAGTGATTGTCTTGTAAATCAATTAAAATGACCAAGACGAGTCTCAATGATTTTAGGAGGTTTATTTGCCAAAGTTAAGGACACATGTCTGGGAGGCAGGTCTATGCCCTTCTCTAAAGATGATTTTGAGGCCTTGGATATTTAAAGGAGAAAGGGCAGATATTGGAAGAAGAGGAAGAAATTTTTTTAATGTGTGGGTGGATAAGAGACAAACAGTTGCATCCTTTTGAGTCTTTGATCAGCCTTTCACTGAAAACACAATTTTCATGTGAGGCAAGGTAGAGGAATAGTCACTTATGCATTCATCTAGCTCAGTGAATCTGCATTTTTACATAAGATAACATAAATATAGTGGAGAGGAAGCAATTGGATATGCATTTGTCTCAGGGGAGCAGAGGGATGACTTTGAGTTCTGTCCTTTGTCCTGTACCTGTAAAGATAAGCTCTGTCCTTTGCCCTGTACCTGTAAAGATAAGCTATCAGCTGGGCGTGGTGGCTCACGCCTGTAATCCCAACACTTTGGGAGGCCAAGGTGGGTGGATCACCTGAGGTAAGGAGTTTGAGACCAACCTGAACGATATGGTGAAACCCTATCTCTACTAAAAATACAAAAAATTAGCCGGGAGTGATGGCATGCACCTGTAGTCCCAGCTACTTGGGAGGCTGAGACAGGAGAATTGCTTGAACCTGGGAGGCAGAGGCTGCAGTGAGCTGAGATTGCGCCACTGCACTCCAGCCTGGGTGACAGAGTGAGACTGCATCTCAAAAAAAAAAAAAAAAAAAAAAGATAAGCTATAAATGTACAATTGGTAGGGAGAAATTCAACAGAACTGTTTTAGGGTAAAGATCTTTGGGGCCCACAAGGAATTTCCCTGTGGGCCAATTGTGAGGGAAGTATGTAGCTTTTTATCTTTATAGTTATTTTATTTATGAACCATGAGAGGCAGGTTTGAGGGACCCAGTTCCCAGGACTCTTCCCTTTGGCTTAGTGAGTTTGGGGTCCTAAGATGTATTTTCCTTTCACAGTCTGTATGTGGTAAGATTCATTTTCTTCTAGGCAATTTATGTCTTCTTCCCTCCTTTCCTTCTTTCTTTCCTTCTTCTTTCTCTTTTTCACTCTTTCTCCCCTTCTCCCCATCCCACTCCTTCTTTCTTCTGGTATACTGTATTAGCTATCTACGCTGTGTAACAAACTGTCCCAAAACTTAGTGGCTCAAAATGATAACATTTATTATAATCATAATTTCTATAGGTCAGCAATCCAGTATGGTTTAGCCGGGTTCTGTGCTCCAAGGTTTCAAAGTATTGGTAGAGCCGTAGTCATGCTAAGTCTCGATCAGGGAAGGTGCCACTTCCAAGCCCACTCATATGGCTGTTGGTAGGATTCAGGGCCTTGCAGGGTGTTGGGACCTCAGCTCCTCCCTGGCTGTTGGCTGGAAGCCTCCCTCAGTTTCCTACCATGTTGACCTCTCCATAGCTCACAAAATGGCAACTTGCTTCATCAAGGTGAGCAAGACAAGAAGGCAAGAGACAGGCAGACAGAGAGACAGAGACAGACAGAATTCTACTGTAACCTTATGACAGAAGTGATATTCCAGCACTTTTACCATTTTCCATTGGTTAGAAGGAAGTCAGTAGGTCCAGCCCATACTCAAGGGGAGAGAATTACACAAGGGCATGAACAGCAGAGATGGGAATTACTGGGGACCATTTTAGAAGTTTGTCCACCATATACTTGTCCTGTATTTTCCTAATTCTTTATAATGAATACATATAACTCTTAATATAGAGACAAATATTCAATACAAAGATAAAAATAGAAAATGTAATCCTAGGCCAGGTACTGTGATTCATGCCTGTAATCCCAGCACTTTGGGAGGCCAAGGCGGCAGATCACTTGAGTCTAGGGGTTCAAGACTAGCCTGCATGACATGGCAAAACCCCATCTCTACAAAAATACCAAAATTAGCTGGGTGTGGTGGTGCACGCCTGTAGTCCTGGCTACTTGGGAGGCTGAGATGAGAGGCTAGCTTAAGCCCAGGAGGCAGAGGTTGCAGTGAGCTGAGATCACACCACTACACTCCAGCCTGGGCAACAGAGTGAGACCTCACCTCAAAAAACAAACAAACAAACAACAACAACAACAACAAAAACCACACGTAATCCTAAGTGTTTCTGTGACCTTATATGGAAGGAGTTCTGCCTCTCTAGGGAGTCTCCACTGTGAATCCACTATAATTTATTAGCTATTCTTTTGTGGGTATTTAGACCATGTTTCAGTGTTCACATTACAGAAAGGGCTGCTCTGAACTTTCTTGAACATGTCTCCTAGTGAACATATGAAAGAGATTCTCCAGAGTGTCTGCCTAGGAATCGAATTGCTGGGTTTGGTGTTGGCTAATAACACCAAGTTGGGTTTTTTTTTTTTTGCAAAATGGTTAACTTCACACTCCAGTAAGCAGTGTGTTAGAGTTTCTGCTGAATCGTATCATCTATGGTGTTATTTTTCACCAGTTGAGTGGGTATAAAACCCTATTTCTTTATGGTCTTCACCTTTTCATTCTCTTACTTGTTAGTAAGGTGAAGTGCCTCTTCATGTTTTCATGTTGATTTGCCTAAGTTCTTTAAATAGTCTGCATGCTAAGCCTTTGTTGGTTTTATGTTGTGAATATATTCTCCTTAGATTGTGCTTGTCTTTTTACTTTATATTGTCTTTCAATTAACAGATTTTATTTTCTTTTTTAATTTTTAAATTGATGTTAATTTTTTAAAAAATAGAAACAGGGTCTCACTATGTTGCCCCGGCTGGTGTTGAACTCCTGGCTCAAGTGATCTTCCCACCTTGGCCTCCCAAAGCACTGGGATTACAGGCATGAGCCACCACACCTGGCCTATTTATTTACATCTAGTTGAATTTTTTTATCTTTTCCTTCAGGTTTACTGGTTTTGTGTCTTGTTTCAGAGAAAGCATAAATATGTTATCCTGTACCCTCTTTTAGAGATTCAAAGTTCTGACTTTCACATTTAAGTCTTTATCTCCCTCCAGCTGATTTTTGTGTATAGTGTGAGGCTGGGATCAATTTAATTATTTTTCCAATTTAGTATTTTCTATATGAATTAGCAATTGCTCCAGCAACTTTTATGATATAGTCTCTACTACCTCCAGCCATCTGCAAGCCTATTTCTGTCATAGATCAAGTTGTATCTCCTTTAAGTTTTATCCTTCCTTTGTCTTGGCCTGAGCCATTAAAACCCCATCTTAAGTTCCATGGCTTTATAGGAAGTCTTATACCTGGTTGAGAAAGCGCCTCACCTTTTACTACTTTTCTTTACAAGTACCTTGACCAACTTAGTTCCTGGATTTCTCGTGTAGATTTAAAAATCAACTTGTCAAGTTCCATGAGAAACCCTAAAATTCCATTGAATATATAAATCCATTGGACAGAATTCATATCTTTATGGCAATAAGCCTTCCTAACCATATACATAGTATTTCTATTTCTTTGGATCTTCTCTAATAGCTTTCAATGAAGTTTGAATATTTTCTTCATAAAAATCTTACACGTTTTGCTAGATTTATCTTAGGTACTTTACAGTATTTTTTCCTTTTGTAAATTATATCTGTTTTTTAAAAATTGTTTTCTTCTTGAAGAAATGGTTTGCTAGAAAAAAGAAAAATATTTCTTTCCTATTTATTGCTGATGTATAGAAATGTAATTTATTTTTTCCTCTTTGTTAGTCACCTTATTAAAGTTTTGTCTTTTTATTTATTTTTAATTTTTAAAAAAGTTTAATTCACTCTTTTGGGGTTCGCAGACAACTGTATTTTCTGTCAATATTGGCAGTTTTTTTTCTTACTTTTCACTCTTTATATCTTTTACTTTATGTCTTTTTTTTTCTCTTGCTGCAGTGGTTAGAATCATCCACACAATGTCAAAAAGATGTGAGGGTGAGTATCCTTACCACGTTCCTGATTTTTTTTTTTTTTTTTCTTTAAACAGAGTTTCACTCTGTTACCCAGGCTGGAGTGCAATGGCACAATCTTGGCTCACTGCAACCTCTGCCTCCTAGGTTCAAACGATTCTCATGCCTCAGCCTCCCCAGTAGCTGAGATTACAGACGTGCACTACCCAGTTAATTTTTGTATTTTTAGTAGAAACAGGGTTTCGCCATGTTGGCCAGGCTAGTCTCCAACTCCTGACCTCATGGGATCTGCTTACCTTAGCTTCCCAAAGTTCTAGGATTACAGGCATGAGCCACTGCGCCCAGCCCCATGTTTCTGACTTTAGAGGGAAGGTTTTCACATTTTCCCTGTTAAACAGGACGTTCTCTGTGGGTCTTTTGTTAACCTTTTATCAACTACCTACGGAAAAAAAAAAATCTGCTTTATCCTCAGTAATGTTTCTTTTGCTTTCCTAATATTTTTTCTCTTGATCCATGTTGCCAGAGATTTGTCAGTTTTATTGGTCTATTCTAAGAACCAACTTTTGGCTTTATTGATTGTTTTATTATTTCACAGATTTCTTCCAACTTTATTTTATCTTGGGACTTTACATTACATTTTCTTTTTCTATTCATTTGCAGCTTTTACTTTCTTTTTGAAAAATATAAACATTTAAGGCATAAAGTATCACTTTTACATCTCCCCAAAAGTTTTGAAAATAGTATTTTAGTTATTGCTCAGTCCTAAGTATTATTACTTACTTTCCATTATTAATTGTCCTTTGACTTGTGAGTTATTGAGATGTCTGGTTTTAAATTTCCAAATGTATGGGGCTTTTACAAACATACTTTATACTAGTGACTTCTAACTTAGTTACATTATGATCAAAGAATCTGCTGCCCATATATCACCTCTCCTTTAATGTTTGTCACACTGTTGTTGACTTGCTTTATGGCCAATTACATAGTCACTTTTTTAAATGACCCATGACGCATGTGTGCTTTGCTTGGGAAAATGTATATTTGCTAGTTGTGGGATACACAATTCTATATATATCCACTAAATCAAGTTTGTTAATTATGTTAGCAAAATCTGTATCATTACTAAATTTTTATCTGCTTAATCTATTGTTAATTGAGAAAGAAGAGTTGAAATCTTCGACTCTGATGGTGGTTTTGTCAACTTCTTTTCCCTGTGAATGCATTTATAATAATGTTTGCCTTATATGTTTTTTTTTTTTTTTTTTTTTTTTTGAGACACAGTCTTACCCTCTCACCCTGTCACCCAGGCTGGAGTACAGTGGTGCAATATTGGCTCACTGCAACCTCTGCCTCCCAGGCTCAAGTGATCTTCCCACCTCTGCCTCCTGAGTAGCTAGGATTACAGGTGCATGCCACAATGCCTGGCTAATTATTTTGTATTTTTTGTAGAGATGGGGTTTTACCATATTGCTCAGGCTGGTCTTGAACTCCTGGGCTCAGGCGATCTGCCCACCTCGGCCTCCCAACGTGTTGGTATTACAGGCATGAGCCACCATGCCCAGCCTTGCTTTATATATGTTGAGGCTGTTATTAGATGCATACAAGTTTAGAATATCTCCTAGGTAAGTTAAACCGTATATCATTAGGTTGCAGTCCTCTCTATTGATACCAATGTGTTTTGTCTAATCATTTATTCTTTTGATATTAATATATCCATCCCAGCTCTCTTTGGGTTAGCATTTGCTTAATGTATCTTTTTTCCTTTTTAAAAAAATTTCAACTTTTCTGGATCTTTATATTTTAGATGTGTTTCTTGTAAACAGTATATTACTGGATTTTGTTTATTTATTGAAAACTCTATTTTAACTGGCAATACTAATCCTGTTATATTTATTTTGATTATTTACATTTTTTTTTTTTTTTGAGATGGAGTCTCACTTTGTCACCCAGGTTGGAGTACAGTGGTGTGATTTCAGCTTACTTCAACCTCTGCCTCTCGGGTTCAAGCAATTCTCCTGCCTCAGCCTCCCAAGTGGCTGAGATTACAGGCACGTACCACCATGCCCAGCTAATTTTTGTATTTTTTTTTTAGTAGAGACTGGGTTTTGCCACATTGACCAGGCTGGTCTCAAACTCCTAACTTCAAGTGATCCTCTCGCCTCAGCCTCCCAAAGTGCTGGGATTACAAGCGATTATTTACATATTTGGATTTGTTCTTACCAATCTTTTATTTTTATTTGTCCAATTTCTCCCTATGTGGCCTTTTACTCTTTCCTTGCTTTTTTGGAAGGCCGTTCTCCTATTCATTTTCTTATTATTGCATTTTTCCCATGTGTAGAAATTTATAAATGCTATTTCTATTATTTCGGTGAATATCTTTATTTATTTTATTTCTTAAAGACAGGTTCTTACTCTGTTGCCCAGGGTGGAGTGCAGATGTTGTGGAGTGCAGAATCATGGTTCACTGTATCCTTGACCTCCTGGACTCAGGTTATCCTCCTTCCTCAGCATTTTGAGTATCCATGACTACGGGCACAAGCCACCATGCCCAGCTAATTGTTTTAGTTTTTATAGAGGCAGGATCTCCCTATGTTGCCCAGGCTGGTCTCAAACTCCTGGGTGCAAATGATCCTCCTGCCTTGGCCTCCCAAAGCGCTGGGATGATAGGCATGAGCCACCATGCTCGGCCAAATACCTTTAAAAGTATAGGCACATAAAAGTTTAGGCCAGGCACAGTGGCTCACGCTTGTAATCCCAGCACTTTGGAAGGCCAAGGCAGAAGGATCGCTTGAGGCCAGGAGTTTGAGGCCAGCCTGGGTAACATAGCAAGACTCTGTCTCTACAGAAAATTTTAAAAATTCGCTGGGTGTGGTAGCATGCACCTGTAGTCCCTGCTGCTTGGGAGGCTGAGACAGGAGGATCACTTGAGCATAGGAGGTCAAGGCTGCAGTGAGCTGTGATCACATCACTGTACTCTACCCTGGGTGACAGAGGGAGAGCCTGTCTCAAAAATAAATAAATAAGTTTAACTTTAAAAATTTAGAGTTAAACAATATCTTAATTCCCCTTTTAATCAAGGACCTCAAAATACTTCAACCCTCTCATCCTCCTGCCAAATTACATTCTGCCTTTTTTATCCCACGGTTTTTATGACCTTTTTGTATACAATGTGGGTTTAGATTTACCAAAATATTTACCATTTTATTTGTTCACCATTCTTTGTTGCACTTCAGACCATTCTTATGACATCAGATACCTCCATCCTAAACTATGCTTTCAGAAATTGCCTTGGTGAAAGTCTGATTTTAAAATATCAGTCTTTGTTCATCCAAAAATATCTTTATTAAGATATTTTTTGGACGAGTGCACAATTCTAGGTTAACAGTTACAATTGACCCTTGAATAACATTGTGGATAGGACTGCTGACCCCCAGTGTCCTTGAAAATCTGTGTGTACAGGAGGCTGAGGCAGGAGAATGGCGTGAACCTGGGAGGCGGAGCTTGCAGTGAGCCGAGATCGAGCTCACTGCACTCCAACCTGGGTGACAAAGTGAGACTCTGTCTCAAAAAAAAAAAAAAAAAAGAAAAGAAAAGAAAACAAAATCTGTGTATAACTTTGACTCTCCAAAACTTAACTACTAATAGACTACTGTTGATGGGAGGCTTACTAGTAACATAAACAGTTGATTAACAGATATTTTGTATGTTACATGTATTATATACTGTGGTCTTACAACAAGGTAAGCTAAAGAAAAGAAACTCATAAGGAAGAGAAAATATATTTACTGTTCATTAAGTGGAAGTGGATCATCATAAGGGTCTTCAGCCTCGTCTTCATGTTGAGTAGGCTGAGGAGGAAGAGGGTCTGGTCTTGCTGTCTCAGGGGTGGCAGAGGAGGGAGGAAATCAGAGTAGAAGTGGACTCACACAGTTCAAACCTGTGCTGTTCAAGGGTCAACTATTTTCCCAAAACACTATAAAGAGATGACACAACTGTTTTTTGGATGTCACTGTTGTTGACAAGTCTGCTTCCAATCAAATTGTTATTTCCTCCTAGATAATCTAACTTTCCTTTCCGAATGCCTTTAAGATCCTCTCTTTGTCTTTGATGTTCTTCACTTTGACCACTGTGTATGTGCACGTGTGTGTATGTTTGTGTGCACATGGAGAAGGCTAATCCTGGGAGATTTACCTTATTTCTCATGAGCTCAGCAATGCTTTAAAAAGTATATTTTCAGAGTACCTGGTCTGCCACAATTCCAGAAGCAGAAGTCTATGATGCTTTCTACGTGCACAATCCTGCGTGTGCACAGTGGCATGGTGGAAACCTCTGGGTGCACACACCCCTCCATGCCTACATCCTTGTATGTGGGAGCCTTTAGTGTGCACATCCCTCTGCTATTTTTCTAGCTCAAATGCAAACCCTTCAGGTCAGGGGATTCGCTTTCTGTCGCTCTCATTCCCTCCTGACAACCTTACAGTACTTACGCCCCACGGTCAGAGTAAGCACTGGCTGCTGTCTGGTTTTTACAACTGTTGGGAAAAGGAGTGTATTAGTCAGGGTTCTACAGAGGGACAGAATAATCGGGTGTGTGTGTGAGAGAGAGAGAGTTTATTAGGGAGAACTGGCTCACTCGATCACAAGGCAAAGTCTCATGATCTGCAAGCTGGGGAAGAGAGAAGCTGGCAGTGGCTCAGTCTGAATTTGAAAGCCTCAAACCAAGGAAGCCGACAATGCAGGCTTCAGTCTGTGGCCAAAGGCCTGACAGCCCCTAGCAAGCCACTGGAGCAAGTCCCAGAGTCCAAAGGCCAATGAACCTGGAGTCTAGTGTCTAAGGGCAGGAGGAGCGGGAGGAAGCATCCAGCATGGGAGAAAGAAGGCAGCCAGAAGCCCCAGCAAGCAAGGTGATCCCACCTCTTCCACCTGTTTTGGTTGTAGCCATGCTGGCAGCCGACTAGACGGTGCCCACCCACACTGAGGGTGGGTCTTTCTCTCCTAGTCCCCTGACTCAAATGCCAACCTCCTCTGGCAACACCCTCACAGATACCTCCAGAAACAATACTTTGCATCTTTCAGTCCAAACAAGCCGACACCTAATATTAACCATCACAAGGAGAAATGCTGGGAGAGCCATGGCCGGCCCAGCCCCTCCTCACTGCATCCGCTGCTTTCCCATGTGTCTTGTCCACAGCTCTGCCCCTGAGGACTGCACGTCCTTCAGCATCAACGCCTCCCCAGGGGTGGTCGTGGATATTGCCCACAGCCCTCCAGCCAAGAAGAATTCCACAGGTTCCTCCACATGGCCCCTGGACCCTGGGGCAGAGGTGACCCTGAAGATGAAAGCGGCCAGTAGTAGCACAGGTGACCAGAAGGTGAGTGTCATAGCTGTGGGGTGGCAGTGTGGATGGACTTCAGCAGGGCAGCCACTCACACTCTGTCCTGCCGTGATCCACAGCACCAACCTGGCAGAGCCTCTTGCCCTGTAGAAGAGCTCGTGATGGCTTCTTCCAGCCGTAGTGTCCTTGGGGACATTAATATACGGCTACCAGGGGTTCATGGAGGTCAGGGTTTAGATTAAACTCTATTCAGCAAATCTTTAATTAGTATCTAACACATGCCAGACACTGCTAGACACTGCCAGGCACTGGGAATCCAGAAATGAATAACACAGCTGAGGGTGCAGCCCTCATGGGGCTTACAACCTATGAATGGAGGCATCAGAGAATCTACTGGCAAACAAACAATTGCAAATGATGCTGAGTTCTATGGAGGCCACAGACAGGTAGCCCCAAGGGACACTGGTCCATGCTCCTGGATCGGTTTCCTGTGTCTGGTATAGAAAATCACCATGGTGGCCGGGCACGGTGGCTCACACCTATAATCCCAGCACTTTGGAAGGCTGAGGTGGGTGGATCACCTGAGGTCAGGAGTTTGAGACCAGCCTGGCCAACATAGTGAAACCCTATCTCTACTAAAAATACAAAAATTAGCTGGGCGTAGTGGCGAGCGCCTGTAATCCCAGCTACTCAGGAGTCTGAGGCAGAAGAATCACTTGAACCCGGGAGGGGGAGGTTGCAGTGAGCCAAGATCGTGCCACTGCACTCCAGCCTGGTGAAAGAAACTCCGTTTCAAAAAAAGAAAAGAAAGAAAATCACCATGGTTTGCTTAAAACAACAGAAAGGTATCCTCTTACTGTTCTGGGGTTCACAAGTCGGAGGTCAAGGTGCCAGCAGGGCCATATTTTTCTGGAGGCTCCAGGGGAGAATAATTATTTGCCTCTTCCAGCTTCTGGGGGCTGTCAGCAGTCTGACTTGTGGCTGTATCACTCCAGTCTGCTTCCATGGTCACACCGCCTCTGCCCCTTCTCTGTGGAATCCCCCTCTGCCTCTCTCATAAGGGCACTTGCCATGGGATTTGGGGCCCAACTGGATGGTCCAGGGTGATCTCCTCATCTCAAGATCCTTTTTTTTTTTTTTTTTTTTTTTTTTGAGACAGAGTCTCACTCTGTCACCCAGGCTGGACTGCAGTGGCGCAATCTCAACTCACTGCAACCTCCACCTCCTGGGTTCAAACGATTCTCCTGCCTCAGCCTCCCAAGTAGCTGGGATTGCCGGCACTCGCCACCACACCCAGCTAATTTTTATATTTTCTTTAGTAGAGACGGGGTTTCGCCATGTTGGTCAGGCTGGTCTCAAACTCCTGACCTGAAGTGATCCGCTCACCTCGGACTCCCAAAGTGCTAGGATTACAGGCGTGAGCCACCGCATCTGGTCTCAAGATCCTCAACTTAGATCTGCAAATACTTTTTTTCCAAATGAAATCACATCGACAAGTTCCAGGGATTAAGATATAGATGTATCTTTTTGGGGGACCACCATTCCACCTACCACACCCCCTTTGCCTGTAGATGGGCTCAACAGGACCCTCTGGGGTTCCCACAGATCTCTGGGCCAATAGCCACTTGTTCCCAGCAGAACCAGCCAAGTAGGCTTCTCCCTGGGGGGAACACAGAGCTTGACTATCCAGGCAGGCTGAGGAAGGGGTGGTCAGGGAAGGCTTCCTGAAAGAAGCAGCAAGCTGAAGGAAGACACAAACTACCCACCTAAAAGCAGGAGAGAGGAGAGAGCTTGATGCAGAGGGGCAGCTTATGTGCACTCTCTGGATGAGAAAAGGGTGAGACACATGTTGGGGAAACTGAGGAAGTTCTGTATGGCAAGAAAGGTAGAGCAGGAGGTGAAGGAGTCAGTTTGAAGAGTTTGGTATCAGGGATCTCATTTTCTGTGAACAACAGGAAGCCAACAAAAAGTTTTCAGCCAGCGGATAACAAGACAGCATTTGTACTTTAGAAAGATCCCACTGGCTGTGGCCTAGCAAGTAGACGGATCTAAGGAGTGGGTGGGAGGCAGGGAGACCAGACAGAAGGCTGACACCGTGGTCCAGGCAGAGGCCATAATGGCCATGGCGTTTTCCTGGATTTCCACTGTCTACAGGACAGGTGCGAGCACCTCCGTATGGCCCCTCAGGATCCTCTTCCTCTGGTGGCAGCTCTTTGGCTCTGCTTTGGAAACTCCCCACCGCCATTTTGCTTGGATGTGTCAACCCAGATGCTCCACCCTCCTCTGGCCAATCCGAGGTGTTCTCCTAGGATTTCCGAACATTGGGCACGGCAGATTGGTGTTTTCTCATCTCTTCCTGAAAAAACCTCCACCCACTCAAAGCTCCTGCTCCCCAGATCCCCCAGGACCCGGCCTTTCCAGGGTCTGGTTCTTCAGGTCTTTCCTTGATCCCTTCTGCTTGCCAGAGTCCGTTCTGTGGCTTATGATCAGCTCTCTCCTTCTAGCGCCTCTTCTGCCCCATCTCCAGCTACTAGGCCCCTACTCCCTTTCCCAAATCTACCTCAAATCACACTCCTTCACAAACAACCCTGCCAGGCAGAGTGTCTCCATTGCTGGGCCCCCACAGGACGCTCTTCTGTAGCACCAGTCATTCAAGCTTTTTGCTTTCCCTCCATTCCCATCGGATGGGGCCACTCCTTACAGGCTAGGACCAGTTCTTGCCCATCTTTGTCTCCCCAGTGCCCTACCCTGAGCTGGCACATAGGAGGAGTCCAGTGGGTGTTTGTTGAATGACTAAGAGAAGTCATTAGTGATCTGCTCTCCCATAGGTTCAGATTTCATACTACGGACCCAAGACTCCACCAGTCAAAGCTCTACTCTACCTCACCGGGGTGGGTAAGTGACAACCAGGATCCTAGAGTGCCGTCTCATCCCCTACCCACCTCCTAATCCCTGCAGGATGTCTCTGTAGCAGAGACCAGACCTGGGGCTTATTTTAGACTGAGCAGAGAAAAAGCATGGTTTCTAGCCAGTCAGACATCTGGGAGTTCAGAAATATTCCATCCCTAGTCAGTGAACCACAAAGAAATACAATGTGGGAGTGGTGGTGTGGGGAACTTTAATTATATCTTAACATTTTGCTTCTCAAGTTAGGAAGTAGGAACATGGAGTTTCAATATATGCATCTCCATTAATTTTTTTTTTTTTTTGAGATGGAGTCTCACTCTGTCACCCAGGCTGGAGTGCAATGGGGTGATCTCGGCTCACTGCAACCTGCGTCTCCCAGGTTCAAGCGATCCTCCTGCCTCAGCGTCCCTAGTAGCTGGGACTACAGGCGCACGCCACCACGCCTGGCTAATTTTTGTATTTTTAGTAGAGATGGGGTTTCACCATGTTGGCCAGGCTGGTCTCGAACTTCTGACCTCAGGTGATCTGCCTGCCTCAGGCTCCCAAAGTGCTGGGATTACTGGCATGAACCACTGCGCCTGGCCCTCTATTCCTTTTTGGTATCTCAAATATCTATAACAAAAAGTAGATAATGACACTGTCTTATACAAGAATATAGACAGTGTTCCCCAAATTCCATTATTTATATCTCATCTTCACCATTTCTGCCATATCAATGATCCACTTATACTCATATTTATGTAATGTTCTTCCTTAAATAAAATCCATTCTTAAACTTGACCTCATTTTGAACAATAATATCATGATTAGTATCATTATGTGTATTAAACATATAAGTAGCAGCCAGACATCGTGGCTCACACCTGCAATCCCAGCGCTTTGGAAGGCAGAGGCGGGAGGATCGCTTGAGCCCAGGAGTTTGAGACCAGGCTGGGCACCATAGTGAGATCCTGTCTCTAGAAAAAATTTAAAAAATAGCTGAGCAAGGTGGCATGTGCCTGTAGTCCCAGCTACTCAAGAGACTGATGTGGGAGGATTGCTCGAGCCCAGAAGGTCAAGACTACATGATTGTGCCACTGCACTCCAGCCTGGGTGACAGAGTGAGACCCAGTCTCAAAAACTACAAAATATATATACACACACACATATATGTATAATATGTAGCATATAGAATCTTCAGGTTTCGTTTCATTAATGCACTTCATTCATTAATGCATATTTAAATAATAATACTACTGCACTTACGCGATTGCCAGGCATTGTGCTAAGATTTTACATTTAATCCTTACAGCAATCCAGTGAAATTGGTATTATTATTATCCCATTTTACAGATGAGGAAACTGACGCCCAAGAGCTAAACAGACCTGTCCAGGGTCATGCAATTGGTTGGTGAAGGAGTCAGGAAGTCCAGGCCACGAAAGGACAATGCTTCCCTGGCCCTAACTAAGATGTGGCTATGAATATGTTTAGAAGCTCTCTGGGTCAGCCTTATGTGGGACAAGGGTCACCATATGATGCTGTGGGGCACACGGATCTATTTTATTGGAATGACCTTGCGGTCATACATTCAGATGAGGGAGGAAGGATTTACAAACAAATGTTTGCTTTCTCAGTCAAGCCATTTGGACAGAGTGGGGGCATGTTCAGGGTTGCAATTTGTCCCCAGATACAGTCACAACACATGTCATGAAGAGCCGGTGGGGCTGGTGTCACCGCTGGGTCCTCCATCCCAAGGCCACTGAGGGCTGGGGCCAGAGTCTTTCAAGAGCCTGGCGGGGTGCGCCTGCAGGGGCTTCACATCGAACCTCTCATTGTGGTGGTTGGGAATTCCTTCCAAAATCCCTCGGGGTGGCCAGACGTGCAGGGTCTGGTGGACATCACAGTTGTGGCCCTGCTGAAGGGGAACAGGTATGGTCAGAGGCCCCAGCTCTGCTGTCCGAACTGTAGCCAGACTTCCTGGGGGCCATGGAGGAGGGATGTCTTGAACCTGTGTCTCCTCTGAAGGACAGGAAGAGGGGCTCCCACTATGGGTGCACACAGTCCCCTGGGGAAAGGACCTGCCCATTGGGGGCCAGGCTGGGTGCCCCAACCCCGGACCCCCACCAACCCTCTCCTCTTACTTGACGGGATTTCAGAAATCTCCCTGTGCGCAGACATCACCCGCACCGGCAAAGTGAAGCCAACCAGAGCTGTGAACGATCAGGTACCGCTCACCCAAACGCTCCTTTCCTAGTTCTGCTGGATTCTCCCCGGGCGCCCCCTTGTGGTGATGGGGTAAATGCTGGTCTGTCTCACGTATTCCATGTTAACTGTTTAAAAAAAAACAGAAAGAAAATTAGCATCACCATTAATATTTTGGTTTATGTATTTCCCATCTATTTTACAAAATCAGATTTTCACCAATTATGGGTTCAGATGTGTTATCCTACAAACTGGAAACGCTACTGAGTCACCCAGTTAATACACAGCAGAGAGGAAATTCGTGGGCAGGTCTCGACTCTGGCTCAAAAACTCCCTATTCCATGCTCTATAGCTGATAATGGGAGAGATTTCTGCAGAGCTGTCTACATGGGGAATAGCAGAGAAAGGAAGAAATGGCATGGAGAGAGGCGGGAAAGAGCCAGGTGGGGAGAGAGAGGGTGTGTTGTGGAAAGATAGGGTGATGGGATGTGCAGAAAGGGCAGGTGAACGCTGTCTTAAACCAGAGTCTGCAGGTAAATCTGAAACCCCAGAACGGCCTGCACCATTTTATGCTGGTGTGCACTGGGGGCTGTGCCCTGTAAAAAGATGAAGATCCTTTGTGGGGTCAGCAAAAGTGGGAAGAAAAATTACAACTCTAGGAGTAGAATCTGTCCCTGTATCCCTCCCGAAATGCAGTCATTTCCCGGGGCAAACGCTCTCCCGCAAAGGGAGGCGCCATCACTATTAGATCCCTATAGGGTGGGGCTGCTTAATGTGCTTTAATCTCTGGACAGATATTAACTAGCTGCTAAGAATAGTACCACACTTTGCTGAATGAGTAATTAAGAGTTCACATAATAGTAACTATTTAGATTAGAATCTTGACGTACATGTTTAGCTGCATTTGGTTTGTCAAGCTCAACATTTTATTTATTTATTTATTTTTCGAGATGGAGTCATGCTCTGTCTCCCAGGCTGGAGTGCAGTGGAGGTTCACCGCAACCTCTGCCTCCCGGGTTCAAGCGATTCTCCTACCTCACCCTCCCAAGTAGCTGCAATTACAGGTGCATGCCTCTACGCCCAGCTAATTTTTGTGTTTTTAGTAGAGATGGGGTTTCGCCATGTTGGCCAGGCTGGTCTTGAACTCCTGACCTCAGGTGATCTGCCTGCCTCAGCCTCCCAAAGTGCTGGGATTACAGGTGTGAGCCACCGCACCCGGCCAACATTTCTTAAAAGCTGTTAAAATCCATGTGACTGTCTTGGGCTCCTTTTTTTAAATGGATGAATTGTGTTTTGGGTGAATTTGGTTGTGACTTTTGGAGTAAAGGGCAAAAATCCACTCCTGAGATCAAATAATTAATTGATGTGGGAGCAAGACGTGTAAACTGCACTGGGTTAAAGAGGTGGTGGGGGCCGGGCGCGGTGGCTCACACCTGTAATCCCAGCACTTTGGGAGGCCGAGGAGGGTGGATCATGAGGTCAAGAGATTGAGACCATCCTGGCCAACATGATGAAACCCCGTCTCTACTAAAAATACAAAAATTAGCCAGGTGTGGTGGCACGCGCCTATAGTACCAGCTACTCAGGAGGCTGAGCAGGAGAATCACTTGAACCCGGGAGGCGGAAGTTGCAGTGAGGCAAGATCCCGCCACTGCACTCCAGCCTGGCGGCAGAGGGAGACTCCGTCTCAAAAAATAAATAAATAAATAAATAAATAAATAAATAAATAAATAAATAAATAAATTTTTAAAAAGAGGTGATGGGGAGTTGCTATGCCTCTTCCAAGAGTTGCAGGGCTCTATGCTAGTTTCTAAGCATGACTCTTCCCTGCTGGTGTCCAGAGGACCTGGACCTGGGGCCCTGGTGGACAGGGTGCCATCCTGCTGGTGAACTGTGACAGAGACAATCTCGAATCTTCTGCCATGGACTGCGAGGATGATGAAGTGCTTGACAGCAAAGGTAAAGAGCATTTGCTAGCTAATGGGAAGGGCTTTTTATAAAGCCCTTTTGCCCACATGGCCGGAACCCGGTGACGGCCCTCTGAAATAAGGGTCATTGAAAGCATGTTCTTGTTGGCATGTCTGTTTTATAGGTGAAGCAATGGGCAAAGGCCCTCAGCGGGCAAGTGACCTCCCCAAGCTCACACAGCGGTCAGGGAAGAGCTGAGGCCAGTGCTGTCTCCTGATGCCTCCTACAGGCCCCAGTTTCCATGCCCCACCCTGCTGCCCAACCTAAATGCTCTTAGGTCAAACCTGGAGCCTGAAATCCTTCGAAATGAAAGCTTCTCATTCCCAAACTCATATCAGAGCAGCCCCTGAGACCTCTGCCATAGGCCGGGCACGACTCTGAGCACTTTGGAATGATTAACTCATGTGATCTTCCAACACAAACCTTTATAGATAGGAAAACCAAGGCATGGGGAACTTAAGCAATTTGCCCAAGGTCACAGCACTGATACGTAGCAGACTCGGGGTTTGAACCCCAGACGTCCCAACACTGGAGCAGGTTTAGGGGCATGAGGATGGTGGGGGATGCAGGATCTCTGCAGGCAAACCTCTGGGCTGCTAAGGGGGTGGCTCTGGGGTTGAAGTCAGGACACATTATCCACCTGCGCTGGAGGAAGGTGCTAAGGGGCTTGGGCTGGCAGGCCTTCCTGGGGTGCTCTTAGAATAACACAGAAATGGGAGTATTTTCTTTTTTTTTTTTTTTTTTTTTTTGAGACGGTGTCTCGCTCTGTCGCCCAGGCTGGAGTGCAGTGGCGCAATCTCGGCTCACTGCAAGCTCCGCCTCCCGGGTTCATGACATTCTCCTGCCTCAGCCTCTCCGAGTAGCTGGGACTACAGAAGCCCGCCACCACGCCCGGCTAATTTTTTGTATTTTTAGTAGAGACGGGGTTTCACTGTGGTCTCGATCTCCTGACCTCGTGATCCGCCCGCCTCGGCCTCCTAAAGTGCTGGGATTACAAGCGTGAGCCACCGCGCCCGGCCTTGAAATGGGAGTATTTTCAAGTTGCATGTAGTTGGCCTGGCCCGATGCCAGGGGGCAGTCTCTGTACAGTGCCTGGCATGCAGTAATAATCACAACAGCTACCCTTTGTGGGCACTCCCGGGGTGCCAAGAGCTGGTATAAGCACTGTGTATCACTTCACTTTATCTTCACAACAGTTCTATGGTGGGTACAACCCTTGCCCCTGTCTTAGTGATGAGGAAACAAAGGCAGAGAAAGCTGAAATCCCTTTCCCAAGCCCACCTTGATCCCAGATTCAAACCAAATTGACCCCAAAGCCTTTAAGCCCTTGGCTATCAGTCAGTCCCTCGGGAACCATCTCTTCACTCTCCCCACCCTCTACCCCTTCTTGGCTATTGTTCAAGTTGGTTCACAAACTACACTTCTTGCTTGGGACCAGCACAGAAACCTTTCACTCGTTCACTGCACAAATCTCAGCTGAGCACCTGCCGCCTGCTGGTCATTGTTCTAGGGAGTTCTCAGCTTTCTAGGTTCAAGATTCAGGAAACGTTGCAAGGAACAAAATATTAATAAATGTGGTCCCCGCTTTGCTGAGGTTACATCCCCAGCTCATCCTAGTGGGAGGAGACCAAAACCTTAATGAGCTCTCATTCCAAAATGAAAACCATCATTTAAAGACTCAGAATAGCATAAAGAAAAGAAAACCAGGCAACATGGTAAAGGGAGGTCTCAGGGGAGCGGTGGGGTGTGAGGCTCCACCAGGAGGTGGCTATGGGAAACGAGCAGTGGTCTCAAGGGCCTGTGACTCAGGCAATGCCCTTCTCATCCCAGACCTGCAGGACATGTCCCTGATGACCCTGAGCACGAAGACCCCCAAGGACTTCTTCACCAAGCATACACTGGTGCTCCACGTGGCCAGGTCTGAGATGGACAAAGTGAGGGTGTTTCAGGCCACACGTAAGTCATCCCCATCTGTGTTCCCCTCCTGCCCTGGCCAACGGGGCACAATCCCGTCATACAGCTGTGTGGCAGATAAATCCTGAGCACCTACTATGTGCCGAGTTCTAAGAACAGCAGACACAGCAGTGGGCAAGACAGACAACATCTCGTCTACTACCTTCTAGATGGAGGACACAGACAAAATGACTGGTTATTTCTCCCTGCTTTTCTCTCTCTCTCTCTCTCTCTCACACACAAACACACACACACACACACACACACACACACACACACACACACACACACCTCCTGGTTATAGACTTTGAGTGCAAGCTGACGGCATGTGGCATGTAATCATTTGTTCTGCAACATCCTGCTAATCAGAGACATCAGGAACTTCTCAGTGACCCACGAGCACCTGCAACTAAGTAGGTGCCAGGTTGGTCCCAGGAACGGGGCACAGAGCCACAACTGTGACCAAGTCCCTGCCCTCGTGTTGCTTTCATCTTAGTGGCTGGGAGAACTATAGGTAAAATAATTACATAAAACACCTAGTGTGTCCAACGCTGTGACATGCTATGTAGAAGAATGCGGCAGGGAAGGGGATGTGGAGTGAGGAGTGGAGTTGGGGGTGTGTGGAGAGAGGGTGGCCAGGGAAGGTGTCCCCCATGAGGTGCCACATGAGCAGAGGGAGATACAGGAACAGCCAGGAAGACACCTAGGGGAAGGGTGTTCCAGGCAGAGGGAGCAGCAAGTGCGTGGGCCCTGAGGTGAGCTCATGCCTGTGGTTTGGAGGAATGCAGGGAGGCTAGTGCAGCTGGGGTGGAATGTGCAAGGGTTAAACTGGGGGATGAGGGTGGAAGAGACAGCGCAGAGGGGAAGGGGGAGGTCAGGTAGGCATATATTGACTTTGGCTTCTGGACAGAAGGAGATGGAGAACGCCATTGGAGGGTTTTTTTTTGCAGGGGTCTGACAATCATTCTGATCCTGATCATTCTGCCTGGCCTATTCCATGTTTTTTTTTTTAATTTTTTTTTTTTTTTTTGAGAGAGTCTCACTCTGTTGCCCCGGCTGGAGTGCAGTGGTGCCATCTCGGCTCACTGCAGCCTCCACCTCCTGGGTTCCAGCGATTCTCCTGCCTCAGCCTCCCCAGTGGCTGAGGTTACAAGCATGTGCCACCACATCCAGCTAATTTTTGTATTTTTAGTAGAGATGGGATTTCACCAGGTTGGCCAGACTGGTCTCGAACTCCTGACCTCAAATGATCCACTTGCCTCAGCCTCCCCAAGCACTAGGATTACAGGCACCACGCCCAGCCTCTGTTTCTTTCTTTCTTTCTTTCTTTTTTTTTTGAGACGGAGTCTGTCTCTGTCGCCAGGCTGGAGTGCAGTGGCGCGATCTCAACTCACTGCAACCTCCACCTCCTGGGTTCAAGCGATTCTCCTGCCTCAGCCTCCCGAATAGCTGGGATTATAGGTGTCCGCCACAATGCCTGGCTAATTTTTTTGTGTTTTTAGTAGAGATGGAGTTTCACCATGTTGGCCAGGCTGGTCTCGATCTCCTGACCTTGTGATCCTCCTGCCTCGGCCTCCCAAGGTGCTGGGATTACAGGTGTAAGCCACCGCACCTGGCCTGTTTCATTCTTAAAGTGATTAAACTGACACTGATTTGGTGACAGGTCAACTTATTGCCTCCACCCAGGCATCACCTCCTCCAGGAAGTCCTCAGGGATTCCCTCTATCACAGCCGTCTGCTATTTTCATGATCTCTGCTTCTCCCTACTCACCCGTAAGACTGTGCACTCTCTGGGGGTGAGGATAGGAGGACAGTGACTCTGTCTCCCTGGTCCCCTGCTGTGCCTCTGTCCCCTGCTGACATCTGGCTAGAGCAGATGCTCAGGAATGAGTGAAGGAATGGTGTATACTGGACTTCCTGTAAAGTTTGGAATGGCTCAGTCACCCCTGCCACACCCTTCCAGGACTTCAGCCAGGAAGCAGTGGCCCAGCTGGGACTTCGGTCCTTTTCTCCGAAGGGGACTGGCCAGATTTGGCTGCAAGGGGTTCTCTGATGGTGACATGTGGTGACCCTGGGAAAGGCATCTGGGGAGCACTGGAGAGAGGAGGAAAGGTCTTCAGAAGTGAGGACGCAACCTGAGTCTCCCCTGCCTCTCTCCTAGGGGGCAGACTGTCCTCCAGGTGCAGCGTAGTCCTGGGTCCCAAGCGGCCCTCTCACTACCTGACGGTCCCCGGTGGAAAGCACAACATGGACTTCTACGTGGAGGCCCTCGCTTTCCCGGACACCGACTTCCCCGGGCTCATTACCTTCACCGTCTCCATGTTGGACACGTCCAACCTGGTAGGCCGAGAAGGCAGCCCTGCGTTGGGGGCCTGGGCTTCCGGGCAGTGGCCTGGCTGGGGAAGGGGGTACAGAGCCCAGCTGGGCAGGGGGACTCCAAACAGCTGCGGGAAGTGGTAGGTGCTGGGCCCTGTTGGTGGTGATAGCCCCTCCCTCCCCTTACCCCCTCCTCCGCAGGAGCTCCCCGAGGCTGTGGTGTTCCAAGACAGCGTGGTCTTCCGCGTGGCGCCCTGGATCATGACCCCCAACACCCAGCCCCCGCAGGAGGTGTACGCGTGCAGGTGAGAGGCCCTGGGGTGCTGGGGTGGGCCCAGACACCTCAGGAGGAGCCCTGGGCCAGCAACAAAGAGCCTGAGTTCCATCCGCAGCACTCACTGTGTGATGGGAAAAGCAGTCACCCCTCCTCTGCCCACTGAGAGCCTGCTGCTTGTTGGGGGCTCTAAAAAGGCAGGGAGGTTCCTTGCCGTTGTTGTCATTGCCTCTGTCCTGCCCTGATGCAGCTGAGGCTACGTTAGCTCCCAGGGGCCTGTAGAGTGTGGCCAACGGACCTCGTGTACCAGAAACTCCTGGGAACTCATTTAAAATGCACCTTTCTGGGCTGGGCACGGTGGCTTATGCCTGTAACCCCAGCAATTTGGGAGGCCGAGGCAGGTGGATCACTTGAGGTCAGAAGTTTGAGATCAGCCCAGCCAACATGGTGAAACCCCGTCTCTACTAAAAAATACAAAAATTGGTCAGGCGTGGTGGTGCATGCCTGTAATCCAGCTACTCAGGAGGCCGAGGCACGAGAATTGCTTGAACCCTGGAGGCGGAGGTTGCAGTGAGCTGAGATTGCGCCACTGCACTCCAGCCTGGGCAACAGAGCAAGACTCCATCTCAAAAATAAAATAACCAGCCTGGCCAACGTGGTGAAACTCTGTCTCTACTAAAAATACAAAAAATTAGCTGGGTGTAGTGTCATGTGCCTGTAATCCCAGCTACTCGGGAGGCTGAGGCAGGAGAATCACTTGAACCCGGGAGGCCTAGGTTGCAGTGAGCCGAGATCGCACCATTGCACTCTAGCCTGCGCGACAGAGCAAGACTCCATCTCGAGAAAAAGAAAAATAATAAAAATAAAAAATTAAATTAAATTAAAATTAAATAAAATGCACCTTTCTGGCTGTCTGTGAGCTGCTGGGTCTTATCCCTGGGGACGGGGCCCATCTGCATTTTGGGGAGGCCCAGGCAATCTTCCTGCAGTCTGAGAGCCCCTGACAAGTGTGCCAGGGTCTCAGGAGACTCTCTCCTCCCCTCTTCTGATTGCTTCAGGGGCAGAAGAGTAAGAGGGTAACCTGGTGGACAGGATGCAGGCCAGAATCCAGTGAGGGCTGTATTCCAATCCCAGCACTGTTCCAGGTGGTGTGACCTTGAACAGTGAACTCATATTCTGTCTTCTCCCAGGTTGATATGGTTTGGCTCTGTGTCCCCACCCAAATCTCATCTTGAATTATACCCCCGTAATTCCCACGTGTTCTGGGAGGGACCTGGTGGGAGATAATTTGAATCATGGAGGTGGTTTGCCCCATACTGTTCTCATGGTAGTGAAGAAGTCTCATGAGATCTGATGGTTTTATCAGGGGTTTCTGCTTTTGCATCTTCCTCATTTTCTCTTGCCGCCGTCATGTAAGAAGTGCCTTTCGCCTCACACCATGGTGTTCCCAGCCATGTGGAAGTGTAAGTCCAATTAAACCTCTTTTTCTTCCTAGTCTCAGGTATGTTTTTATCAGCAGCATGAAAATGGACTAATTGATACCAGTAGAGGGGGGCGTTGCTGAAAAGATACCCAAAATGTGGAAGCAACTTTGGAACTGGGTAACAGACAGAGGTTGGAACGGTTTGGAGGGTTCAGAAGAAGACAGGAAAATGTGGGAAAGTTTGGAACTTTCTAGAGCCTTGTTGAATGGCTTTGACAAAAATACTGATAATGATAGGAACAATGAAATCCAGACTGAGATGGTCTCAGATGGAGATGAGGAACTTGTTGGGAACTGGAGCAAAGGTGACTCTTGTTATGTTTTAGCAAAGAGACTGGTGGCATTTTGTCCCTGCCCTAGAGATTTGTGGAACTTTGAACTTGAAAGAGATGATTTAGGGTATCTGGCAGAAGAAATTTCTAAGCAGCAAGGCATTCAAGATGTGACTTGGGTGCTGTTAAAGACATCCAGTTTTAAAAGGGAAGCAGAGCATAAAAGTTCAGAAAAGTTGCAGCCTGACAATGTAATCGAAAAGAAAATCTCGTTTTCTGAGAAGAAATTCAAGCCAGCTGCAGAAATCTGCATAAGTAACAAGGAGCTTAATGTTAAGCCACAAGGCAATGGGGAAAATGTCTCCAGGGCATGTCAGAGGTCTTCACGGCCGCCCCTCCCGTCACAGGCCCAGAGGCCTAGAAGAAAATGGTTTCGTGGGCCAGGCCCAGGGTCCCTGTGCTATGTGCAGCCCAGGGACTTGGTGCCCTGCATCCCAGCTTCTCCAGCCTTGGCTAAAAGGGGCCAGCATAGAGCTCAGGCTGTGGCTTCAGAGGGTGCAAGCCCCAAGCCTTGGCAGCTTCCACATGGTGTTGAGCCTACAAGTGCACAGAAGTCAAGAATTGGGGTTTCAGAACGTCTGCCTTGATTTCCGAAGATGTGTGGAAACGCCTGGATGTCCAGGCAGAAGTTTGCTGCAGGGGTGGGGTTCTCATGGAGATCCTCTGCTAGGGTGGTGCAGCAGAGAAATGTGGGGTGGGAACCCCCACACAGAGTCCCTACTGGGACGCCAAGTAGTGGAGCTGTGAGAAGAGGGCCACTGTCCTCCAGACCCCAGAAGGATAGATCCACTGACGGCTTGCACTGTGTGCCTGGAAAAGCCACAGACACTCAACACCAGCCTGTGAAACTGGCTTCCCATGAGGGAGGCTATACCCTGCAAAGCCACAGGGGCGGAACTGCCCAAGACCATGGGAACCCACCTCTTGTGTCAGCATGACCTGGATGTGAGACCTGGAGTCAAAGATCATTTTGGAGCTTTAAAATTTGACTGCCCTGCTGGATTTTGGACTTGCATGGGCCCTGTAACCCCCTCATTTTGGCCAATTTCTCCCATTTGGAACGGTTGTATTTACCCAACACCTGTACCCCCATCGTATCTAGGAAGTAATTAGCTTGCTTTTGATTTTGCAGGCTCATAGGAGGAAGGGACTTGCCCTGTCTCAGAAGAGACTTTGGATTGTGAACTTTTGGGTTAATGCTGAAATGAGTTAAGACTTTGGGGGACTGTTGGGAAGGCATGATTGGTTTTGAAATGTGAGGATATGAGATTTGGAGGGGCCAGGGGCAGGATGATATGCTTTGGCTCTGCGTCCCCACCCAAATCTCATCTTGAAATGTACTCCCATAATTCCCAAGTGTTGTGGGAGTGACCCAGTGGGAGATAATCTGAATCATGGCGGCGGTTTCTCCCATACTGTTCTCATGATAGTGAGTAAGTCTCATGAGATCTGATGGTTTTATCAGGGGTTTCTCCTTTTGCTTCTTCCTCATTTCCTCTTGCCACCGCCATGTAAGAAGTGCCTTTTGCCTCCCGCCATGGCCTCCCCAGCCATGTGGAACTGTAAGTCCAATTAAACCTCTTTTCGTTCCCAGTCTCAAGTATGTCTTTTTTTTTTTTTTTTTTTTTTTTTTGAGACGGAGTCTCGCTCTGTCACCCAGGCTGGAGTGCAGTGGCGCAATCTCGGCTCACTGCAAGCTCCGCCTCCCGGGTTCACGCCATTCTCCTGCCTCAGCCTCTCCAAGTAGCTGGGACTACAGGCGCCCGCCACTACGCCCGGCTAATTTTTTTGTATTTTTAGTAGAGACGGGGTTTCACCATGGTCTCGATCTCCTGACCTCGTGATCCGCCCGCCTCGGTCTCCCAAAGTGCTGGGATTACAAGCGTGAGCCACCGTGCCCGGCCTCAAGTATGTCTTTATCAGCAGCATGAAAACGGACTAATACACGGGTGGACGGGGTACCCACTAGTTCCTGCCTCATAACTTGTTAGATGGATTCCATGAGCTAATGCCTGCTAAGAGCAGATGGACTGGACATGCCAAGAGCCTCTGTTCAGGCCACAGGTGACCCCTGAGCACCTGTGTGTCCCTCCACATCCTTCCAGGCTGAGCTTCAAAATCCAGAGCACTAAGGAGCTGCTTTTCTGCTCTCTCTAGTATTTTTGACAATGAGGACTTCCTGAAGTCAGTGACTACTCTGGCCATGAAAGCCAAGTGCAAGCTGACCATCTGCCCCGAGGAGGAGAACATGGATGACCAGTGGATGCAGGTATGTGTCCTGTGGAGCAGGCAGGGTGAATGTCCCTGAGGGCCAAGAGACACTTGGGGGACCCAGGCTCCTGGGGTTCAGCCTGGTGCCTCACTGGCCACCCTTCCTTAGATGGACAGGGAGGTAGGAACCTGAGAGGTCCTTGGGCCTGAGAAAGTGATTCGTCTGACGTTTGCTGTGGGCCACTGCAGGCCCACTGCAGTCACCAAGATGAAAGCCACCTTCCTGCTTGAAAACACTCAGGTGGCCTCGGGAAATATGTGAAGCTCGGGAGATTGGTGCTCAACCAGCCCCTCAAGTGGTCCTCCCTCCAGGCTGTCCATCTTGGGCTCAGCCACCAAACTAGGTCACACCCCAGCTCCAGCACTTTCCATGGCTCCCATCTCCTCCTGCTCAGTCTGTTTCCAGGCCCTCTCAGCCTGCCTGGTTCCCTTCCCTGGGGCCAGCCTGCCACTGTGCCTGGAAACACCTGATTACCAGTCTCTGTTTCCATGCCACTCCACCCATCATGCCAGGAGTGCCCCAAGGACTGAGACTGGGCCTCATCCAGCCCAGCACCCCAATGCCTGGCACTGGGCAGTGCCAGTGGGCATTTGGTGGGCAGCACTGACCCTCCCCACCACTGCCTTGCTTTGCCTCGGGACTCTGTCCTTCCATGCTGCACCCCTGCGGTGCTGTCTCTTGGACCCATCTCCCCATTCCCATCCCCCATCTCCAATCCATACCAGTGAATCCCAGCGCCAATGCTCCTCGTCCATAAATTTCCCCTGTCACCCCCAGCAGGAATTCATCCCTCTTTCTTTTCACCTCCACACAACATCCTCTCTTCCTTTCTTGCCATTCCATCTTTTTTTTTTTTTTTTTCGCTCTTGTTGCCCAGGCTGGAGTGCAATGGCGCGATCTCGGCTCACCACAACCTCCACCTCCTGGGTTCAAATGAGTCTCCTGCTTCAGCCTCCCGAGCAGCTGTGATTACAGGCATGTGCCACCACACCTGGCTAATTTTGTATTTTTAGTAGAGATGGGGTTTCTCCGTGTTGGTCAGGCTGGTCTCGAACTCCTGACCTCAGGTGATCCACCCACCTCCGCCTCCCAAAGTGCTGGGCTTACAGGTGTGAGTTACTGCACCTGGCCGCCATTCCATTTTTTTGATATCAGGTTGACCTGTGTGAAATTGATGATATGCACCATTTTTGATTTGCAAAAGTGGAACTTTTGTCTGGTTCATCCTAATAGTAACTTATAGTAGTGATTATGTCCAACGTCACATCTGCCTGCTAGAATGCAAGCCTGCGGAGGCAGAATTTGCAGCAGATTCATTTCTGAAACCTCCCCGTGCTCCTCCTGCCTGCTCCAGTGGCCCAGGCTGGGTCTTATCTGCCCTCTTTTGGGGAGGAGGCAGGGAGCCCTGGCGCCAACAGGTCTTCTCTGGCCCATCCTAGCTGCATCAGGAGCCCCTCCTCTGTGTCCCCACAGACCCCTCAACCCCTCACCCCCTCATCACCTCCTAACCCTGGTGCCCACTGCCTGCCTCCCTTGTTTTCTCACGTTGAGGAGGGGTCTCAGTTTTGCTCACCAGGGGTCCCCAGCACTGGCCCAGGCACCACCAGGAGTGGGAGGGAAAGGCACTCCTGCAGGCTCATGGCCTCTCATGCACTGGGCAAATAGGGGGCAATAAGCTCCGCTTTCTGAACCCCTTCTCTGAGATCAAACATCTCATAGGAATGTGCCCTTGACTGCAAGGGTGAGAGTGCGTGGATGGTTTCATGCCCCCATCCTGGCATCGGGCATCAAGACCCAGGTAGCACACGCAACAGCCTCCTCTCCACTCACTCCCACAGGATGAAATGGAGATCGGCTACATCCAAGCCCCACACAAAACGCTGCCTGTGGTCTTTGACTCTCCAAGGAACAGAGGCCTGAAGGAGTTTCCCATCAAACGTGTGATGGTACCTGCATGGGGTGGGGAGGGGGCACAGCTGCCGAAACCCTCTTGTCTTGAGACGCCCTCCTTTTAGCCTGTCTTCCCCGCCCGCGCCTGTGGCTGAGTAGCCCAGTGCAAGCAGGTGGAATTCCTGCCAAAGTGGGCGCATGTAGGTAGGGCTTGTTATTTTTGTTATTACCAAGATAAGATCTGGCTCTTCATTTCCCAAAACCCTTGTCACCTGTGAGCTCAGCTTGATCTCCAGGTAACCCTACCGAGGAGGTGGCTCAGGCTTGGACCTCCTTGTGCTCTTGAAGAAGCTCTTGCTGCAAGGCGGAGGTGGGGCCAGGCGTGGAATCTTTCCCAACGCCCAGCTGGAGGCTCTGTCTTATGGGTGGTGTTTGGCCTTCAGGTGCTCCATCTGGGATGTGGGGGGTCTTGGGATCAGTGGATTAGTGGTCATTTCCTGGGTGTGACTTTATCAGCCAGAGGCTGTCCATGTGGGGGTGGGAAGTGACATATTGCTGACTCATGCTTGACTAGCCTGGCAGGTTGATACAAACTCAGCACAGAATAATAATAATAATAGTTGCATTTATTGAACACGAGTTGTGTGTTAGCCAGTGCTGCATTCTTTACCCGCACTGACTCATTTAATTTGATAAACTGTTATGGAGATGCTATCAATAGGCCCATTTTATAGAAGAAGAAACTGAGGCTCAGATGGAGAAGTTGGAATTCAAACCTGGCTGGTCCGGCTTGGCGAGCATGCTCTTCCCCGCCCTGCCTCCCTCTCCCTGCTTTCCCAGGAAGACCCCAGGCCTGCACTCTGAGCCCTGGCAGCCCCTTGGCTCAAGGTGCCCAGGGAAAATGACGGAAGGAGTGTGGGGTCCAAGGTTTGCTAGGACAAATGACTTTCCGACAAGCATCTGTACTGTGCCCCAAGGGAAGGGAGAGTGGCCCTGCCCACACAGAAGGCTTCAGAATGAAACTTCAGTTAAACTCAACAACTTGTCCTGAGTCTCGCTTCCTCCTGGCCAAGCAGTGCGTGCCGAGTGGTGGAGATGCAGAGATGCTGTTGGATTTACAGTGTGTACTCAGCCATGGGGTCAAGTTCATCCTGTTTCAACAGCGTTGGGGCGAACCAGCCAGCTGCTACTGTGACTTTGCCCTCTTTCCGCTGCTTTCAGTCCTGCCTGGTTCAGTGGCTGTGTCTCCTACTTGGATGCTCCAAGTATAACAAAAGCCAGATTTTCTGATGCCACAAGTCCTGCTGGACAGACGGACACCTCGGCACCGTTGTTGTCCCCTTTCCCACAGACAACTTTGGATGAAGGCAAGCGGTACCGGTCCCTCAGCTAAGCACATCTGCGTACTCTGACTCAAATCACTCAGAATGAGGCCAGGTGTGGTGGCTCACACCAGTAATCCCAGCACTTTGGGAGGCCGAGGAGGGCGGATCACCTGAGGTCAGAAGTTCGAGACCAGCGTGGCCAACATGGCGAAATCCCGTCTCTACTAAAAACACAAAAATTAGCTGGGCATGGTGGCGTGTGCCTGTAATCCCATCTACTCAAGAGGCTGAGGCAGGAGAATCCCTTGAACCCAGGAGGCAGAGGTTGCAGTGAGCCGAGATTGCACCACTGCATTCCAGTCTGGGTGACAGGGCAAGACTGTGTCAAAAAACAAACAAACAAACAAACAAACAAACAAAACACACAAATCACTCAGAATGAAAATAATTGGAGATAAAGTCACACTCGGCACCAGGCTTTGGCCCCACCTGCCTCTCCAGCACCACTGTGGGCCACTCTCGCTGTCCCTTACCCAGCCCCACCTCCACTGGCCTCCTTCCTGTCCTTCAAGCTTGCCTAACGTTTCCCCTCTCATGGTCTTTGCATATGCTGTTCCCTCTGCTTGCAATGCTGTTCCCTGTTCACGGGGCTGGCTGCTTCTCAGCCTTCAGGTTTCAGCTTCTATTCCCTACTCAGTGAGGCCTTCCCTGATGCTGAAGGAGGGATCCCTACTCCCACCCCAACTCCTAGCTTTCTCCACTACAGCCCCCTGTTGACTTCTTCAGTGTATTTTGTTAAAATCATGGACTCGTTCATCTACTTTTCGTTGCCTGCGCTGCTGGGCCTGAGGCTGTTATGCCTTACGCTGTCCATCGGGCAGCTGGCACGAAGCTTCACACACAGTGGTTGTTCTTCCTGTAAGCATCGTCAGTAAATTTTCTATCACCACCATCAATGGGAAACCAGCACTTCCCACAGACAGAAGGCAACTGTGAAGTTAAACAGAACTGAAACAAGATCCTGCTACCAAAGCCAGCTCGTTACAAGTGACTGCAGCATCTCTGAGCTCGAGGTCAGCTCTCTGGTTGTTAAAATGAGATATTAGCAGGTGTTAAGGATGTGTTTGCGTCACTGAAACTTGAATTTCTGAGGAACCAGAAAAGACTGGAGGAAAATGAGAAGGGCAACAGCTTTCCAACGTTGTGCCTCAGGCACCTGGCATCCATGAGCATCCCCCGCATAGCCCACTCTTGGGGGGCCACTTCTGCAGACCATGGACATGCCTTCATTTGCCTGCAGAAATCCAAGCCTGAAGGCTGTATAACTGAGCCCCTCTCACAGCAACAGCCAGGGCAGGGATGTGGATGAACTTACATTCATTCATCAAACACTGTTTGAACACATACTCAGCCGGGCCTTGTTCTAGGCACTTGGGATATGACAGGGAGCAACACCAAGGTCCCTGACCTCACGGAGGGGACATTCTGGCCCACAGAGACAGACAGCAGACGATGAATAGAGCAAAGCAGTTATATGGTTCCTTAGAAGGTGATGTCAAGAGCTACAGGTGCTGGGTGTGGTGGCTCGTGCCTGTAATCCTAGCACTTTGGAAGGCCAAGGTGGGAGAATTGTTTGAGCCCAGGAGTTTGAGACCAGACTGGGCAACATAATGAGACCTTGTCCCTACAAAAAAAAAATTGTTTTAATTAGCTAGGCATGGTAACGCATGCCCATAGTCCCAACTACTAGAGAGGCTGAGGCGGGAGGATCACTTGAGCCCAGAGGTCAAGGCTGCAGTGAGTCATGATTGCACCACTGCACTCCAGTCTGGGCAACAGATGGGACCTTGTCTCAGAGGAAAAAAAAAAAAAAAAGAGCTACAGGAAAAGTGAGAGTAGAGCGGAATGGAGGGGCTCACAGGTGCCAGTGTGGTAGGGAAAGTGGATTAGGTTACATTCTTTTTTTTTTTTTTTTGAGAAGGAGTCTCACTCTGTCGCCCAGGCTGGAGTGCAGTGGTGCAATCTCGGCTCACTGCAAGCTCCGCTTCCTGGGTTCACGCCATTCTCCTGCCTCAACCTCTCCAAGTAGCTGGGACTACAGGCGCCCGCCACCATGCCCGGCTAATTTTTTTTTGTATTTTTAGTAGAGACGGGGTTTCACCGTGGTCTCGATCTCCTGACCTCGTGATCCACCCGCCTCGGCCTCCCAAAGTGCTGGGATTACAAGCGTGAGCCACCACACCTGGCCTAGGTTACATTCTTAAAGCCGAGCCTGGTGGCTCATTCCAGTAATCCCAGCACTTTGGGAGGCCAAAGCTGGTGGATTACTTGAGCCCAGGAGTTCGAGACCAGCCTAGGCACCATAGTGAAACCCTGTCTCTACAAAAAATAAAAATAAAAATAAAAATAAAAATAAGCCAGGCATGGTGGTGCATGCCTATAGTTCCAGCTACTTAGGAGGCTGAGGTGGGAGGATCCTTGAACCCTGAAGGGTGAGGCTGCAGTGAGCCATGATCACACCAATGCATTCCAGCATAGGCAATAGGAGTGAGACCTGTTCTCAAAAAAAAAAAAAAAAAAGATTGCATTCTTAAATAGGATGGTCAGGGTGGGCTTCACAGAGAAGCTGACCTTGCAGCAGATGCTTGAGGGAGGTGAGCGAGTTGGCCATGTGAGTGGGTGTCTGGGTGAAGAGTGTTGTAGGCAGTGAAACAGCCAGTGCAAAGGCCCTGGGGCAGGAGCATGCCTTGAGTGTTCCAGAACAGCAAGAGGGCCTGGAGGGGTGGAGCAGAGCAACCAGGAGGAGAGGCAGTCAGAGAGGAGATAGGAGGTGGTAGAAAAGGCAGTCAGGGAGCTGATGGGAGGCAGTAGGAGAGGCGGTCAGGGAGGAGATAGGAGGTGGTAGAAAAGGTGGTCAGGGAGGTGATGGGAGGCAGTAGGAGAGGTGGTCAGGGAGGTGATGGGAGGTGGGAGAAGAGGTGGTCAGGGAGGTGATAGGAGGTGGTAGGAGTGGCGGTCAGGGAGGTGATGGGAGGTGGTAGGAGAGACTGTGGTCAGAGAGGTGATGGGAGGCCGTAGGAGAGGCAATCAGAGAGCTGATGGGAGGTGGTAGAAGAGGCAGTCAGGGAGGAGATGGGAGGTGGTAGGAGGGGTGGTCAGGGAGGAGATGGGAGGTGGTAGGAGGGGTGGTCAGGGAGGAGATGGGAGGTGGTAGCAGGGGTGGTCAGGGAGGAGATGGGAGGTGGTAGCAGGGGTGGTCAGGGAGGAGATGGGAGGTGGTAGCAGGGGTGGTCAGGGAGGTGATGGGAGGAGATGGGGCGTGGTAGGAGAGGCTGTGGTCAGAGGTGATGGGGAAGGGACGGGATGACTGGATGGGGTTGGGCTTGTTGGCTACTGTTAAGGCCGCTTGTTTAGAAACTGAGAATCATCACAAGGTCTTAAACAGAGGAGGATTATGATCTGGTTTGTTAGAAAAGGGAACAAGCCCTGCTGTGTGTTGAGTAAAGAGAGCAGAGGCAAGGGGGAAGGGAGTGGGCAGGTGAGGGATGCTGGGAGTGCAGGCAGGGTGTGGCCGGAGGAGGTGAGAAGCCATGAGATTCCGGCTATGTCTGGAAGGCATAGCCAGCAGGACATTCTGACCCCCACTATGAGAGAGGCAAGCCAAAGCTGACAGCAAGGCTGTGACCTCTGTGGGTGGCAGGCACCATCCCCTGGGAGGGGAGGACTGTGGGAGGAACAGGTTGATGGAGAATGAGGGGGTGGGAAGAGGGGACCCAAAGTTCTGTTTAAGGCAAGTGGGAGATAATTGGTCAACATCCAAATGGGAAGTCAGGTGATCCTGGATATACATCTGATGTTTGGGAGGGAAGGGATGCCCAGAGATGGGAACATGAGGGTTGTGGCTCGGGAACGGAATTCCATGAGACTCAGCAGGACCACTGAAGGGGCAAGTGAGGTTGGAGGTGAACCAGGTGTCCTGAAAGCCAAGGGCAGAAAGTGTGCGGAGAACGCAGGCGTGACCAGCTGATTCAGGTGCTTCTGAGGGGAAGGTGAGGCCCGAGCATTGCACTTGGGATATGGCCATGTGATCATGGAAACCTGGACAAGGAAAGCTTTGATGGGCGGGGGAAGCAGGTTGGTCTGGGTTTTAGAGAGAAGTGGAGAGAGGACCTGGAAGTGTGATTGTTAAATTTGTGGAATCGGGCCAGGCGCAGTAGCTCACACCTATAATCCCAACACTCTGGAAGCCGAGGCAGGAAGATTGAGCCCAGGAGTTTGAGACCAGCCTGGGCAACATAGTGAGACCCCATCTCTACAGGAAAAAACAACTTTAAAAATTAGCCAGGTCGTGATGGCATGCACCTGTGGTCCCAGCTACTCGGGCCCAGCTACTCGGGTGGCTGAGGCAGGAGGATTGTTTGAGCCCAGGATGTCAAAACTGCAGTGAAGAAGTAAATTTGTAGATCAAGACCTCACTGAAACCTACTCATCTTCCCAGAAACTCACACCTGGGCACACAATTTGGAGTCTACTCTCAGGGAGTTCATGGCCCCCATGAAGCCCCAGGGAATGGACCATCTATGTGTAGAAGGCTAGATGTACCCTCTCCTGGGAGGCAGGGGAGATGGGCGGTGGATTGCATAATGGCCCCTCTACATCCTAACCCCCCCGCCCCGAACCTGATGTTTCCTTATATGGTAAAAGGGACTTTGCTGAATGTGATTATATTAGGGATCTTGTGATGGGGTGATTATCCTGGTTTATCCTGGAATGTGGGAGGGCCTGTGATGATGGAAGCAGAGGCTGGAGATCTTTGAAGGTGGAAGAAGGGGCTGCCAGCTAAGGCGGCTATTAGAAGCTGAAAAAGACAAGGAAATATAATAGATTCTTTCCTCAGGGCCTCCAGGAGGAACCAGCTCTGCCATCCCTGGACTTAATTAAGCCCAGTGAAACTGATTTCACACTTCTGGCCTCCAGAATTTTAAGAGAATAAATGTGGCTGGGCGTGGTGGCTCATACCTGTAATCCCAGCACTTTGGGAGGTCGAGGCAGACGGATCACTTGAGGTCAGGAATCCGAGACTAGCCTGGCCAACATGGTGAAACTACTAAAAAAAAAAAAAAAAAATCTGTCTCTACTAAAAAAAAAAAATACAAACATTAGCTGGGCGTGGTGGGGTGCGCCTGTAGTCCCAGCTACTCAGGAGGCTGAGGAGTATTGCTTGAACCCAGAGGCGGAGGTTGCAGTGAGCTGAGATCACACCACTGTACTCCAGCCTGGGCAACAGAGCAAGACTCTGTCTTAAGGGGGAAAAATGATGTTTTGCAGATTTGTTTTATGCCCAAGTTAAGGTTTACCAAGCAGCTGGCATGCATTAGGGACCCAACAAATGCTAGTCCCTTTTCTTGTCTGTTGAATGAACTCAACATTCCTTTAACCTTCCACATGTGATAACAGCACCTGCTATGTACCAGCTGCAGATGGTACTGAGTTACTTCCTGTGCCCAAGTTCATCTCTAAACTTGGACCCCCGGACCCTTTACCAGGGACCTCATTCCTCTAACTCTTGGCACTCCCTTCTCATATCTCAGGGTCCAGATTTTGGCTATGTAACTCGAGGGCCCCAAACAGGCGGTATCAGTGGACTGGACTCCTTTGGGAACCTGGAAGTGAGCCCCCCAGTCACAGTCAGAGGCAAGGAATACCCATTGGGCAGGATTCTCTTCGGGGACAGCTGTTATCCCAGGTAAGGAGGGGAGTAACTGGAAGGGGCAGCCAGGACCCAGGGATGCCGTGGAAAAGCAGAGGCCAGAGTGGAAGCCTCGCCTTCCTGCTTCCGACCCTAAACAGCCCAACAGACTTGAGGGAGTGTGAGAGGAATCCAAGTGCAGGGTGAGGAAGGCGGGCTTTGGAGCCCATAGACCCAAGTTCAATTCCAGCTCTGCCACTTACCCTCTTTCAGTCAGTGACTATTTACTGAGCATCCAGAATGTTCTGGGAGCTGGGAATGCAGCCGTGGACATGAAAGACAAGTCCTTACCACTCTAGTAGGGAAACAGATGATAGAAAAGTAGACAAGATAATTTCAAATGACAAAAACAAAAGAGAGGGGCACAGGAGGAACAGGAACTGTCAGGGTGACCAGGGAGGGCCTCTCTGGGGAAGGGGCTTTTGAACTGAGGCCTAATGACAGAAGGGACAGGGCCACATGGAGGTCTGGGACAGAGAGTTCCTGGCAGATGAAAGTGCATGTGCAAAGGCCCTGAGGCAGGAATGAGCTCTGCGTGCAAGGCCAGGATGGCTAGAACCTATTGAACAAGAAGAGGCTGGGCGCAGTGGCTCACACCTGTAATCCCAGCACTTCGGGAGGCCGAGGTGGGTGGATTACCTGAGGTCAGGAGTTCGAGACCAGCCTGACTAACATGGTGAAACCCTGTCTCTACTAAAAATAAAAAAATTAGCTGGACCTGGTGGTGCATGCCTGTAATCCCAGCTACTAGGGACGCTGAGGCAGGAGAATCGCTTGATCCCGGGAGGCGGAGGTTGTAGTGAGCCGAGATTGCACCAGCCTGGGCAACAGAGCAAGACTCTGTCTCAAAAAAAAAAAAATGAGGAAGAGCAAGGCACTGGAACACGAATTTTTTTTTTTTAGGAGAAAACCAAGGCTCAAACAGGTGAAGGAATGTCCCCAAGGCCACATGGCTAACAAGAGATCACCGACTTAGGTCAGACTGACTCTAAACCCCATGGGTACCCAGAACACCAGCATCTCGTCTAACTTGAGAGGCAGTGCTTTCTGAGGCTAAGCTCTGTCCTACTTACCTTAGTGACTCTGTGCCTCAGTTTCCCCCAATAAAACTAGAAGGACAATTCCTTAATTTCTCAAATGTTAGGGGATAAAATAAAGGCATTCTAGGCTCCTGCATCCCTTTCTCAGCTGAAGGAGAACCTTGACCTTTTTGCCAAGCCCCTTGTCCTTCAGGGACTTCCCTGTGGCCTTTGCTGCCAATAACACCCCTTTAACCCTGCCATGACAGCAATGACAGCCGGGAGATGCACCAGGCCCTGCAGGACTTCCTCAGTGCCCAGCAGGTGCAGGCCCCTGTGAAGCTCTATTCTGACTGGCTGGTTGTGGGCCATGTGGACGAGTTCCTGAGCTTTGTGCCTGCACCAGACAGGAAGGTACAGTCTTGGGGGCTGCCTTAGGAAGCCATGCCTCCTTCCTGGGTAGACCCTCTGCCTGGGGTGGGAGCAACTTTACTTGTCTGAGTCTATTTTTCCTTCACCCTTAGGATGGCAGTAGAGGAGGTGGCCAGCTTTGGTCCAAGTCCCCACTCCTCCCACCGTCAGCAGATCCACCCGCCTTGGGAGGCCCAGGGGCAAAGCTGACCTCTAACCCCAGTGTTTCTGCCTCCAGGGCTTCCGGCTGCTCCTGGCCAGCCCCAGGTCCTGCTACAAACTGTTCCAGGAGCAGCAGAATGAGGGCCACGGGGAGGCCCTGCTGTTCGAAGGGATCAGGAGTAAGTCGGCCCTGCCTTGTTCTCCTGTCTGTGCACCTTCCTGCTTCCCGTGGTCCGCTGTTGCCTGGAGGGAATCATCCAGGCAACAGGGTAGCATCTGAGCACCTACTGTGTGCCAGGCACTGTGCCAAGTGCTAGGGAGACTGCGTGAACAGGATAGAACAGCTTGCTGCCCTCTGGGCTTACAGGCCAGGGGGAAGTGAGTCAACAGAACAGCTCCAACACAGGGGCTTTGAGGGGTGTCTGGGTGGATGGAGCTCAGAGAAGGCTTCTTGGAGGCTGCAAAGGCCAAGCAGGAGCACGCAAGTAGGGGTTGGCTGGGCAAACGGGGCAGGGAAATGAGAGGAAGAGAGATACCACAGGCAGAGGGACAGCGGGTGGGGCGGCTCAGAGGCAGGAGAAAGCACGATGTATGTGAGGACCTGGGGGAGGTTGGGTATAGCTGGAGCACAAATGAAATATTACTCTTTCAGCAGAGCTCACAGACATGGGCCGGGCCCACGGGCTGAAAAGCCTCTGTGGCTGAGAGCTCCACCTCAGATCTGAGTATGTTGTGTGGCATCAGGAGAGGGCAGACCTGTTTCTTCCTTTCTCGATGGGATCTCTTTGGAGATAAGATAATTTAGCATTAATGCAAAGCAAAACGTTCCAGTGAACAAGTTTCAGTAGTTCAACTTTATAATAATTATAAGCAACCCTGTTAAATTTTTCTGGACATTCTTTTCTTTTGAAACGAAGTTTTCCTCTGTTGCCCAGGCTGGAGTGCAATGGCGCGATCTTGGCTCTCTGCAGCCTCTGCATCCTGGGTTCAAGTGATTCTCCTGCCCCAGCCTTCCGAATAGCTGGGATTACAGGTGTGCACCACCACACCTGAATAATGTTTTGTATTTTTAGTAGAGATGGGGTTTTGCCATGCTGGCCAGGCTGGTCTCGAACTCCTGACCTGGTGATCCACCCACCTCGGCCTCCCAAAGCGCTGGGATTACAGGCGTGAGCCACCATGCCCGGCTTAAAACAAGGAATTTTCTTATTGACGGCAACTAAATTGTATTTGTAGCATTTTTATCACACAGTAGAGTCCATCCATTCACTATACTTTTCTGAGCTGTCTGTCCTGCATGCAAGTAGATATTTTTAATGTTGTCTGTTTTCTGTGCTGTTCCTGTAAGTGTGCTATTAAAATACATTAAACTAGGCTGGACGCGATGGTTCATGCCTGTAATCCCAGCACTTTGGGAGGACGAGGCGGGTGGATCACGAGTTCAGGAGTTCAAGGCCAGCCAGGCCAAGATGGTGAAACTCTGTCTCTACTAAAAATACAACAATTAGCCGGGCGTGGTGGCAGGTACCTGTAATCCCAGCTACTTGGGAGGCTGAGGCAGGAGAATCACTTGAACCCGGCAGGTGGAGGTTGCAGTGAGCCAAGAATGTGCCACTGCACTCTAGCCTGGGTGACAGAGCAAGACTCCGTCTCAAAAAAAAAAAAAAAAAAAAAACAAGAAAACATTAAACTAAGCCGAGTGTGGTGGCTCACACCTGTAATCCCAGCACTTTGGGAGGCTGAGGCGGGTGGATCACCTGAGGTCAAGAGTTCAAGACCAGCCTGGCCAACATGGTGAAACCCCGTCTCTACTAAAAGTATAAAAATTAGCTGGGCGCAGTGGTGCACGCCTGTAATCCCAGCTACTGGGGAGGCTGAGGCAGGAGAATTGCTTGAACCCGGGAGGTGGAGGTTGCAATGAGTCAAGATCGCACCACTGCACTCCAGCCTGGGAGACAGAGCAAGGCTCTGTCTAAAAAAAAAAAAAAAACAAAAAAACACTATAAAAATATATTTTAAAAATAATTTAAATGAGGTGAGAACAACATTTTTAACGAGAACTTATACTGCTAAAATATTGTATTAAAGGCATTTGACTCGCAGATGCTCACAGCAAACCTGTATGGTAAGAATTATTACTGACTCCATTTTATAGATGGGAACACTGAGTCCCCCCCGGCACTGGCTGGGAAGAGGGAAATCAACCTCTAAGTTCATTTGCCTTTTATTTCTTTTTCTCCATGACAGAAAAAAACCAGCAGAAAATAAAGAACATTCTGTCAAACAAGACATTGAGAGAACATAATTCATTTGTGGAGGTAGGAGCCTGGGTGCCTACACCCCAGCAGACCTGATGCCCTGTCCCCTGCTCAGCCACTTTCCCAGTGATTAGAGGCACATAGAGGTTCAAGGTCTCAGGATGCGCTGGAAGACAGAGACACAGAAGCAAGAGCAGAAGCAGAGACTGGGAGAGGCTGAGGGAGCAGAGGGAATGGGAGGCCCCAGGGTCCCCCGAGAGCACTGGCCAGAGGCCCCTCTGTGCAGGGAGGCCTGGCAGCCACCTTCACTGCCTTCCTGACACTGTCCCAGGTCCTTTCCTCAGGCAGGGGGCCTCAGCCCCACACTGTCCCCCACCCCCCCGCCACAGACTGCCAGCATCCCCCACTCACTGCCCCTGCCCCTCCCCCCAAGAGATGCATCGACTGGAACCGCGAGCTGCTGAAGCGGGAGCTGGGCCTGGCCGAGAGTGACATCATTGACATCCCGCAGCTCTTCAAGCTCAAAGAGTTCTCCAAGGCCGAAGCCTTTTTCCCCAACATGGTGAGGAGGTGGTGGCTTTAAAACCCCAGGGTGTGGCATGGAGGTAGCTCAGCCTGAGAGGCCAGCGGGGCACCTGGGCGGTCCCAGAGGGCTTGGCTCCTCTCCATAACCATTTGTAGCTTTGTCCTGAGTGGTACAAGGTCAGACGTGACCAGGTCCATGCACGTTGGTGTCTTTCCACAAGGTCAGGCTTCTGCTGATGCTATTTCCATCATAAAATCCACAAGCCACACAGAGTTCCCCAGGGGCAGTCCTCAGGTGGGCAGAGCCCTGGGCACACAGGCTCAAGCCACTCCACAAGTCAGTCAGTACTGCAAACCATACATAGTAGTGTACTTAATCAACACAGAAATGTTACAGATGAAACATTCATATCAAACAAAGCAATATTTAACATCAAGAGAGAAGGGGATAGGAAAAGGGGTCAGTGAACCAGTCCAAGGAGAGTGACGTGGACAAGGAGAGGGTCCTGGGCTGATCTAAACGGACATCAGCGTCTTGCAAGGAAGAGTGTAATTTTGGCAGAGCCTTCAACAGCGGGTGCCAGGTGCTAATCACTAGTGACAGCAAGACAGTGTCTGTTAAGACAGTCATCTTGAGGCTGGGTGCGGTGGCTCATGCCTGTAATCCTAGCACTTTAGTAGGCCAAAGGGGTGGATCACTTGAGGTAAGGAGTTCGACACCAGCCTGGCTAACATGGTGACACCCGCATCTCTACTAAAAATACAAAAATTAGCCAGGTGTGCTGGCAGGAGCCTGTAATCCCAACTACTTGGGAGGCGGAAGCAGGAGAATCACTTGAACCTGGGAGACGGAGGTTGCAGTGAGCCAAGATCGCGCTATTGCACTCCAGCCTGGGTGACAGAGTGAGACTTTGTCTCAGAAAAAAAAAAAAAAAAGATAGTCATCTTAAGCTAGTGAAGACCTGCTCTTTTTATAGCTAGAGTCCTCTGGTGAAGACTGATAGTAATAGAGTATGCCTGCTTATGTCCTTGTCTGGTTGGGTGCAGTCTCTATTGATTAGGCAAACATCCGGTTCCTGTTAGCATGGTGCCTTTTGAAATGTAAGATGGAGTCTTTTTCTAAGATGGAGTCACTTATGCCAAGGGTGCTCTATACAGGCTTGCATGGCCGTGTACCACTTCCAGAGCACCTTCTGGTATCTCACAACAATTCTGGGAGTCAGAGTCTATCGTCACCTCCACCAGGGCTCTGGCTTCAGACCCCCTGCCGTAACCACCATGCTGCCTTCCCACCTAGCAGCTTCCCTGGGGCTCCGGGGTGGTGCAGGGAATGGAGGGATGGATAGGGAGTCGAGCAACAAACAAGACACCCTCAAGTCGCCTTATGCACCATAACAGGGACACACGTGGGGGCACCACCTCAGACTGGGGGGTCCGGGAGGGCCTCTGTGAGGAGGTGGGGCTGGCACTGCCTAGGCTGAGTGGGATTCACCTTCTGGAGGCTGCACTTGTGGGTGGTCCCACCTTTGTCTTGAGCGTTCACTGTGGCCCCTAAGTGCTGTCTTGATATCATCCACTGTGTTTTTGCCATTCCTTGGCCCCATTCCTCCCTCTCTTCAGAGAATACCCGAGACCCAGGCAGAGACTTCACCTGGTCCTACTGGGGAACCCCAGCCACCCCCTTCTTCTGGAGCTGGGGGTTACAGTTCAGGCAGGAGCCAGCAGGCCCTACCACAGTGGTTTTCAAACTGGGTTCCCTAGGGCCCTTGAGTTCCAACGCAGTGCCTCAAATCCAGTGGTTCAGATTTTCTGTTTCTGCATTGACATTCTGCAAAAGATTGTGTGTAGAATAAAGGGTTCCTTGGCCAAAAGGAATTAAAGTATTGACCCCAAGCATTTTGTTTCCCTCCAGCTTGGCCAAGCCAGGCTTCCCAGTGCGGGAATGAAAGTGGACGCCCATGGCTGTGGTAGTCAGCAACACTGAGGGCTGACCATGTGCCTTCGCTGCTCAAGGTCCCCAGAGGGAGTCTGAGCATGAGACCAGACTCTCTCCCGGGAGCTGGATGTGGGAGGCCGGGAAGAGGGAGTGGAATAGGCAGAGGGGTGAACAGCGCGAGGCACTTAGCATGCACAGGCTGTGTCTAGGCGGTGGCAAAGAATGAGATGCCTCCTTGAGGACTCATGACCCATGGAAAATGGCTGTGCACCTACTATGTGCCAGCACAGTGCTGTGCCTACGCGTTCTTACCTAATTGTCATTGCAATGGAAATATGTGTTGGGCTCATTTTGCTGATGAGGCTCAGAGGGGTGATGTGACTTGCCTAAGGCCACACAGCTACTGAATAGCAGAGTTGGCATTCAAACCCACATAGGCCTACAGCCAAAATCCTCACCTTTCCACCTCGCCGGGCTGCCTGCCAATCTAATGGAGGAAGCAGAGTCATTTACATACATTATTTACATATGGACAGTGCCATAACAGAGGCAGTCATTTATCCATCCAGTCAACAGATGTTTATTGAGTATCTACTACGTGCAAGGCGCAGTGCTGGGAGTTATGGGAACACAGAGCAGGAGTGACTGCCAGAGCTCAGGGATTCATGGGCAGTTTCACAGAGGGGCTGCCATCTGAGCTGGGCCCTGAGTATTAGAAAGAGCTTACCAGAAGTTTGCAGATAGGGGAGGAGAATGTAGTGTTAAGAGCATGGGCAGCATCAGAAAGAATGAAATCAGCCAGGAGGGGTGGCTCATACCTGTAATCCCAGCACTTTGGGAGGCTTAAGCGGGAGGATTGCTTGAGTCCAGGAGTTCAAGACCAGCCTGAGCAACATGGAGAAACTCTGTCTCTACAAAAAATACAAAAATTAGCCAGGCATAGTGACATCTGCTGAGGCAGGAAGATTGCTTGAGCCCAGGAGGTGGACATTGCAGTGAGCTGAGATCGCACCACTGAACTCTAGCCTGGGTGAAGAGTAAGACCCTATCTCAAAAAAAAAAAAAGAAAGAAAAGAAATCATGTCCTTTGCTACAACATGGTGGAGCTGGAGGCATTATCCTAAGTGAACTAAAACAGAAAATGAAATACCGCGTGTTGTCACATATAGGTAGTGGGTACACATAGACACAGAGATGGAAATAATAGGCACTGAGGACCCCCAAAATGGAGAGAATGAGAACGAGGTGAGGGCTGGAAAATTACCTATCGGGTATGATATTCACTGTTTGGGTAATGGATACACTAGAAGCCCAGTGCCCACCAGTAATCAATATACCTATGTAATAAATATGTGTATGTAGCCCAGAATCTAAATTTTTTAAATTTAAAATAAATAAGAGTATGGAACTTGGAGTCTAATACCTGTAGTTCATGTATAGCTGGGTGGCCTTAGGCAAACCATTTTCCACGTCTGGGTCTCAGTTTTCTCATTTCTAAAGTGGGGCTATTATTTTTATTTTGTTTTAATTTTTGAGATAGAGTCTTGCTCTGTTGCCCAGGCTGGAGTGCATTGGAATGATCTCGGCTCACTGAAACCTCCACCTCCTGGGTTCAAGCGATTCTCCTGCCTCAGCCTCCTGAGTAGTTGGGATTACAGGCGCACCTGGCTAATTTTTGTATTTTTAGTAGAGACGGGGTTTCACCATGTTGGCCAAGCTGGTCTCGAACTCCTGACCTCAGGTGATCCACTCACCTCGGCCTCCCAAAGTGCTGGGATTACAGGTGTGAGCCACCACACCCAGCACTTTTTATTTTTGAGATAGACTCTCACTCTGTCGCCCAAGCTGCCAGGCTGGAGTGCAGTGGCACAATCACAGCTCGCTGCAGCCTTGACCTCCTGGGCTCAAGTGATCCTCCTGCCTCAGCCTCCAAAGTAGCTGGGACCACAGGCACACACCACCATGCCAAGCTAAGTTTTAAAAATACTTTTTGTAGAGATGGGGTCTCACCATGTTGCCCAGGCTGGCCTCAAACTCTTGGGCTCAAGCGATCCTCCTGTCTCAGCCTCCCAAAGTGCTGGGACTACAGGTCTGAGCCACCACGCCTGGAGGGGCTATTATTTCCAAAGGTCAGAGAAGGGAGGGGCCGCTCGGATTGCGCTGCAAGCTGCCCGCTGCTGCCTGTGACCTGAGCCCTCACTTCTCTGCAGGTGAACATGCTGGTGCTAGGGAAGCACCTGGGCATCCCCAAGCCCTTCGGGCCCATCATCAATGGCCGCTGCTGCCTGGAGGAGAAGGTGTGTTCCCTGCTGGAGCCACTGGGCCTCCACTGCACCTTCATCAATGACTTCTTCACCTACCACATCAGGCATGGGGAGGTGCACTGCGGCACCAACGTGCGCAGAAAGCCCTTCTCCTTCAAGTGGTGGAACATGGTGCCCTGAGCCCATCTTCCCTGGTGTCCTCTCCCTCCTGGCCAGATGTCGCTGGGTCCTCTGCAGTGTGGCAAGCAAGAGTTCTTGTGAATATTGTGGCTCCCTGGGAGCGGCCAGCCCTCCCAGCAGTGGCTTGCTTTCTTCTCCTATGATGTCCCAGTTTCCCACTCTGAAGATCCCAAAATGGTCCTAGCATTGCACACTCAGTTCTGCTCTAAGAAGCTCCAATAAAGTTTTTTTAAGTCACTTTGTACATGAGGTCAAGATGTTGTTGGTATCATTCATTCACTCATTTGTCATGGTTGAATTGACTATCACAAAACAAACTGAAAAGTGTTAACAGGCTGCGCGGAAGGCCACGTTATTGTATGTGTCTTTTGCTCCCAGATATGTATTTGGACTATAAAATTTTGCATGATCCTAGTTCATTCTGAGTTTCCCACGGGACCTTTCCAAGAAGAGGAGGAGGAGGGAGCAGGGGAGGGGTGAGCCCCGCTGAGAGTCTGGGCATATCCCTCTTTAAACTCACCTACAACTGGGCATTCACCTACATACTGACAGCGATGGATTTTTGTGGAATGAAGTAATTCATCTCCTCGGTGTTCTTTTTGTATATTGCCTTTTATGGCTTTGACATAAAGACTTAGATTCCTCTGTAGACAATAAAACTCGATGGCTTGAGATCATTAAAATTGAGACCAGATATTGGCTCGGAAGGGTCCGAGATGTTCAGAGAACACCCAGGGATCCTGTTATTTTCATGTAGGTCGTGGAGAACATATGATGGTGGAAAAAATGAATATCAAAAGCCTCTGCCTTCACACTTCCTGATTTCAAAACATACTACAAGCTACAGTCATCAAAACAGTGTGGCATGGTCATAAAGACAAATAGACCTATGGAATAGAATAGAAAGCCTGGAAGTAAACCCTCAAGTATAACATTTCTCCAAAGATGATGTACAAATGGCCAACAAGCACATGAAGGGATGCTTACCATCACTAATCATCAGAGAAATGCAAATCAAAGCCACAGTGACCTCACCCATTAGGATGGCTACTATAAAAAAAAAGCGTTGGTGAGGATGTTGAGAAATTGGAACCCTTGTGCACTATTGGTGGGATTGTAAAATGAAATGATGCAACCGCTATGGAAAAAAGTATAGAGGTTCCTAAAAATAATTAGAAATACAACTGGTATATGATCCAGCAATCCCATTTCTGGGTAAATATCTGAAAGCAATATCTCCTTTTTTTTTTTTTAAGAGGGGGTGGAGGGGGGGTTTTACCATGTTGCTCAGGCTAATCTTAAACTCCTAGGCTCAAGCAATCTGTCCACCCTGGCTATGGAATATTATTCAGCCTTAAATAGGAAGGAAGGAAGGCCAGGCACAGTGGCTTACACCTGTAACCCCAGCATTTGGGGAGGCCAAGGTGGGCAAATTGCTTGAGCCCAGGAATTTGAGATCAGCCTGGACAACACAGCAAAGCCTTATCTCTACAAAAAAAAAGAGTTGGGCATGGTGGTGCACACCTATAGTCCTGCCTACTTGGGAGACAGACGTGGGAGGATCACCTGAGCCTAGGGAGGTCAAGGCTGCAGTGAGCCATGATTGTGCCACTGCACTCCAGCCTGGGTGACAGAGTGAGTGAGATCCAGTCTCGAAAATAAGGAAGGAAATCTTGTCACATGTTACAACATGAATATGCTTTGAGCACATTATGCTATGGGAAATAAGCCAGTTGCAAAAAGAGAAATCCCGTATGATTCCACTTACATGAGTTATCTAGAAAAATTCACAGGAACAGAAAGTAGAGGCTGGGCCAGGTGACTCACACCTATAATCTCAGCACTTTGGGAATCCGAGGCAGGTGGATCACTTGAGGTCAGGAGTTTGAGACCAGCTTTGTCAAGATAGCGAAACCCCATCTCTACTAAAAATATGAAAAATTAGCCGGGTGTGGGGTGCACATGCCTGTAATCTCAGCTACTCAGGAGGCTGAGGCACATGAATCACTTAAGCCTGGGAGATGGAGGTTGCAGTGAGCCAAGATCGCCCCACTACACTCCAGCCTGGGCAACAGAGCAAGACTCTGTCTCAAAAAAAAAAAAAAAGGTAAAATGGTGGTTGCCAGGTACTGGAAGAGCAAGAAGAGGGGAGTTGTTGAATGGGTGTGGAGTTTCAGATTTGCAAGATGAAAAAGTTCTGGAGATCTGTTTCACAACAATGTAAATATACTTAACGTTGTTGAACTGTACACTTAAAAATGGTTAAGATGGGCCAGGTGCAGTGGCTCACGCCTGTAATCCCAGCACTTTGGGCGGCCAAGGCAGGCAGATCACCAGAGGTTAGGAGTTCGAGACCAGCCTGGCCAACATGGTGAAACCCCGTCTCTACTAAAAGTACAAAAATTAGCCGGGCGTGGTGGTGTTTGCCTGTAGTCCCAGCTACTCGGGAGGCTGAGGCAAGAGAATCGCTTGAACCCAGGAGGCAGAGGTTGCAGGGAGCCAATATTGTGCCACTGCACTCCAGCCTGGACATAGAGTGAGACTCTGTCTCTAAATAAATAAATAAAAACTGTTTTTTTTTTTTGAAAGGCCTCTGCCCTGCCCACTAAGGAGAAGTGGATCCATAAAACCTGGGTCAAAACACGCTGCTCTGAAGACAATTGGCTGCTCCCCCAGCCCCAAATGTGCTGGAGCAAAGGACGTGAGTGTTTCTGCGGACCAGAAAAGGGCCAGGGACAGAGGAAGCTGGTATGAGTTCAGCCCCAAACCTGGCAGATAGGGCTACCTCGAGCAGCGAACAGGACTTAGCAGATAAAACTGAAGACTTTGCTGGATTCCTGGGGCTGGGGAAGGACTCAGAGACAAGCTGGTGGATAAGGCACCCCTGGCATCAGGGGACATGGAGATGCATAGATGTTACCCCAGCCACGTATGGGTTGCAGGTGGAAAGTGTCTCTGGAGGAGCCAGGGAAGCCCACGGGAGAGAAGGTGCTACCATCCCCCTAGAGCACAGAGCCATCCCCTGATCGTGCCCATCAGACAAAAACTTCCCTGTTCCTTTAGCCTTGCTCCCACCTCTCCCTTCCCCAGAGACCACATAAGAGTTTCCTGAAGCTGCTGTTACAAATCATCACGAACTAAAAGGCTTAAAACAGCAGAGATGGACCCTCTATCAGTTCCGGAGACCAGGAGATCAAAATCAATCTCACTGGGCGGAAATTCAGGCATCAGCAGGGCCATCCCAGCTCCAAAGGCTTTAGGAGGAGAGTTTCTCTTCTAGCTTCTGCCAGCATTCTTCAGCTAGTGGCTGCCTCATGCCAATCTCTGCCTCCCTGGTCACATGGCTTTCTCTTCTGTGTGTGTCAAATCTCCTTCTGCCTCTCCCTTATAAGGACACTCGTGATGATATTTGGAGCCCATCCTGATAGTCCAGGACAATCTCCCCATCCCAAGATCTTCATTCACCTCTGCAAGCAAAGACTCTTTCTATATGAGACAACTTACAGGTTCCGGGGATTAGGACCTGATCTCTCTTGGGTGCCATTATTCCACCTATTGTAGGTTGGAAATCACCACGTGCCTGCTGCAGCCAGCAGAATAGGAAAGAAATAAGCCAGGCACCTCCTTTCCTTTCCACAGCTCTAAGCCTCGCACCTACATTAAGCCCTCATAGGAAAGGGTGAAGATTCCCCTTTATAAAACCGAGTCTTTTGTGTGGGAGTTGACTTTCCAACTCCTGAATTGAGAATGTTTTAGGTCTGGTTCCTGGAAACAGATTCTTAGATGCAGATTTGCCTGCAGGAGGTTTATGGGGGGTGCTGGGGGAGGGCGTTTCAGGAAGCACACCTGGGAGGGAGTGTGGGGCTCAGAGGGAGACACTGAACTGGGATGCAGTTGCCTCGAGGCTTCAGGCAATGCATGGGGTATCTTGGGGGCTGGGGAAGGGCCACAGAGTTGTCCTGCATTCAGACAAGGCAACCTGGCCTTTGTCCCCCCACATTGGATGTGGCTGTCCCCAGAAGGGGACACAACCAGGTGCTAGGCCGCTCCTAGGCACAGAAGGCAATTCCAGAAGAGAGACTTGCAGCACTGGCAGCAGCTGGGGGCGTGAGTGCCTCCCGTTAAAGAGGGGCACAGTGGCACACCACAGCGCCCACCACAGTGACCTCAAGTGACCGTGGGACTTCTGATGAGCAAACCTGAGTTGAACATGATGAGCAAACCTGAGTTGCCGAGAGAGAACTTCTGCATGGAATAAGCATGTGAGGAGTACAGGAGTCAATACAAAGTTACTTTATGACCATGTAACCCAAGCAGGTCCAGCCAATGCCGCTTGGAGAGCTCGAGTCCAGTAACAAGAGCAAAATATGGTAGAAGGTGACTTTATTTACCAAAACTAGCAATGGGGGAGTGGTTGGATTCACATCAAAAGCAACCGCTTCGACTTTCTGGGGTGAAGGCAAGAGTTTAAAAAGGGAAACTCTGGCTGGGTGCGGTGGCTCATGCCTGTAATCCCAGCACTTTGGGAGGCCGAGGTGGGTGGATCACCTGAGGTCAGGAGTTCAAGACCAGCCTGACCAATATGGTGAACCCCCATCTCTACTAAAAATACAAAAATTAGCTGGGCGTGGTGGTGGACACATGTAATCCCAGCTACTTGGGAGGTTGAGGCAGGAGAATCGCTTGAACCTGGAAGACAGAGGTTGCAGTGAGCCGAGATGGTACCACTGCACTCCATCCTAGGCGACAGAGTGAGAATCTGTCTCAAAAAAAAAAAAAAAGGAAATTTGGTACAGGAGGCATGCAGGAGTTGTGAGGAGTACAATGTCTGTGTCTTGTTTCCATGGCTAACTTGGGTCTCAGTCCCCCTAAAGCACGGGCTGACATCATTTCAGCAATGTGCTGAGTTGTTGGCTAGCTGCCTGGAGGTAATCTCTTGAATTCTGCAGCTGGGTCTCCAGGCTTGGTCTGTCTCAAGGTTAGCCCCTGGAACTTCTTTTATTATTATTATCATTTAGAGGCAAGGTTTCATTATGTTGCCCAGGTTGGTCTCAAACTCCTGGGCTCAAGGGAGGAGCTCAAGGGAGCCCAGGCTGTCTCAGCCTCCCAAAGCTCTGGGATTACAGGCGTGAGCCACCACACCTGGCCTGGAACTTCTAAGTAGCACATAATTAGATACTAGCATAGTTAGATACATGTGAAGGGGCTTTATGGTGGGAAAGGGAGGGACATGGAGTCTATTTTAAGGTTAAGGGAAAAGGCTTCTGCAGTTTGCTTTAAGGTTACATCTTGAGATTAAAGAGAAAGGGAAAAAAAAAGTTGTAAAATGCATTTGAAGTTAAGCTGCTCAGTTACAATCACAAACCCCTCGGTTCAGTGGAGACACCCCTAGAAGCCCATTGGGTTATTAGCTTTTTTTTTTTTTTGAGATAGAATCTTGCTCTGTCAGCCAGGCTGGAGTACAGCGGCATTATCTCGGCTCGCTGCAACCTCCGTCTCCCCAGCTCAAGTGATTCTCCTGCCTCAGCCTCCTGAGTAGCTGGGATTACAGGTGTGCGCCACCACGCCCGGCTAATTTTTGTATTTTTAGTAGAGACAGGGTTTCACCATGTTGGCCAGGCTGGTCTCAAACTCCTGACCTCAGGTGATCCGCCTGCCTTGGCCTCCCAAAGTGCTGGGATTACAGGTGTGAGCCACTGTGCCTGGCCGGGTTATTTTTTTAGGGGGAGGACAAGGAGGTCATTTAGTCATTTGCTCCACAATAATTTGTTGAGTACCTACTATGTCTGGGGCTCTTTTGCAGGTGCTGGGGATTCAGTGGTGAATAGGAAGCCCCTGGAGGGGAGGAGGACGTGCTCTGGGTCTGAGTCCCTTTCATCTCTGTCCACGAGGCTGGGTGAGGAGCCTTCCTCACTGTGCTCAGACAGAGCCCTGGCACAAGGCAGGGCTGCCCCAGGGTGGGGAAGGTCAGAGCTTCCAGGCTGCCCTCCTCCAGACCCCAGAGCCTGGACTGGGCCTCAGCAACCCCTCCCCAGTCAACCCGTCTTCTCCCTCCAGCTGCCTCTGGCCGCTTGTGCGTGAGGGTGGGTGAGCCCTTTGGGATGAGTCTCACCAGAGCCTCTGCACGCTGAGTGCCTCCTGCCTGCTTAGTTTTGCCACTTTCAATCCAGCCAGAGGGGTGTTTTGGGTCTTTCTGACCAACCTCCTGCCTCCAAAAGCAACTAAAACAGAGCCATCCTTGAGAGTTACGTTGAGTGCTTAAAACCTCCAGGGAGGGAGTTTTTTACTGCAACTTGCAAATTTAACCAGCCTGGCTGACCCAGCAGGCTTCACTCAGTACCTCATCTCCACCTCCTGTGCTGGGTACACCTGGGTGCGTATCAGAGCAAAGGCTGAAAACAAATGTTTATATTACAGTACAACCCTGTGTAAAATACACAGCCATACAAAGAGGTAAGGCTGCTTTTTACGTACTGATACGAGGAACTTCTCTCCAGCATAACTATGAAGTGAAAGAGGCAAAGTACGGAATACTGGGTGGCACATACTACCATTTATATAAGAAGGAGGCAGTAGGAGGAGAGAAGAAAAGAGCGAAAGCGCCCCGGACATAGCAGGTGTTCAACAAATTCTTGTGGAGCAAATGACTAAATGACCTCCTTGTCCTTCCTCAAAAACGATAACCCAGTGGGCTTCCAGGGGCATCTCCACTGCACTGAAAAGTTTGTAATTGTAACCAAGCAGCTTAACTTTGAACGCATTTTACAACTTTTCTGTTTAGTCTTGAGATGTAACCTCGAGGTGCAGGAAACTGCAGAAGCCTTTTCCCCTTAACCTTAAAATAGACTCCACGTCCTTCCCTTTCTCACCATAAAGCCCCTTCAAATTTATCTAACTGTATGCTAGTATTTGAGGAGGAAGAGAAGAAGAAACGGATACACATGCATAGTTACTTGGTCATGCATAACATTTATTTGGAAAGACAAGAAACGGGTAACACTGTCACTACCTCCACCTACAGGTGGGTAAGGGACAGGGCAGAAGGGAGACTCTGAACTTGGAACCACGTGAATGTGGTACCTATTGAAGAGTAAGTATGACCCAGCCTGAGCAACGTAACAAGACCCCATCTCTGCCGAAAAATGTAAAACCACTAGCTGGGCATGGTGGTGCACATCTGTAGTGCCAGCTACTCAGGAGGTTGAGGTGGGAGGACCACTTGAGCCTGGGAGGTCAAGGCTGTGAACCATGATCATGCCACTTCGCTCCAGCCTGGGTAACGGAGTGAGACCCTGTCTCAAAAAAAAAAAAAAAAAAAAAAAGAAGCTCAACTCAAGCTTAAGACATGAAATGAACACAATTTAAAGTAAGTTATGTAAGTTCCTTGTGCCAGAGCAAGAGTTCCTATTTCTTTGCTCTGTGGGCTCGGCTGAGATGAGTAGCAGCTGGTGACCCTGGTTTGATGTATTCATCCACTAACACTTGCTGTGCCCTCACCCCCCCATGACACAGCTGTAAGCAAGGCGCTCACCTTAATCACTGGGGGTTGGGATGCAAGTTCCTGGACCACACCCTAGACCTTCTGGGCCCAGGAATTTGCAACGTTAACAAGCACCCTTGATAATTTTTGAAACCACCAGAGGGTTAATAACCACCTAGTCTGGGCACTGTGGCTCACGCCTGTAATCCCAGCACTTTGGCAGGTCGAGATAGGAGGATTTCTGGGATCAAGAAGTTCGAGACCAGCCTGGGCAACATGGCGAAACCCGGTCTCTACAAAAAATACAAAAATCAGCTGGACATGGTGGTGCACACCTGTAGTTCCAGCTACTTGGGAGGCTAAGATGGGAGGATCACTGGAGCCAGGTAGGTTGAGGCTGCAGTGAGCTGTGATTGCGCTACTGCACTCTAGCATGGGTGATAGAGACCCCGTCTCAAAAACAAAACAAAACCACCAGTCCAACACTTTGCCGAGCTCCTTCATCAATTTCCAGGAGACACACACCCTAGAACTGAGACCCCAGAGCCTGGGCATGCTGCCACACACTGCCATCCTGACCGTTACCATCAATTGCTCCCAACTGCCCTCTGCAGGTATTTGCCCTGACAGCTTCCAGCTGACTCCTCCAGCAGCATGGCCCAGTTGATCACTCCAAGGCACTGACTTCCCAGAGCCCCTCCTCTTCCCAGCTGAAGGCTAGAGATGCCTAAGCAACTGGCCTCAGGCTTCCCCGGCCTGCAGCCCTGCAGGCACGAGCTGCCTGATAAATTGGTGATGAAGGGGTTCTGATGCCACCTGCTCCCCCGACTCTCAGCCACCAGGAAGCGCTGAGAGGGAAAATCAGTGACACCTGGGCAGCTGCTGACCCCTCCCCTTCTTAACAAGGGGGTGGGCTGCACAGGCCTGGACTGCATAACAGGGGAAGGCAGGGTGAGCCCTGGGGCCTCTGAGGTTGCTGCGCCGAGTGAGGGCTGCGGTGCAGGCCTGAGGGTGGTCAGCGTGGAGGGCCGAGCCATGTCCTTCCAGAGTATCGTCCACCTGTCCCTGGATAGCCCTGCCCATGCCGTTTGTGTGTTGGGCACAGAAATCTGCTTGGATCTCAGCGGGTGAGGTGCTGGGAGCTCTGCCAAAGCTGGCAGGCAGAGGCAGGCAGGCCTGGGACCCAGTCCCCTTGATCTGGGAGTTGGGGGTTACTTCTCTAGCGTCACCATCCTGCCCCATCTTGGGAAGCCTTGGGTCTCTAGTAGGGGGCCTCCCAGTTCCAACCACGCAGGATTCTGACTTAAATCCTGCCTCTGCCCTGTAGCAGCTGCCATGGACTCTTTTTTTTTTTTTTTTTTTTTTTTTTTTTGAGACAGAGTGTCGCTCTGTCGCCCAGGCTGGAGTGCAGTGGCGCAGTCTCGGCTCACTGCAAGCTCCGCCTCCCAGGTTCACGCCATTCTCCTGCCTCAGCCTCTCCGAGTAGCTGGGACTACAGGCACCCGCCACCACGCCCGGCTAATTTTTTGTGTTTTTAGTAGAGACGGGGTTTCACTGTGGTCTCGATCTCCTGACCTTGTGATCCGCCCGCTTCGGCCTCCTAAAGTGCTGGGATTACAAGCGTGAGCCACCGCGCCCAGCCTGCCATGGACTCTTAGTGAGGCAAGTGCCTCGGCCTCTCTGTTCCCCTATCTGTGAAACCGTGGGGAGGCTGGCCTCGGGGGGCTGTGAGGAGTAGGCCAAGGAGACTGCTAGATGCTGGAGCCTGCAGGTGGAGGTGACTCACAGCAGGGTCACAATACAACCTCCTGAGTCCCTTGCCCTGATCTTTTTCTTCATGGGGATCCTTTGTGGCTCCTCCCTTCTTGGGAGTCGGGTGCTTATTACTAAGATGTAGCTGTGGTAACTTCTGCAGTGTCGGTAGCAGGGTGGGGTTTGGGCTGGAGCCTGTCAGCAAACACAGGGTCCTTTGGGAGGGGGTGGTAGGAATAAGGACTGCAGACCATTCTGACCCCAGACCACTCTGCCTCAACACCCTAAGGAGAATGAGGATTTGGGAGCCGTCCCCTCCCACATGCCAGTCATCTCCTAGGCTGAGAAGGTGTTTGTGCCTTGACGTGTCTCTTACCTGGCAAACCAGGTGTGCCCCCCAGAAGTGCCAGTGCTTCACCATCCATGGCTCTGGGAGGGTCTTGATCGATGTGGCCAACACAGTGATTTCTGAGAAGGAGGACGCCACCATCTGGTGGCCCCTGTCTGATCCCACGTACGCCACAGTGAAGATGACATCGCCCAGCCCTTCCGTGGATGGGGATAAGGTAAGCCTCAGGGGAAGAGGTGAGGGGCATCTCCCAGGGGTCGGACCTAACACAGCCACTGGGGCTCCCTCCTGGCTGCAGACATGACTCGAGCCTGTGAAACACGTTGTTTGGCACGTTTGATCTTATCCAGTGTCTGCAACAGACCAGTGGGGTGGGCACTCCATGACCCCATTTTACAAAGAAACGGAGGCACCTAGCGAAAGTGCCCTGCCAAGTCAGCAACCAGCAGAACTGGGATTCAAGCTGGACGAGTTCATCTCAGCCATGTGAGCCCCTGACAGTGATGCTGGGCTGGCGTCCGACCTAGCCGCGCCACAGTCTGGCTTTAAGGTGTTAGCAGCGTAACTCAGATGGGCTTTTTGGTGAAGGCAGCTCTTCTGGATGTGGAGACTTTAAAGAGATTTAATAGCTAAGGTGTCCTAAATGCATGCTACATACTACAGAGCTTGGATCATGTTTCGGGGTGTTGGCCTCTGTCATGGCTTTATTTTTTATTTTCATTTATTTTTTTATTTTTTTTGAGAGAGTCTCACTCGTTGCCCAGACTGGGGTGCATTGGCACAATCTCAGCTCACTGCAACCTTCACTTCCCAGGTTCAAGTGATTCTCCTGCGTCAGCTTCCCGAGTAGCTGGGATTACAGGCACCCACCACCACACCCGGCTAATTTTGTATTTTTAGTAGAGACGGGGGTTTCACTATGTTGGCCAGGCTGGTCTCGAACTCCTGACTTCAAGTGATCTACCTGCCTCCACCTCCCAAAGTGCTGGGATTACAGGCATGAGCCACCAAGCCTGGCCTACCATCACTTTTCATATGAGGAAACTGAGGCACAGTGCTATGTCTTAAACCTAAGTAGCCTACCTAGAGTGGAGTAGACCCAGGATTTGAGCTTGAGCCCAAGCGTGTACTCTCTCCCCCGGGTAAGCTGTCTCCCTAATGGGGTGCCTACAGTGGGGAGGTTCCCGTCCACCTCGTACATGAGGGGGCAGCAGTGGTGTCCTGTGGTAGAAGCAGGTGGCTCATTCAGGGCAGGAGTGTTCAATCTTAGCTGCAGGTGAGAACCACTGGGGACCTAATGATATCAATATCCAGGCCGCACCCCCTCTACCAATTAAAGTGGAACCTCAGGGCTAGGACCCTGGCCCCTGGTTTAAAGCTCTCCAGATGCCCCCAATGCGGGGCTGGGGGTGAGAACCATGATGGAGCAGTTCAGGACTGGGAGAGCTCTCCCTCCCTCCCCCAACACCCTGCAGGACCTACTGGAGATGTCTGCTGCAGAGACGTAGATACACACACACACACCTGTGCTGTGTGCCTAGGGCAGGCAACACCCCGGGAGGCAAGTAGTGGACTTAGATAGGAACTGAGCGTCTCTGGCCAGGTGTGGTGGCTTACGCCTGTAATCCCAGCACTCTGGAAGGCTGAGAGGGGCAGATCACCTGAGGTCGGGAGTTTGAGGCCAGCCTGGCCAACATGGCGAAACCCTGTCTCTACTAAAAATACAAAAATTAGCCAGGTGTGGCGGCAGGTGCCTGTAATCTCAGGTTCTCAGGAGGCTGAGGCCGGAGAATCACTTGAACCCAGGAGGCGGAGGTTGTAGTAAGCCGAGATTGTCCCACTGCATTCCAGCCTGGGCAAGAAGAACGAAACTCAATTGCAAAAAAAGGTATCTCAGATAAGAACAGAGGCCACAGTGGGTCCCAGTAGAACTCCAGACTACCTGAGAACCATCCTCTGCCCAGGGCTCAGCCTCCAGGACCCTCAGGAGTGGCCAACAAAGAAGCTTGACCTTGGAGGACTGAAGCTTCTATTTAAGGATGGGTGGATCTCTCACATGCTCTGGCCAATGGTTGGGTCTCTGGTTCATGATCAAGACCTTGTAGTCAGGGCCAGTGGCTGGAGGGCAGATCTCTTTCTAAAAGCATAAAGTAGAGGCTGGCGTAGGACACAGGAAAGAATGAGTCCCAGTGCTGCTTCCTCACCTTGGTGTCCTTAGCAGCTTAAGCCACCAGAGGCCTGTTTCCCCACTGTGCACCTTATGGAGTAGCAGATGGGACCCCGGGAGGGTGGGTTTAGCAGGGAGAATGTATAGTGTGGTTTCAAGCTGGGGCTCTACAGCCAGGCAGCCTGGATCGGAAATCCCTTTGAGTGGTGTGGGATAAGTCCCTCGATTCCGCTGCCATCAGGGATACAGCTCTCACCTGGACAGGTGGTTGCAAGCCTGGTTCTCGACAAGGTTGGGGTTGGGAGTCATGGCAGGTTCTAAGTCCTCAGTGGACTGACTCGGCCCTAAGCGCAGGGCTGTGGCCCCTGTATCGGCTCATAGTGAGACTTCAGAAGCCGTAACACAAGACCAAGCTCCCACACCTAGACTCGGCACATGGCCTGGGGCTCTGTTCCTGGCCCCTCCCCTCCAACACTGCCTATGGGTTCAGGATGCTGTCTCCACAGGTCTCAGTCACGTACTATGGGCCCAACGAGGACGCCCCCATGGGCACAGCTGTGCTGTACCTCACTGGCATTGGTGAGTGTTGCTCCAACCGGGAGCCTGGGGCCCAGCTCACCGCTGGGGTTGGGGAAGGGGTAGGATTGCAGGAGGAGCCAAAAAGGATTCTCCCGGTAACAAGATGCCTCCTGTGGGCCCCAGGAACTCCTGAACAAACTCCTAAATGGATTCATTTGAGATACCCACTCACACACTCCCTCCTCGACGCTCAGTCGCTTCTCCACCTTCATGCACTGCCAACCTAATTCTGAGAATAGAAACAGCCAGAACTTCCATGTCGCTGCCATCTACCCACCTACGCCTGTCTAGTGCCCACCTTCTTCCTTTGTTACAATTGACGCATCTGGTCCAAAGTTAATCTTTCTTGTCTCACTAGATCCTTCTCATTCAAGAACATTCCTTTGTCGATTCTTACCAATGTAAGAAGCCGCCACCCTTCCCCGCTCTCTAGATCACCCCCATCAGCTCAGGAAGAAGCTCTATAACTATTTTTCTTTTTCTTTTTCTTTTTCTTTTTTTTTTTTTTGAGATGGAGTCTTACTGTCACTCAGGCTGGAGCACAGTGGCACTATCTCTGCTCACTGCAACCTCCACCTCCCAGGTTCAAGCAATTCTCCTACCTCAGCCTCTGGATTAGCTGGGACTATAGGCGTGTGCCACCATCCTTGGCTAATTTTTATGTTTTTAGTAGAGACAGGTTTTCACCATGTTGGCCAAGCTGGTCTCGAACTCCTGACCTCATGATCCACCTGCCTTGGCCTCCCCAAGTGCTGGGATTACAAGAGTGAGCCACTGTGCCTGGCCACGACATCTCTTAAACCTGATTCCAGGGTGTTTGTTTTTGTTTTTGTTTTTTTGTTTTTGTTTGAGGCGGAGTCTTGCTCTGTCGCCCAGGCTGGAGTAGTGCAGTGGCGCGATCTTGGCTCACTGCCCGCTCCACCTCCCGGGTTCACGCCATTCTCCTGCCTCAGCTTCCCTAGTAGCTGGGACTACAGGTACCCGCCACCATGCCCAGCTAACTTTTTATTTTTAGTGGGCTAAGTTTTTTGTATCTTTAGTGGGCTAATTTTTTCATATTTTTAGTGGAGACGGGGTTTCACTGTGTTAACCAGGATGGTCTCAATCTCCTGACCTCGTGATCCGCCCACCTCGGCCTCCCAGAGGGTTGGAATTACAGGCGTGAGCCACTGTGCTGGGCCTAGGTTGTCTTTTAAAGTCTATTCTCCCACCTCTGTTCCTGAGGAGCCATCTGTGTCCTCAATTTCTCTAGAATCTTCTCAAATGAGACACCTACCACCAACAGAGTTCTTTTAGAACGCTAACATCTGCAACACTAAGTTATTGGTTTGTGTGGGTTCTTTTGTGTTTTTATTTTGTCTTGTTTTGTTTTTTGTTTTTGAGACACTCTCACTCTGTAGCCTAAGCTGAACTGGAGTGAAGACACGATCATGGCTCATTGCAGCCTCAAAACATCCTCTCACCTCAGCCTCTCCAGTAGCTTGGACCATAGGTGTTATACCACCATACCTGGTTAATTTTTTATACAGACATGGGTTTCCCTACGTTGCCCAGGCTCCTCCCACCTCAATCTCCAGAGTGGCTGGGACTACAGGCACGCACCACCATGCCCAGCTGATTTTTTTATTTTTTTATTTTATTTTTTCCCCCATAGAGAGGGTTTTACCATATTGCCCAGCCTGGTATCAAACTCTTGGCCTCAAGTGATCCTCCCGCCTCAGCCTCCCAAAGTGCTGGAGTTACAGGCGTGAGCCACGTACCTGCTGGTCATCCCTTCTTAACACACTTGAACGCTTCAGGGATGTTCAACTTATTTTTCCTCCCGCCTGGCGTTCCTTCTCAGAACCCTTTGGAGCTCAGAGGAGCTCTTCTCAGTCCTTGGTCCTCCTGCTTCCAGTCAGTGAAGTGCCTCGGGCTCAGGAGGTTGGTCACGTGGCTCTAATGTCACCTATGGACAGGCTGCTCCCACAAACCCGACTTGGATATTGCCTACCCAGCGTGATCGCTTGGGTGTCTGACAGGTGTCTGAAATGCAAATGGATTCTCTCTACTCCTGAAAACCTGTTTTTCTAGTAGTCCCTCCATCACCCTAGGGGGTAGCTCCATCCTTCTAGTGTAAACCTTGGCATCACCTGACTCTTCTTACCCCACAGCAGTCTGAATCTTGTGTTACCTGATGTTTCGCCGGAATCCAGCAACTTGCACTCCCAGTGTGCTCACCCTGGCTGGAGCCCCCATCCTCTCACCTGGGTCACAGCCCAGACCTCCCAGTGGGGTTCATGCTAGCACCCTTGCCCTTCTGACTAGACCTCTAGCCTTGATCCAGCAGCCAGAGTAGTACATCTTTAAGTGGAATATTGGATAACGCCTTCCAACTGCTTCCACGTTGCTTGGATTAAAGCCAAAGTCACTGCCCACGAAACTACACGAGTAACCCTGCACTGCCTGTCTTTACCGCCTGCGCATCTTACCCCTGGGTCATCCTGCTGTAGGCACTGTTGGCCACTCTAACCCTTGGCCTTGCTGCCTTGGGCTTCCTATTTCCCCTAATGGCTCTTACCCTAGATGTTAACCCAGATTTTCTTGCCTCCTTCAGGTCTGTTTTCAAATGTCAACTTAGGCTCCCTTGATCATCTAAAACTGAAATACCCCCGCTCCATTCCTTCTCCCATATCCCTCAGTGCTTATTGCCATCAAACATGATGTACCTGCTTGCCCCTCCCCTGGTGCACACATACGTGCTCATGTAAGGTCTAAGGAGACGAGGTCTCCATCTTGCACACTGCTAGATCCCTAGGACCTGGGGCAGCCCGGTTCGCAGTGGGCATCTGGCCCCTGAGCATCTGCTGGCCAGGTGCTGATGACGTAACAGCAAACAAGTCCTGAGTTCGTGGCCCTGATGTTCCAGCTGGGAATCAGCACCTCAAATAATGAGCTGTGAACAAAAGATCACACTAGAGCCACGTGGTTGTCCCTTGTGTGGTGGAAGAGATGGGAGGTGGTATGCTAAGGTGGCGGGGCAGTCCCTTTGACAGTACCTGGGCAAAAGCCTAGATCCTTAAGTGTGTTGTTTTTTTGTTTGTGTTTGTTTTTTGTTTTTTGAGATGGAGCCTCACTCTGTCACCCAGGCTGGAGTGCGGTAGTGTGATCTCTGCTCACTGCAATCTCTACCTCCTGGGTTCAAGCGATTCTCCTGCCTCAGCCTCCTGAGTAGCTGGAACTACAGGCGCCTGCCACCACGCCTGGCTAACTTTTGTATTTTTCGTAGAGACAAAGTTTTGCCATGTTGCTCAGTCTGGTCTTGAACTCCTGACCTCAGGTGATCTGCCTGCCTCAGCCTCCCAAAGTGCTGGGGTTACAGGCGTGAGCCACCATGCCCAGCTAATCCTTAACTTTTAAAAGGGCTTAGAATTGTCATGTATTGAAAATTTTTTTTTTTTTTTTTGGAGACAGAATCTTGCTCTGTTACCCAGGCTAGAGTGCAGTGGTCTGATCTCAGCTCACTGCACCCTCCACCTCCCAAGTTCAAGTGACACTCCTGCCTTGGCCTCCCAAGAGGCTGGGACTACAGGTGCCCTCCACCATGCCCAGCTAATTTTTATATCTTTAGTAGAGATGAGATGTCGCCATGTCGCCCAGGCTGATCTCGAACTCCTGACCTTAAGTGATCCATCCACCTCAGTCTCCCAAAGCGTTGGGATTACAGGAGTGAGCCACTGGGCCTGGCCATATTAAGCCTTTCCTATGTCTTGGAGCATAAAGCTTTCCAGAAGGCTAGAGAGGTAGACTTTGCAAGTAAGAATCACTTGGGTAGAGGCTGAAAGGCATGAGATGGCATGAGGACCATGATGGGCTTGTTTTGTGAGTTCCCAGGAGGTTTAGGGTAGACATGTGACTACTTGGGCCCCTCCAGGATTGCTGATGTGAAGCTGTCACCTTTGAGGATGGTTTCTGCTTCTAAACTGATAGCATGCCAGAAAGGCTGGATGCCCTGATGCCAGCCTTGGGCAGCCCCACAGGAGATAACCTATAACTTTGAGGTTCCATGTGGCAGGTCTAGGTGACTGGGACACCCTTTTCTTTTTCAGAGGTCTCTCTAGAGGTAGACATCTACCGCAATGGGCAAGTTGAGATGTCAAGTGACAAACAGGCTAAGGTGAGTCGGCCAGCAAGAGGGGGCGGGGAAGGGGCCCCATAAGCCAAATCTGCCCAAATGCTCACTTGATCTGACCTTCCCAGTGTCTAGCCCAATTCCTGTAACATTGCTGAAGGATTAGATACATGGAGGGGAGGCGGGAAACCAAACTGTCATGGTACAAGTCAGAGCTGATTAAATTCCTTTTCTTTTATAGGGTGTTTTTTTGTTTTTGTTTTGTTGTTGTTGTTTTTGATGGAGTTTCCCTCTGTCACCCAGGCTGGAGTGCAGTGGCATGATCTTAGCTCACTGCAACCTCCGCCTCCCAGGTTCAAGCAATTCTCCTGCCTCAGCCTCCTGAGCAGCTGGGGTTACAAGCGTGCGCCACCACACCTGGCTAATTTTTTTTTTTTGAGATGGAGTCTCGCTCTGTTGCCCAGGCTGGAGTGCAGTGGCACGATCTTGGCTCACTGCAAGCTCCCATCTCCCAGGTTCACACCATTCTCCTGTCTCAGCCTCCCGAGTAGCTGGGACTATAGGTGCCTGCCACCAAGCCTGGCTAATTTCTTTTTTTTTATTTTTAGTAGAGACGGGGTTTCACTGTGTTAGCCAGGATGGTCTCGAACTCCTGACCTCCAGTGATCTGCCTGCCTCGGCCTCCCAAAGTACTGGGATCAGAACCGATTAAATTTCTAGCTCACTTAAAAAAAAAAAAAAAAAAAACTAGAATATCTGGCAACTTGAGGCTCATGTCCTACCCTGGTTGTGGAGTATCCTAGATGAGAGGATTAGCTGCTGCTGCCAGGTAGCACATCTCTTCCAGTTTGCCTCGGTCCCTGATTCTCTGACCCTGAAATATGAGGTAGGTAACTGGTAACCCTGAACCTAGCTTCTTTCCCTTCCTCTTAGCCTCCTTACCTGACATTACCTTCCTGTGCCTACAGATTCTTGACCTCACCGCTCCTGTTCCATGGGTCCCTGTGACCCTGGAGAAAGGCTTGGCTGGGCCCCTCTGCTATGAGGTGCATCCGAGAAGCAGAGGATTTATTTGGCTCCTTCCTGAGCCAATGTTCCCATCTCATTTGCAGAAAAAATGGATCTGGGGTCCCAGCGGTTGGGGTGCCATCCTGCTTGTGAATTGCAACCCTGCTGATGTCGGCCAGCAACTTGAGGACAAGAAAACCAAGAAAGTGATCTTTTCAGAGGGTAGGACCTCAGACTGTCTCTGCCTTTCCTTCTTGGTCTCTTTGCCCTGCTTCTCAGCAAATACAGCTTCCAGACTAATTTTCTCCACCCCACCCCCCACACCCTCTTCCCCAGTCCCCATGCCTGGGCTGATCAAATCTTTTATCCTGGGTTGTAGATATATAATTGGGAAGAGGTCACATGGCCCCAAGCAAAGAGCATGGGTGGTTCCTTATTTCCTAGCTGTGAACTTGAGCACACTAACTTCCCTGATCTTGTTTCCCTATTTGTAAAATGGAGATGATACAGTTGGCCTCCCAACTCTATCAGTTGGTTGACGGTTGACAAGACTAAATGAAGACAATAGGGGTATATGCACTGCTTTCTAAAAAGCCTCTCATAGTCTGGGCCAGGAACCTTGGACTGTCTTGGGTAAAATTTGCCTTGGATCCTGACTTGTGGTTGGGACCAGGGTTCTAGGTCTTAGCAGTAGGATGGAATGTCTTGGTTCCTACTGAGGCTGGAGGTGAACCCTCACTGAACTGATCGAGGTAGGCCCTGTTCTGTTTGTGGGGACCATGGGATAAATCCCATCCTCCCTCAAAAGGAGGCCCTGGGGTTTACAGCTTGCCTGTAGCCACCCAGAACAAGCAGTGAAGTGGTAATTCTTTGGGCCCGGGCCCTAGCAAAAGGCAGGGGGTCCTTGGTGCTCTGTTCAAACTCCCGGCCTCTCTCTACTGCTCCTCCCTGCACCCCCAGATTGCTGGCCTCCAGACATTCCTTGACCTTTGCTTTGTCTTTTGCTCAGAAATAACGAGTCTGTCCCAGATGACACTGAATGTCCAAGGCCCCAGCTGTATCTTAAAGAAATATCGGCTAGTCCTCCATACCTCCACAGAAGAGTCGAAGAAGGCGAGAGTCTACTGGCCCCAAAGTGAGTGTTCTTGTGCCAGCTCCAGCTTTGCCTGCTCTCGACGTGCCAGGCAAGTTGTGCCCACACCTCCTCCCAGCAAGGTCCCCAGCAGAAGCCTGCTGGAGACCTAGAGTTGCAGATGAGAGGCTGTTGTGGCTGTACTTGTGTTTCTAGGATTCTCTGGCTGTCACCTTTCCCATAGGCTAAGTCTGTACACATGGGTGAGTTACTGTACCTCTAAGCCACTTTCTCCACTTGTAAAATGGGAGTAGCTGTGCCTCCCTGCAGGCTAGAAGAGAAGAGAGACATATCAGCTGAAACAGTAGCTATCGCCTTACAGATTAGATCACATCTCCCAATGACTCCTCTCAGGAGAATCCGTCTTCACTCTAAACCCAGATCTACTATGTTAAATTTCCAGAAATGAGGCCAAAACCTCTAGAGCGGCAGCCATGGCAGCACCTGCTTCCCAGCCACCATGCCATCCACCACCCATCTTCAGCCCTCCCCTCCTGGGAGGCAGGTAGCATACTCTATTCTGTAGACGGAGGGCTGGTTAGGAGGTAGACATGCCCAACTCCAGCAAAACAGCCTTGTGCATCTTTTGACTTCCCTGAACTGACTCAGTACTTAGCATACCTCTAAATCTCTCAATGAGAGCTAGCTCTCTGCTCCTGGAGGGACATGCCAGCATGCTTTTTTTGGGTTTGGTTTTGTTTTTCCCCTTTGAGACGGGATCTAGCTCTGTCACTCAGGTTGGAGTGCAGTAGTGTGATGACGGCTCGCTGTAGACTAGACTCAGCTTCCTGGACTCAAGCAGTCCTCCTACCTCAGACTCCCAAGTAGCTGGTATGACAGGTGTGTGCCACCACAACTGGCTAATTTGCTTTTCTTGTAGAGACGGGGTCTCACTTTGCCCAGACTGGTTTCAAACTCCTGCATGCAAACAATCCTCCTGCCTTGGCCTCCCAAAGTGCTGGGATTACAGGTGTAAGCTACTGCACCTGGCCCAACCTGCTACCTTCTCTTGTAAACCATGCTTAGCTTCAGCTAGGCAACGCAGGGAGCTCTGTGGTCTATACTGTGCCTGTTCTCGGAGGGCACCATCTCTGTTGCCAGCATTGGAGAGTGTGCCCCTGCCATTCCTGGTCTGCACTCTGGGGCCTTGGCTCAGTCTCCTACTCCATCTCGTCTGCAGACCATAGGTCTCAGCTGGATTTCAAAGTAGCCTGGGATTAGCTAGAAAATGTAGCCCAGCTTGGACGTGGCCATCTTACATGTGAGCTGGAGTGAGCCTAAGAAACCCAGGGATCTAGGTCTGGTTCAGGCCACAAGGGCTACTCTGGCCCTGGGAGGCCACCAGTGCTGAAGTAGGTGGATTAGGCCAGGCGGGCCTTGGAGTCCGCCAGTTCGTGTAGCCTGCTAAGTTCATGATGCCATACTTCATCATGTGGATCATAGTGACCTACTGCTTTCTTTATTGAAAAAGCTTATTCAGGCTGGGTGTGGTGGCTCATGCCTGTAATCCCAACACTTTGGGAGGCCGAGGCAGACGGATCACCTGAGGTCAGGAGTTCGAGACCAGCCTGGCCAACATGGCGAAACCCTGTCTCTACTAAAGATACAAAAATTAGCTGGGCATGATGGCGGGCATGCCCGCCAGCTACTCGGGATGCTGAGGCAGGAGAATTGCTTGAACCTGAAAGGCAGAGGTTGCAGTGAGCTGAGATCACGCCACTGTACTCTAGACTGAGTGCGACTTAAAATAATTTTTTTAAAAAAACTTATTCAATAATCTAGGGGCTGGGCACGGGGCTCATGCCTATAATCCCAACACTTCGGGAGGCCAAGGTGGGCAGATCACCTGAGGTCAAGAGTTTGAGACCAGCCCGGCCAACATGGCAAAACCCCATCTCTACTAAAAAATATAAAAATTAGCTGGGCATTGTGGCATATGCCTATAATCCCAACTACTCAGGAGGCCAAGGCAGGAGTGAACCTGGGAGGCAGAGGTTGCAGTGAGCCGACGTTGCACCACTACACTCCAGCCTGGGTGACAGAGTGGGGGACTTTGTCAAAAAAAAAAAAAAAAAACAAACAAAAAAAACAGCTTATTCAACAATCTAGGGTAGGGCAACACAGTGTGCTATGTTTTAACAAGCCCTCCAGGTGACTCTGAAACATGCTAAAGCTTGAACCACAAAAAGATGCAGCAAAAGAGTCTGAAAAGTTTGCAGAGGAATAGAAAGCCAGAATACAGGGTTCTAGAAACAGGCTGGGTGTGGTGGCTCACACCTGTAATCCCAGCACTTTGGGAGGCCAAGGCAGGAGGATTACTTGGGCACAGGAATTCAAGACCAGCCTTGGCAACACAGTGAGACCTTGTCTCTAAGATAAAAGATTATTTTTATAAAGAAGTCTGGCCAGGCATGGTGATTCATGCCTTAATCCCAGCACTTTGAGAGACCAAGACCAGTGGATCACTTGAGGTCAGGAGTTTGAGACTAGCCTGGCCAACAAGGTAAAACCATCTGCTAAAAATACCAAAATTAGCTGGGTGTGGTGGCGCTAGCTTGTAATCCTAACTACTCGGGAGACTGAGGCGGGAGGATCATGTGAACCCAGGAGGCAGAGGCTGCAGTGAGCCGACATTGTACCACTGCACTCCAGCCTGGGCAAAGTAAGGCAGTGGCCAACCCTGGCAAATGCTGTGGGTAGAGTGAGATGCCCAAGCCCATAGTAAAGTCACAATCCTCAGAATGGTAGTCATCAGTGACCCTGATAAGAACAGTGAAAAGCCAGGTTGAAATGGGGAGGCACAGTAAATCTAGGCCATGGAAAGAATTCTCCATAAAGGGAGACGTGTGGTGGTAATTACGGGGGCTGGCACGCAGTTGAGTGTGTCTGAAGCTGGTAGTACATGGGCAGATGTATAGACGGAGCTGATCCAACAGGGGTGGGGAAATGGATCCTAGAGGAAGATCTGAGAAGTTTGCAGAGGAATAGAAAGCCAGAAGACAAAATAGAAAACCAGAAGACAAGGTTCTAAACAGGCCGGGCATGGTGGCTCACACCTGTAATCCCAGCACTTTGGGAGGCCAAGGCAGGAGGATCACCTTTAGGACTATGGAATACAGGTGAGTCTGTGGACAGGAATGAGACAATAGTCTTTGAGTAGTGTTGGTGGCTTGCTCTGAGGTCTGTCTGGTCGTAGCCTGAAATGAGGCCTTTCGGTGTGGTGATTTTCTGCAGCTCCTCAGGTGCAAGAGTGAGTGAGCTTTAAAGACTTGGTGTGACCAGAATAGAGGTTTTCCAGGAAAGCAAACTAGAAAAAGGTGTGGGAGTGGACAGTGTGTATAAGAGAGGATATAGTGATGGGTTTTTGAGCTCTGAGAAGGGTCAAAGTGTGAGGATGGAGGGTGGGGATCGGTAGCAGGATCTGGGACTGAGGTTGGGGACTCACTGGGGTGGGAGCATAGGTGAGCTAAACAGATCGGAAGGCACTGTCTGCCTTGGAGGTGGCATCTAGTCTGGGTTACGATCATTGTAATGGATGTCTAAGTATAGAACTCAGGTTCATTGAAATAAGGTCGGAGATCAAAATATCTGGATGTTCTAGTCTATTGTCAGATACTGGTGACACAACAGCAGTGGAGGCAAGTAGTGCTAGAACAATCCACGAAGGATGGAGAGGATGACGTCGTCCCCAAAAGAAGGGGTGGGTAGCTGGCATTATCTGATAGCCAGCACTTCACAGGAACTCTGGGATTCTTGAGGAATAGAGAAATGGCCTGGAAGTGCCAGTGAAGAACCAAGAAGGGCACCCACCTTCCTGTAAGTCCAGCAGTACATGGCAGGTAGGAAAAAGCTAGCTCGAATCATCAGTATTTGCTCTGTGCCCTGAGGATCCAGCTCTGGAAGAATAAACCATGTTACCTGCTCTCAGAGCCTGCTATGACAGATGGACAGACAGCCAAGGACCCAACAGAGGCTGGAGGGAGCCCTTTAAGATGCCCCCAGGGTGGGTAGGGAGAGTTTGAGGTAGCTAAGGCCTCCTGGGCAGCTCTGTGAGGACTGAGGGCAGGAAGGGCCTTCCAGGCAGAGGCAGCTGTTGTGTGTACCTTGGTTGCAGGGCTTCTGGCCTCCCCCATGCTTGTTTAATGGGGACAACGAATGCCTGCCTCAGAGGGTCCTGAGGATGTGAGCCCATGAGCCTAAAACACCTACCACAGCTCCTAGCAAAGATAGCCCACAGTGAAATGTTCGCTATGCTTCACAACAAACTATCTATGAGAGGAGCCGCCAGAGGGTCAACCACAGGACAGCCAGCCAGTAGGGGATTGTGGCAAACAGACTGTGACCCTCTCGCCCTCACTGCCTGGTGGTGAATCACCCTTGGGTGGAATGGCCACAGGGAGCCCAGGTCCCCAGAACAGGAGCAGGCCCTAGGTGTGTAGCAGCTCTTGGGCTGGGTGCCGCGGGCCAGCTGATGCTATAGCAGGTCAAGAGGGTTGTGTCTGCACTGGGAAATTGCCAGGGGTTCCTGGGGGAAGACTGCCTTGTCTGGTCTTTCCCCATGAGGCCTGGCTCAGGGCTGGTGAAGCCTCTCGGTAGATGAGAAGCAGGAACTAGCACAGGAGCAGTCCCAGTGGGCCCAGTTCCCTCATAGCCAGCAGCGGGACTGAGGCTGGGCCTGTATCCAGCATCTCCAGGGCCTCCAAGGAGGGGCTGCTGCAGAACTACAGAGTCCATCGGGAGGGCTGCTGGGGCTCTAACCCAGAGCAAGAGGCCCAAGGACCCAGGGCAGCGCCTAACCAGGGGCAGCCATGGCCACAGCTGCAGCCATCTGCTGGCACGTTGGAGGAGCTGGAGATGGAGGCAGCTGGCAGTGCCGTGCAGAAAGTCTGAGAATGCTGCAGTTCCTGGATCTCTCGGGGTTCTGGTGGCCAAGGTAAATCTAGCTTAGGATTCCCTGAAACAAGTCACCCGGAATCTTAAGCAGGAACAGCCATCAGGCCTACAGCTGCCACATCGGGAACAGATAAAGAGGACAGGCCAGGAAAGGAGTTCTAGTGACCCAGGTGGGAGAAGCTTGGGTCAGGGTCATTTCTGGCCTAGAAAATGGACAGACTTGGGCTGGGCGCAGTGGCTCACGCCTGTAATCCTAGCACTTTGGGAGGCTGAGGCGGGTGGATTGCCTGAGCTCAGGAGTTGGAGACCGTCCTGGGCAATGTGGTAGAACCCCATCTCTACTAAAAATACGAAAAACTAGCCAGGCATGGTGGTATACACCTATAGTCCCAGCTACTTGGGAGGCTGAGGCACAAGAATTGCTTGAACCTGGGAGATGGAGGTTGAGGTGAGCTGAGATAGCGCCACTGTACTCTAGCCTGCTCAACAGAGCAGGACTCCACCACAAAGGGGGCCAGGCGTGGTAGCTCACGCCTGTAATCCCAGCACTTTGGGAGGCCAAGGTGGGCGGATCATGAGGGCAGGAGATCAAGACCATCCTGGCTAACACGGTGAAACCCCGTCTCTACTAAAAATACAAAAAATTAGCCAGGCGTGGTGGTGAGCGCCTGTAGTCCCAGCTACTCGGGAGGCTGAGGCAGAATGGCCAGAATCGGGGAGGCAGAGCTTGCAGTGAGCCGAGATCGCGCCACTGCACTCCAACCTGGGCGATAGAGCAAGACTCCCTCTCAAAAAACACCTTTAGAATCTAGTTAGCAAACGACAATCACCACGTGTGGTCAGCTTCCTTCTGATCTCTTCTGTGCATGGTTTTGTATTTAATGACCTAAAACTAGGAGACAGGCTTAACATGTATAATCATAAGAACACTTGGTTTCTTCAGAAACCTTGATGGAGGCATAATCCATCCAATAAGTGGTTCTCACTCACATTTCTAGCATCAGTAAGTGTCTGATTTTTTTCAGATGAGGCTGCCGAGCCCAGCCTGGGACAGTTTCTCACCTTTAGGACTTTAGGATATTATCACAAGAGTTGGATTCATGGGTCAAAATATAGAACCACCTACCTTGAGGCTTTACACCAGGCAGGAGCCTTGAAGGAAGGCGTCACCACCTGAGCTTCAACTCCTGGCGTGTAATTAGGTCTTCAAGGAACACTGGTGAATAACTGGCCGTTGCTTATGTATGAACATCTGGTTGTCTACCAAGCCCTGAATGCTAGAAACAGGGACATCCAAGCCAGTTCAGCTCCAGCCTCCTGGAACTCACAGCCTTGCCTCTGATACAAGGAATGAGCCGGTACCTTAACCATCAAATGTGGTGACCAGCACCAGGTTACTTCAGTGGCTGGTCCATCCCTTCTTTCTCTCCTAGAAGACAATTCCAGTACCTTTGAGTTGGTGCTGGGGCCCGGCCAGCACGCCTATACCTTGGCCCTCCTTGGGAGCCACTTGAAGGAGACTTTCTACGTTGAAGCTATAGCATTCCCATCCGCCGAATTCTCAGGCCTCATCTCCTACTCTGTGTCCCTGGTGGAGGAGTCTCAAGATCCGGTATGTCTCCATAATAGGTGGGTCCTTGGACTAGGATGCTCCGGTGGGGGAAAAGCCATCTCCCACAGTTGGGCAGAGCTCGAGGTTTGCTGGGGGAGAGCTGCAGAAGGCGGGGGGGGCCCAGCTGGGGGCCAGGCTGAACGGCCGGAACCCTGGGGGTAAGAGGGGAGCGAGTCAATGTGGAAGCAGGTTGCTAACAGGACCTCGTCTTGTTGCAGTCAATTCCAGAGACCCTGCTGTACAAAGACACGGTGGTGTTCCGGGTAGCCCCCTGCGTCTTCATTCCCTGTACCCAGGTGCCTCTGGAGGTTTACCTGTGCAGGTGAGAGACCCTCAGGCTGACTGTGTCAGGCCGTTCTCATAACTGGCACCCTCTTTCTTTATGCAGGGCAGGGTGGGTAAAGATGATTAGGACCTCTCACCAGGAGAGTTGAAACCCTTCTGTCTAAGCTGTCTGGACCTGCCCCAAGACAGTCTAATACATGCCTGAATATTCCCAAAGCTGGGCATGGAACAGTGAATGAGACAGTCCCCCCATTATGTGAGGGCCAAACGGCATGGTTTTAAACAGTACCAAGTGCTGTAAAGCAGGGTGAAGGATGGAGAGGTCAGGACAAGAACCTGTCCCAGGGATGATGAGGCTGCTGTGGAGCCAGAGAACAGGTGTGAGCCCAGGAAGGGGCGGTGTAGGGATGGGTGAAAGGAGCAGAGCCCTGTGGGCCCTGGATGTTAGGGTGAGGTATCTGGGGCCATACCTACTCTAAATGCAGTGGTGAAAGCTTTCTGTCACCTGGATGCCTGCAGGAAGATGGTACTGCTCACCCACTGCCACGTAGGGGCCCTGGTTCCTTTCAGTCTTGTTATGCTTTCCCCTAGGGTGGCTGCCTCCTCTATGGGAGGCTGGGTGCGCACATCCTAGGTCCAGGCCCGGGCCCCAGGAGGGAGAAAGAGCCAAGATTTGGGCGCTGCAACCTATTGTGGCTGCTAGTGGTCTGGAAGTCTCCTGAACCACTTCTCACATGCCAAAAGCCTGAACACACATGGGGCCACGTCCGGCTTCAGGGAATCTGGGAACAGTCTCTAGCTATGTAGCCACATGGCTAGGGAGAAAAGGAGAAAGGATCCTGAAGGCAGAACCAGTGGGAAGCCAAGAGTTCTGTCTGCATGATCACTCTGGCCACATGGAAAGTCAGGTACAAATAAAAGGTGGGAGACCCGTCTAGACACAGCATGGCTCAAGCCAGGGTGGCAGGAGCAGCCGTTAGAGTTGGGATTGGTTAGAGTGGGATTGACACCCCTGCCCCACTCGCTCCACACCAGTTGCCTCCAGATTACTACCACGTTACCCTTTATTGCAAATTCCTTAGGGTGAAGGCTGTCTTTTTTGTTTTTTTAAGGTAGGAGGCAAAGGATAATGCTGATGGAATGCTCTAGCAGGGATGGGAAACACTAATAGGAAAAGGTGGCCAGCGTGGTGGCTCACACCTATAACCCCAGCACTTTGGGAGGCCGAGGCAGGAGGATCACCTGAGAGTCGGAAGTTCGAGACCAGCCTGGCCAACATGGCGAAACCCCATCTCCACTAAAAATACAAAAATTAGCCAGATGTGGTAGTGCATGCCTGTAATCCCAGCTACTCAGTGAAGCTGAGGTAGGAGAATCGCTTGCACCCAGGAGACAGGTTGCAGTGAGCTGAAATAGCCCCACTGCACTGCAGCCTGGGAAACGAGCAAAACGGTCTCAAAAACAAAAACTAAAATTGCTAGGTGTGGTGGCTCATGCCTGTAATCCCAGCACTTTGGGAGGCTGAGGAGGGCGGATCACCTGAGGTCAGGAGTTCAAGACCAGCCTGGCCAACATGATAAAACCCTGCCTCTACTAAAAATACAAAAAACAGCCGGGCATGGTGGTGCACCCCAGTAATCCCAGCTGCTCAGGAGGCTGAGGCAGGAGAATCTCTTGAACCCAGAAGGCAGAGGGTGGAGAGAGCCAAGATCATACCACTGTACTCCAGCCTGGGTGACAGATAAGATTCCATCTCAAAAAAAAAAAAGTCTTCTACCCCTCTTGCAGTTTCAGTGGGTGTAGAAGCCAGACAGCTCTTCCAGGGGAGGGCTGCTGGGGAGGTGGTCCTCAGAGGAATACCAGGCTTCAGGATGAGAAGGTAAAATCTTAGAAGGTCTGATGGGATTCTGCTGATGGCAGATACAAAAGACATAAAGCAGAGAGATGCGGTATTTCGAGTATTTGAAAACAGGGTTTTCTCACTCACAGGAGGCATCTGCTTGTTCTTCAAGGAAAGCCAAGTCTTCCATACAGTGTGGTATTCAGGCACGGTTTGACCCGGTATAGCTGCATATGACCTGCAAGACTGGGCCGACACACCCTTCCCCCAATAAGCCTCAGACTGTTCTAGACCTTGTCAGGCTGGTAGCACCCTGTGGCTTTGCATAGACCCAAGAAATAGGTTCTTTGGAGCAGTAGCATAGACACTATGAATGTGCTATGCCAGTAGTTACATTGCTGTATTCTATTAGTAGCGACATGAGCTTTGGACCTGAAGCCGGACTACAGTCCCAATTTCAATATTTCCCAATACTAGGGCCTTGCTGACCTCCAACTTTTGAGGACCTGTTTATTCCATTTGTTTAAGATAATTTATTATTATAATTTTTTTTTTTTTTTTCCTGAGACGGAGTCTCGCTCTGTCACCCAGGCTGGAGTGCAGTGGCGCTATCTCGGCTCACTGCAAGCTCCGCCTCCTGGGTTCCCACCATTCTCCTGTCTCAGCCTCCTGAGTAGCTGGGATTACAGGTACGTGCCACCATGCCCAGCTAATTTCTGTATTTCTAGTAAAGATGGGGTTTCACCATATTGGCCAGGCTGGTCTCAAACTCCCAATCTCAGGTGATCCTCCCGCCTCAGCCTCCCAAAGTGCTGGGATTACAGGTGTGAGCCACCGTGCCCGGCCAGATGAGTGGTCTTAACATCAGCCTCACACACTGCTGTTTCCCTTCAAGGAAGGGATGGCCACTGTAGATCTGTGAGCCTGATGCTGCGCATAATGGCTTGAAGATCCCAGGGCTCAAGACCCACCCCATGCCACACATACAAAAATGACAACCAGGCATGGTGGCAGGCATATAGTCCCAGCTACTGTGGGGGGCTGAGGCAGGAGACTCACTTGAACCCAGGAGGCAGAGGTTGCAGTGAGTCAGATCATGCCACTGCACTCCAGCCTGGGTGACAGAACGAGACTGTCTCAAAAAAGGAAGGGTACTTGCAGAATGTGACCGAGGGATATAAACAGAGCAGGCCTTGGCTACCAGGGAAGGGGCCGCCACTGACACTTCCCAACCTGGCTCTGCCATGGGCAAAGCTGAATAGCATTGGACAAGATGGGCTCTGAGCCTCTGGCTTGTGCTGAAGTCAGGGTTGGTTGCTCTGTCGACCTCACGGGCAGGGATGTAACCTCTCCTGGTGAGAAGGATGTGGTGTTCCTCTCTTGGCACAAGGAGGTCATAACCAGTAAGGGAGCCTCGAAAGCCTTCCCAGAACTGGCTTCTCTCCCATGACAGGGAGCTGCAGCTGCAGGGTTTTGTGGACACAGTGACGGAGCTGAGTGAGAAGAGCAACAGCCAGGTGGCATCTGTCTATGAGGACCCTAACCGCCTGGGCAGGTGGCTCCAGGTAACACCCCACCTGGGAACTTACCTGTGGGGGAGGGGTGGGGAGACTCAGCACATGCCACCTAAGAGGAACTTCACAGGCTTCTGGTTAACCTTAAAGACCGAAGCCTTAGGCTGGGCGTGGTGGCTCATGCCTGTAATCCCAGCACTTTGGGAGGCCGAGGCGGGCTGACCACAAGGTCAGGAGATGGAGACCATCCTGGGGTAACACAGTGAAACCCCATCTCTAGTAAAAATACAAAACATTAGCTGGGCGAGGTGGCAGGTGTCTGTAGTCCCAGCTACTCAGGAGGCTGGGGCGGAGCCTGCAGTGAGCTGAGATCGCGCCACTGCATTCCAGCCTGGGTGAAAGAGTGAGACTCCGTCTCAAAAAAAAAAAAACAAAAAACAAATGAAGCCTTGGTAGAGGCGGCCGTGTTTTTAGGACTTCGGTGGAGGCTCAGATGAGGATTTGCCTGAGTCATGGCCACTAAGGAATAGAGTTTAGAGTCCAAACTCCTTCCCATTCCAGAATGGACATATGTTCAAGACCACAGAACCCTAACCCCCAGGCCCCGGAAGGCTCTGATGCCTTTGGCTAAGTCTGTAGGAGCTGGGCCACTGCCCTGGGGTCCCGCCTAACTCTGGCACAGCACCAAGTCTAGAGCCCCGGTCAGCCTTCGGTTCTAGAGCTCGGTCCTCTGCAGATGAGTGATCATCACGTGCTAGGCACACCATCCTGAGCACCAGAGATAAATTGGAACATATGCTGTCCCACGTTAGCAAGGATAGAACTTTTAAGTGCTATGAAAGTTAGAGAATGAGATGATACAGTGAGTCATTAGACCAAATGAGGCAGTTTAATAATAGTCGGGAAAATCTGCAAATGAAACTTAAGGAAACATAGGAGCTGGCCATGCAGAGATTTGGGACAGGGGTGGCTAGGATTAAAAGGAGTCCCTGGCTGGGTGCAGTGGCTCATGCCTATAATCCCAACACATTGGGAGGCTGATAACTTGAGGTCAGGAGTTTTAAAACAGCCTGGAAAATATGGCAAAATACCATCTCTACTAAAAAATACAAAAATCAGCTGGGTGTGGTGGCGTGTGCCTGTAGTCCCACCTACTTGGGTCACTGAGGCAGGAGAATCGCTTGAACCCAGGAGGCGGAGGTTGCAGTGCGCCCAGATCACGCCACTGCACTCCAGTCTGGATGACAGAGCGAGACTGTCTAAAAAAAAAAAAAAAAAAAAAAAAAAATGTGGGGGTGTGCTTGGAGGTCTTGAAGAGGGCTGATGCAGCCAGATCACAGTGAACAAATGTGAGAGGCAGGGCTACCTCCTGGTTAAGTTACCTTTTAAGCTAAAGGCAAACAAGAGACACTCAAAGCATGAATCGGGAATGAAAGGTTATAGTTCAGGTTTTCAAAAGACCCCTCTGGCTAAGATGTAGGGAACAGATCTTAAGAGTAGGTAAGAATAGAAGCGAAACTGGAAGGCGTTGCAGTGGCATAGGGTGGAGACACGGTGGCTTCCTGAGTGGCACCAGCGCAGAACTGACTCAGAATGTAAGCCAGTAAGGCTTGTTAATGGATTCTTTACAAAAGAAGAAAGGAAGAATCTGGATGCTCAAGTCTTTGTCGCCCAGGCTGGAGTGCAGTGGCACGATCTCAGCTCCACTGCAGCCTCTACCTCCTCCTGAGTAGCTGGGATTACAGGCATGAGCCACCATGCCTGGCTAACTTTTTGGGTTTTTTTTTTTTTTTTTTTTAAGTAGATGGTTTCACCATGTTGCCCAGGCTGGTCTTGAATTCCTAGGCTCAGGTGATCCACCCACCTTGGCCTCCCAAAGTGCTGGGATTCCAGGCGTGAGCCACCACACCTGGCCATGGATGCTCAAGTCTTAAAACCTGAAGAGGAGGAGAGAGAAGGATCAGAGAGCCTTCGAGAAAGGGTGATATCTGAGCTGGGTGTTGAGGGTTGAGCAGGAGTTGGCAGGAAGGAAGGGGGTTCTTACTGTAACTTTTCCCTAAATGGGGTCCAAGGAGATGTGTGATTGGCAAACAATCTGTTTTCCTCTCCATTCCAGGATGAGATGGCCTTCTGCTACACCCAGGCTCCCCACAAGACAACATCTTTGATCCTCGACACGCCTCAGGCCGCCGATCTTGATGAGTTCCCCATGAAGTACTCACTGGTGTGCAACTCGCTTTGGCTAATCTGAGCTCAGTCCAATCTCTCAGGCCTGGGGCCTGCCTAGAAATGATGGGGCACCAAGTGGGGAGAGGGCCCAGGTGGCCTCTGGGGGGAGGGGATGTGGAAGTCTACCTGAGAGCCTGGATTTAGGGATAAGACTGGGGCCTAAAGCCATCCCCTACTAACACCCCTTCCCCGGCTGGGTCTCTCCCCAGAGCCCTGGTATTGGCTATATGATCCAGGACACTGAGGACCATAAAGTGGCCAGCATGGATTCCATTGGGAACCTGATGGTGTCCCCACCTGTCAAGGTCCAAGGGAGAGAGTACCCCCTGGGCAGAGTCCTCATTGGCAGCAGCTTTTACCCCAGGTGAGCCGCCAGGCCAGACGCCTCCAAATGAAAGGAAGGGAACCATGGTCGTTCCCCTGGCCCTGCCTGCTTCCCATAGCACCTCAGCAGGGTCACGCACTGTGGACCATTTCTTAAACTGAAGACATTTGAGCTTTGGATTCACGTGGGAGACTAAAGATGAGAATAAACCGTTTATTCTTTGATTCCAGGGTTTAAACTGAAACAAGTGAAATTTGGTCCACCAGGATGTCATTTCCAAGAGATACGTGGTTGGATTTCTTGGTGGCCATAAATCCAAAATGATGCTTATGTCTGGGCTTGTCTGTCTCGAAACACTAGGCTCTGTTCTGAGTGGGGTCAGAGTAAGGGATTTGTAACCAACCCATCCGCTATGGACCGGCCTCTTTCACACAACGGTCAGAGAGGCCAGCTCCCTGGAGGCAGCATGATACCAAGTGGCGGGTGACCAGCCTGGGCCACACTGGCTCAAGAGCTGTTCTTTCCATCTTCCTTCTAGTGCAGAGGGCCGGGCCATGAGTAAGACCCTCCGAGACTTCCTCTATGCCCAGCAGGTCCAAGCACCGGTGGAGCTCTACTCAGATTGGCTAATGACTGGCCACGTGGATGAGTTCATGTGCTTCATACCCACAGATGACAAGAATGAGGGCAAAAAGGTCTGTATTGGGGTCTGGAGAAGGGACATCTGACCATGTCCCCATGCCTTCTGTTGGGGAATCTTGGAAGATTCTGGAGAGAAAGCTGGCTTTTTCTTGTTTTTTTTTGTTTGTTTTGTTTTTTGAGAGTCTTGCTGTGTCACCCAGGCTGGAGTGCAGTGGCATGATCTCTGCTCACTGCAACCACTGCCTCCCGGACTCAAGCAATTCTCTTGCCTCAGCCTCCTGAGTAGCTGGGATTACAGGCACATGCCACCACACCTGGCTAACTTTTGCACTTTTAGTAGAGATGGAATTTCACTACGTTGGCTAGGCTGGTCTCGAACTTCTGACCTCAGATGATCTGCCTGCCTCTGCCTCCAAAGTGCTGGGATTACATATATGAGCCACGATGTCCAGCTGAGAAAGCTGGCTTCTGACCCAAGTTCTGTTTCCCAGGGCTTCCAGCTGCTCCTGGCCAGCCCCAGTGCCTGCTATAAACTGTTCCGAGAGAAACAGAAGGAAGGCTATGGCGATGCTCTTCTGTTTGACGAGCTTAGAGCAGATCAGCTCCTGTCTAATGGTAAGGGAACTCCCTTTGCATAGAACAGAACTGGGGTCCTCCTTTTCTCGGGGGCCCTTTCTACATAGCCATTCTGTCACACTTGGCATAAAGGATGCCAGGGAAGCACAAAAGCTGTTGGAATTGCCGTATTAGAATATCTTATTTCTGGGCTGCTCTAGTGGTACTACAACACAAGTAGACCAGATGTTTTGGGATGGCCTAGAGGCTGTTACGATGTATTTGAAGGGGACTCACTTAGCACATAGGTGGCCCCAAGTAGGGGGAAAATGGGTGTTAACAATGCTAGTGCCTGGATTTATTCAGGGCATGTTGGATTAAGTATCTAGGGACTGGGACTTTGTGGGTCTCCTGGTTACATTAAGGAAACACAGGTGGACAAGCAGAGGTGGTGTGGCTGGTGCCATTGCACTTCTGATCTAAAGGCTGTGGGAGTGGGCTGGGCGTGGTGGCTCACACCTGTAACCCCAGCACTTTGGGAGGCCGAGGTGGGCAGATCATCTGAGGCCAGAAGTTCGAGACCAGCCTGGCCAACATGACGAAAGCCCATCTCTACTAAAGATATGAAAATTAGCTGGGCAAGGTGGTGCATGCCTGTAATCTCAGCTACTCGGGAGGCAGAGGAATCGCTTTAACCTGGGAGGTGGAGGTTGCAGTGAGCTGAGATCATGCCATTGTACTCCAGCCTGGGCCACAGAGCAAGACTCCATCTCAAAAAATAATAAAAGCTGTTATAACCCAGAAAGGGGCTGTGGGGGTATTAGGTTCTTCTAGACCCTCAATACCCAAAGTGTTATCTGAGGGCCAGCACACCTGGGAGCTTGTTAGAAATGTAGAATTTCCACCCTGCTCCAGACCTCCTGGATACTCAGCCTTTGGGGTGGGGCCCGGGAACTCCTGGTCACAGAAGCACCATGGAAGGTGACATCTGCTGAGCATGAACCACATCACAAAGACTGTCACCTCAGAGCTGGCAAATGAATTGGGCATCCCTGTCCCAAAGATCAGGCAATTGAAGAACAAGGGTAATGTAACCTGGAGAGGGTCACAGGCAGAGAAGGTGCCAGGTTGTATTGGCAATCAGGGGAGTAGGGGCTGAAGTCATCCTGACAAGCTCTAGGCTGTGTCCCTCAGCCTGGCACAGGCTATTCCCCCTCATGCTGGGGACAGAGTGGCCAGTGGCAGTAAGTCCTGCCTGGGAGTTCTGATGTAGACCCTGGTCAGTCCCCAGAAGGAAGAGATTGGTCTTGAGGGTGTGATCCCTGGAGACAGGCCAGTCCTCTCGCCATGGTCACTGGCCCAGGAATGCACCCAGGTGGCTGGGCCTGGCCTGAGTGTGCCCAGCTCTGGGCAGTGCTGCCACTCCCTGACCAGCAGGCCTGCTGCCCACTTCTTCCTACAGGAAGGGAAGCCAAAACCATCGACCAACTTCTGGCTGATGAAAGCCTGAAGAAGCAGAATGAATACGTGGAGGTAGGACCAGCTTGAAGGGGGCCATCCCCAAGAAAGGGCTGGTGCCGCAGGTTCTGCGGGAAGGTTTCCACCCACCCCTCCTGAGGGGTGAAGGGTTGGGAGGGCAGGTGCCCACCACCCTTTCTTCCAGGTCTTGATACAGGACCAGGTCTGGGGCTAGAGCTGGCCATATGCCAGTGCAGGGAGACTAGAGGAATAAGGAGTTAGGTCTCTGGAGTCAAACACAGCACGATGTACCTTTATGCTTGGAAGAGGGCTGGAAGTGGGTAACACAGCTTTCTTACGGTATCAGATGGCTGAGGACCCAGGGTGGGACAGGGGCAGGGAGGAGCGCCATGGCATGTTGGGACCGTTGACAGATGCTGCTTACAGATGCTGTCAGAGGGAGTTTACTTGCTATGACTATGCAGCTGGATCTTTTCCCCCAAGCTGGGAAAGCCCTGATTATCTAGGTTCCTAGCTGAGAACCAATGATGGCCCAAGCATTGTGCAAGATACCTCACTACAAACCCTGCAGATAGCCCTATAAAGTAAAACACCTCTCACGTATGAGGATAGTGGGGCACACAGTAAAACCGCTAGCCCAGGACAATCATTTGGGGAAATGAGTCTGAACTCCCAAGTTCATGTGTCGCTCATTATGCTACTCAAGCTGCCTAGGGTCCATTTCCCGGAAAATGACATAGCTCAGCAGCCTCCTTGAAGAAGCCAGCTCCTCACTTCTGAGAAGCTGAGTATCAGACTCAAATAGACGAGGGGCCTACTCAATGCTTTCTGGAAGAAGTGGCCTGTCACAGCAGTCGCAAGAATGGTGTTCAGGGTCACCAGCCTTCAGAGATCTTAGAAGTGACTCATTGGCTATAAGAAGCAGAGTCTCCCCAACTTCTAGAAGGAGAAGCTTAGGCCCAGAGAAGGGTAATTTCTTGGCTGAGGTTGCATGGTCAGCAAAACTGCTTCGCTCACTGGGTCCTTAACATTCCCAGGAATGTTCCCAAGGAATGTTCTATGCCCCGCACAGTGCATGGGTACCCTGTTTTGCAAGAACAGCCCTCCTGGCATAGCAGGGTGGGTGCCAGCCAGGCATGGGGCTGAGACAGCATCTCTCAGCCCCTGGCGACAGCTTAGATGTGTTGGGTATGTATCTGAAGCCTATTTCAAGGCCTAGGGAGACGCTCAGATATTGGGCTCAGCTGGTCTGGGTTGGGAAGTGCCAGATGCTGTCTAGCCGTGGGATCCTGGACTAAAGACTAGGCCATTCCTGAGCCCCCATTTCCCCATGTGAAAAGGGAACTGCCTACTTCAGAAGGTTGGTATGATGTGTGAGGCTCCTGGCACACAGCGAGTGATGGGGATGGTAGTGGTGTCAGGCCACCGCCTACCTTCAGTATGGAAGGAAACTGGTTTTAATTCCTGATGAGCTCTCCTGGCCCCTCCCACCCCACAGAAGTGCATTCACCTGAACCGTGACATCCTGAAGACGGAGCTGGGCCTGGTGGAGCAGGACATCATCGAGATTCCCCAGCTGTTCTGCCTGGAGAAGCTGACTAACATCCCCTCTGACCAGCAGCCCAAGAGGCCCTTCGCGAGGCCATACTTCCCTGACCTGGTGAGGGGCGACTGGGCATCCCTGGGTGGGGGAGGGCCCGTCCAGGCAACACTGGCTGCCACCTCACTGTGCTGGACTGCAGAGATGGGGGACAGCAGATAACTGTGCCTATAAGGAAATGGGAGGGAGACCCCTTTTCCCCCATCTCGGTTAGGGACACCCCTCCCAGAGAGCCCAGTGTACTGGGCCTGAAGGCTTAGAGGTTCCCCAGGCAGTTACTATGGGCCAGGTGCTTTAGGAGCCTCAGCGAGCTGCCCCCGCCCCCGGCCCTGCCCAGTCTAAATGGATGAACCTGTGAGGCCCACTTCAGATGGGGTGCTATGCAACCCAGAGTCGAGGTTGCCGCGCATCTGCCAGCAGTGAGGCCTTGGGCAAGCTACCTCAGGGTGTGGGTCTTCCTGTCTGCTATCTCCAGGGTCCGGGGCAGCAGTGTCTGATACATGGAGGTACATCAGCACTTAAAATAACATTCTAGGCCGGGCGCGGTGGCTCATGCCTGTAATCCCAACACTTTGGGAGGCCGAGGCAGGCGGATCACCTGAGGTCGGGAGTTTGAGACCAGCCTGACCAACACTGAGAAACCCTGTCTGTACTAAAAATACAAAATTAGTTGGGTGTGGTAGCACACGCCTGTAATCCCAGCTATTCCAGAGGCTGAGACAGGAGAATTGCTTGAACCCGGGAGACAGAAGTTGCATTGAGCCTAGATCGCTCCATTGTACTCCAGCCTGGGCAACAAGAGTGAAACTCCGTCTCTAATATTCTATTCTGCTTGGCTGGTCATGGTGGCTCACCTGTAGTTCTAGCACGTTGGGAGGCTGAGGTGGGAAGATCACTTGAACTCAGGAGTTGGAGACCAGCTAGGGCAACATAGTGAGACCCTGCAACTTTTTAAAAAAAAAAAAAAAAAAAAAAAAAATGCTGGGGCCAGGGTGCAGTGGCTCATGCCTGTAATCTCAGCACTTTGGGAGGCTGAGGTGGGTGGATCACTTGAAGTCTGAAGTTCGAGACCAGCCCGGCCAACATGGTTGAAACTCTATCTCTAGTAAAAATACAAAAAACTAGCTGGGCGTGGTGGTGCATGCCTATAATCCCAGCTAATCAGAGGCTGAGGCAGGAGGATCCCTTGAACCCAGGAGGTGGGGGTTGCAGTGAGCCAAGATTGCACCACTGGACTCTAGCCTGTGTAACAGAGCAAGACTGTCCCCCCCAAAACAAAAAACACTGGGTATGGTGGCACATGCCTGTAGTCTCAGCCACTCAGGAGGCTGAGGCAGGACAATTTCTTGAGCCCCGGAGGTGGAGGAGGCTGCAATGGACCACTGCACTCTAGCCTGGGCAACAAACCAAGACCTTGTCTGATAAACCAAACCAAAAAAAAAAAAAATTCTGGGGCCGGGCGTGGTGGCTCACACCTGTAATCCCAGCACTTTGGGAGGCCCAGGCAGGCGGATCACCTGAAGTCAGGACTGCGAGACCAGCCTAACATGAGAAACTGCCTTTACCAAAAATACAAAATTAGCCAGGGGTGGTGCATGCCTGTCATCCCAGCTACTCGGGAGGCTGAGGCAGGAGAGTCGTTTGGACCCGGGAGGTGGAGGTTGCAGTGAGCTGAGATCACACTGTTGCACTCCAGCCTGGGCAACAAGAGCAAAACTGTTTTTTTGTTTTGTTTTTAAAAATTCTGTTCCTACTTATTCTAAACCAGAAGTTATAATCAGGAGTGGGGCTGTGAGTACAAGAGGTCCTGGCTTCACCAAGCCTATGCCGACTGTGGCTCACATATGAACTTTCTCATGTAACAACTGACCCATTATATAGGTGTTTAAAATGAACTGAGGCATTTGAGTGCCCTAATTCTCTAAACACTTGCTGACCTCTTCCCTGGGTCCTAGGGACACAGGCCCTGCATGCTCCAATCGTACATGGGTGTCTTCTAACTTGATCAGCTCAGTGTGGTCCGGTAGGGGTGAGTAATGGTAAGAAGCTGCTTTGAGGAGGAGTTGAGATACGAAAGATGCGCAGCAGTCAACTGACAAAGCGGGGATGGGGAGAGTGTTCCAGTGGAGGCGGCAGCCATGTGTTGCATCCAGATAAGAGGCCAGAATAATCGAAACATAGAAACTGGAGAAGTTGACAATCCCAGACCTTGGCCAGGCAGGATTGTATCTGGCTGTTGAGAAACAGCCATTGTAGGGCTAAGCAAAAGTGAGCTGGGTTTCACGTACATGGAGGAGGCGGCTGCCTGCCTGCTACGCCTGGTCTGGCCTGACCACAGACAGGCAGGTGGGGTGGCTGGTTTTCAGGCCTCTGATCCCTGTCCAGGCCTCACCCACCCTGTCTTTCTGACAGCTGCGGATGATTGTGATGGACAAGAACCTGGGGATCCCCAAGCCTTTCGGGCCCCAAATCAAGGGGACCTGCTGCCTGGAAGAAAAGATTTGCTGCTTGCTGGAGCCCCTGGGCTTCAAGTGCACCTTCATCAATGACTTTGACTGTTACCTGACGGAGGTCGGAGACATCTGTGCCTGTGCCAACGTCCGCCGGGTGCCCTTTGCCTTCAAATGGTGGAAGATGGTACCTTAGACCCAGGCCCTGGAGCTGCCAGCTCTGCCCCAGCGTGGATGGCCCACTGTCACCATGCAACGGTATGATTCCTTGCCCAGTAGAGGAGGCTGGAGAGTCCAGGAAACACAACCCTTTCTTCCCTGTCCACCCCGACCCTCAGACCCAGTAGGATGGCAAATGCCGCCAGCTTGAACCCCTGTGGGGAAAAGATGGAAAAGTGTTCAGTCAAAAGTGGTGTTTACTAAATAGCTAATAAAGCGCTGGTGGGCGCGAATGCATCTTGGTGGTGACCTCCTTGTTTGGGGAGGGGATGAGTGACAACTGAGGACAAGGCTGAGCTGAGATACCTATGGCCATGCTGGCCTGCTTGTGTCGGGGGACAGACTTGGCTACGTGAGTTGCTGTCCTTCCCCTCATCTCTAAATTATGTCTGTGGCAGGAAGTGGTTGGACTTATCCAAATGGACTTAGATTATCCAAATGGATTTAAGATTATCCAAATGCTGCTCTGGTTTAAGCAACTGGAACAGGCTGGGTCTAGAGTCCAGGGTCCAGGCTGGAAGAAGGTCGAGGGCCTCCCCCTTGGGCCTGGTAGGACCTGGAGGGGGCAGGCCTGCGGTGGGGGTGCCATGCCTGGCGGGCAGCTGGCCTCAGCAAGTGGAGGTACTGGTCTCCTTGGGTCTGTAGGTGTGGCCTCTGAGAGAAGGCATAGCAGGGGCGGACCTGGGCTGACCCTCAGCCTGAAATGTCCCCTCCAGGGCCCAAAGCCGCGTATTCCCATCTTACCACCCCTGTGTTAATGGCACAGGGATGCTGTTAAGCTTTAACAGGTGCTGTGGCTCCCAACCTGCTCCTCCTGGATGATGATGACTCTAGGGCACACTAATCCTCAGGGTAGGACCTGAGAAGAGAGCCCTGTGTCCACGTCCCACAGGGAGTTGAAGGCAGAGCTGGGCCTCAAACTAGCCCCCGTCCTAGCACCTGGGGCTCTGTGGGCAGCAGGCAGGACCTGGCCAGCCTCTGCCAGCTGCTGGGGCAGTGGAGGAGGGTCATCCTAAGGAAGCGAGGCAGAAGCCAGGGTTGGGGCAGCAGGGCTGGTCTCTGGATCAGATGTGGGTCTTCATCCAGGAGCTGCGCCCTGGTGTGCCAGCTACCCCAGGACATCTTACGACATCTCATTAACCTGCCTATGGTGGTGCAGAGTTTATGGACTACACTAGAGACCTCTTGATGTATTCATGGCTCTGACCCCTATACCAGCCTGGGACTGACACCAGGTCTTCAAATATGGGGAGGGATGGATGAGCTCATGTGCATTTTCAGATAGTCTAGAAAAGCCAAAAGAAATAGGGGACTCTGGACCCCAAGGGCTGGGGCTCCATCTCTAGGGAAAAAGGGGAGAGGGAAGCCCTAGGGCCAGAAGGGGGACAAAAGGTCCACTCTTCCACCCCCATGGGCTTTTCCTAGGGAATTCGCCCACCTCTGCCAAGGGCCGCCTTAGGGTGGATGAACTGGTCCCTCCTCTGACCCTAACTAGACCCTCACCCAGAGCTTTGCTTTTTTTTTTTTTTTTTGAGACGGAGTCTTGCTCTGTCGCCCAGGCTGGAGTGTGGTGGCGCGATCTCGGCTCACTGCAAGCTCTGCCTCCCAGGTTCACGCCATTCTCCTGCCTCAGCCTCCCCAGTAGCTGGGACTACAGGCGCCTGCCACCACACCCGGCTAATTTTTTTTTTCTTTCTATTTTTAGTAGAGACGGGGTTTCACCGTGTTAGCTAGCATGGTCTCGATCCCCTAACCTCGTGATCCGCCCGCCTCGGCCTCCCAAAGTGCTGGGATTACAGGCGTGAGCCACCGTGCCCGGCCCACCCAGAGCTTTTCAGGTCAGCCCTGAGCCCCTCCTGCCCCACCTGCCTAAGTGTCCTGCAGAAGATCTTGGCAGCTTGACACCCGTCTCTCCTGTTACCTCCCTGGCAGCACGGCGCTGATGGCACCTGGAGAGGCGCCCTCCCAGCCCTGGCTGTTAGCAGACACTTGCAGCAGAGAGCTGGGTGTACTTGGCTTGCACAATGTTATAAACGTCTCTAAGTTAGGCACCGGCAATTTACTCAAAGTCTGGATTTCCAGCTCCTGCTGCCAAGTCTTTAGACCTGACCACACTGGGCCCGAGGCTGAAGACTCACTGGCCACACCCTCTAGACAAAGATGTGCTCCAAAAGGCCTCAGTCCCCATCCCTCCCCACTGTGTTCCCCTGCAAAGGTCAGTGGTCATTTGGCGCCATGCTTGCACTACTGCTGTAGGGAAGGAGAGGAAATGCTCCCTGTACTGGTCAAAGGCGAGAAAACAAGCTGAGTGGGCTCTGTGCCTCAGTTTCCTCACCAGCGCAAGTGGGTAAGAGTTGTGCCTGTCTCGAGGTTGTTCTGAGGACCGGAGTTATTTACATAAAGCCCTAGAAAGACACATGGCACCTCTCATTCCTGAAGGCTGGGAGACCACATCTCTGTAGAAGGAAACAAAACCCTCCATTGCCTGCATAGCAGACACACGGCCAGGCGCAGTGGCTCACGCCTGCAATCCCAGCCCTTTGGGAGGCTGAGGCAGGTGGATCACTTGAGGCCAGGAGTTCAAGGCCATCCTGGCCAACATATGGGGAAACCCCGTCTCTACTAAAAATGCAAAAATTAGTCGAGGCATTGTGGCATGCACCTGTAATCCCAGCTACTTGGGAGGTTGAGTGGCTGAGTTGAGAGAATCACTTGAACCCAGGAGGCGGAGGCTCCAAGATCATGCCACTGCACTCCAGCCTGAGCAACAGAGTGAGACTTCGTCTCAAAAAAAAAAAAATAAATAAATCACAGGAAATGCTGGCGGGGTGGGGGGTGAGTGGGGGAGTGCTGGGGACCCAGTGTGGGGGCAGCAGAGGGTTTTAGAGATTCCAGCCCTCCCATGTGCCTCCCAACCTGTAACAGGCCATCTTTGAGTTCTTTAGAGGCACCGAGTCCTCTCCCCTCCAGGCTGCTTCAGTGCCCAGAATGCTCTTAACGGGGTGACCCCCATTTCCCTTCCAAAGCCTTGAAGGGGCTGTTCCTGTCTCCCCTTCCCTCCTCCCTGCATCCCTGCCTGCTGAGTCCTCCCAGTCTGGAGAGTGGGCTCCATTGCTACTGTCTGGTGTTAACACCAGCTAAGCTGGATCCTGAGACCGTCCAGCGTGGCTATCCCGCGTGGCGCTCTCGCAGCTCCCCGCCCTTCAATGTGGGGCTGGGGCAGGTGTTCGCGGCAAAGCAGGGCTGGGTAGGAACGGGTAAGTCCCCTTCCCCATTCGCCATCCTTCCAGCCCTTTCCACTCTTCCCTGGGAGCCTGAGCTGCTGAGAGTGGAGGACATCGGCCAGCAAGGCTGCTGGCTTGACGGGGCAGGACGGTAGCAAGAGGCAGCAGCTTTGCAGGTGAGAAAACCCCAGAGCCAAAGGCCGGGCGCGTGGCTCACGCCTGTAATCCTAGCACTTCGGGAGGCTGAGGTAGGGGGCGTCACCTGAGTTCAAGAGTTCGAGACCAGTTTGGTCAACATGGCGAAACCCCATCTCTACTAAAAATACAAAAAAATTAGCCAGGTGTGGTGGCATGTGCCTGTAATCTTAGCTATTCGGGAGGCTGAGGCAGGAGAATTACTTGAACCCGGGAGGAGGAGGTTGCAGGGAGCCAAGATTGTGACACTGCACTCCAGCCTGGGGGACATTAAAAAAAAAACAAAACTCCACAGCTGCCCGTGAGGAGCCTGTCTTCTCTGCCCCCTGACTTCAGGAGGCTTCTCCCATCCCAGCCACAGGCCTACAGCTACTCTGTATTGGCCACCTACGCTGCCCCTGGAAGGGCAGGTGAAGGTCTCCTGGATGTTCTCGAAGCTCTCAAGGCAGCCCCTCCAGGGTGGCCACAGGTCACATGGGCTCCCTGTCCTCAGCCAGGGGCAGGATGGGGGAGCAGGGGAGACCATCTTTGTTAAGGATTTTTGTGGTTCCAGGTACAGGTCTTCCTACCTGCCCCACTGTGTCCCTCAGCCAAAGCCATTTTCTCTCCGCACCCCACTTCCCTCTATAACACAGGAATAAAGAACAGCCTTCCCTCCAAGACTGTCTGTGTGGCCGGGAGCGGTGGCTCACACCTGTAATCCCAGCACTTTGGGAGGCCGAGGCGGGCAGATCACTTGAGGTCAGTTTGAGACCAGCCTGGACAACATGGTGAAACCCCGTCTCTACTAAAACTACAAAAATTAGCCAGGCATGTGGTGGCCACCCGTAATCCCAGCTACTCAGGAGGCTGAGGCAGGAGAATTGCTTGAACCCAGGAGGCAGAGGTTGCAGTGAGCTGAGATTATGCCACTGCACTCCGGCCTGGGCGAAAGAAACTCCGTCTCAGAAAAGACCGTCCGAGTGGACTGCAGGAGTCAGGGGTGACACACACAACACTCAATTTGCAGCATGTGCCCAATACACAACAGCCAGTGTGTGCCAGCCAGGACGCTGCCCCCAGCAGTGGCTTCCCTGCCCACGGGGGCTCTTCCAGGGCAGCAGCATCTGATGGGAAGCTCCAAGCTGCCAAGGGGGTAGATGGGGAAACACCGTGTTTTACATGTGGACTGTCCTGCAACAGTGCACTTGCTGCTTCTGCAGCTAAGAGGCCATGGGAGACAGTTTCCTCCTCTCCCAAACTGGGCCAATGCCTGCCAGGAGGGACTGGTCTGGACACTATTCAGCCAGTAAACACAAGGCGGCCAGCACTCGAGGTTCCAGGGATCCCAGGAATCTCTGTGGCTGCAGGGAGCCGGCATCCTGTGCAAGGGTCTTGTCTAGGACTCTGCCTGGTATAGACTCAGCAGCAGCCTAGAAGTGAATGAATGCTTGCCAGTCCCGGAGAAGCAAGAGCGCCCGGGGTCTCTGAACCTAGGACCAGCCTCCTGGTGCCCTCTGGTGGGCAGTTGGCCACACTGCCTGCACGGAGCAGCACTGGCCAGAAGCCACGGCTCGGGGCCTGACCACAGAGCCCCCTGCTGAAGTCTGGGGAGTGGGTACACATGCATGTTGCTGGGCACACAGCACATGCAGTCACTGTTCAGAATGCCTCCCATGACTTATTTTTTCCTCTCAAAGCCCCAGTGAAAATGCAAAGAACTCCACTTCTGGACAACTGAGGCACTGACACTGTCCTCCCCTAGCATTTCACGGGGCAGAGCTGGGGGATCCACTCACTTCAACCAGCGCAGTTTAAACCTGGAAGCTCCCCTGGGGCCACCTGTCTCCTGACACCACTTTCTGTGGGTGCCAGGGCTTACGAGGTACACATATAAGGAGTTAAGAAAAACAGAGCTCCGTTCCAACCGAAAAAGAAATGCAAAATCCAAGACAGTAGACAATGATGTCGTTTATTTAAAATGTTTACTCCAAGAAATATATATATAAAAAAAAATAAGACAATTACAGCACTAAACCAGGCACCTTCGACCAAATCACAACCTCCTCTTTGATTCCCCTTCACGCTAAGCCTCTTTCAAATTCTTTTTCCTGAGCTGGAAGACCGGTCAGATGCCCGCAGGGTCAGATGCCCGCAGGGTCAGTGCCAAGCACATTCCCAGCCGGGCAACTGTGTACCTTTCTCTAGGAGTGCACGACACCCTTCCCCCACAACTCCTTGTTTTAAAGGATTTAACCCATTAGGAAGCCCATTTTTCAATCTAAGCCAGAAGGAGGTGTGGGACAAGGCAGTCTTCACTTTGAAGGTCCCTTTCCTGCTCCAGTCCCTTTCCTGCTCCAGTCCCTGGGCTAGGGTTCTAGAAGAGGCTGGCTGCCGGGTTTACATGAGGCCACCGAAGATCTAAGTCCAGCTCCGCCCAGGGTGGCTCCTGCAAAGGCTGGGACCTCGGGTGCTGCATCCTCAACCCTCTCGGTGACCACGACTCAAAGGAGAGACCTCAAGGGTGCCAGGAGCACAGGTGCCTGGGCTGTATTCCAGGAAAGAGACCTGTCCAGGGAAACGGATCAGGCTGTTGCATGGAAGCTTGAGTCAGAGATGGTGGTTTTGGGGTGATTTGGACAAATTAGGTTAGTTTAGCAAAGCTCTGAAGTAGCAGAAGCTTCTCCCCTGGACTACTGATTGAACACAGAACAAGAGATACACATGGCGTCGGACTAAGTCTTAGAGAGATGCAGGCCAGTCTCCTCCCACAGAGCCTGGGGACTGGCAGGACAGACACTGCTACATGCCCTCCAAGGGCAGGAGTCACGGTAAGGAGCGACTGGGGTGGAAAACAGGGAAAAAAGCAACAACGACTAGATCATTTTTGGCATTTTAACACAGAGACGGTGACAAGTGGTAACAATAGCAAAAGAAAAAAAAAAACTTGAAGAGACCAATATTTAACTTTCCCATCCACCCAAGTCTCACACTTAAGTTCTAGTCCCATCTCCCCCATAAGCACCACTGAACTAAGTATCTATTTTAAAGCACCCAAACCAGTCCAGACCCTCTGGAAACCAAGAGCCCCAGCCACAGCTGTCGCCTCTCTTGGGTCCAGGCGAGAGGAGGGTTCCGGGAAAGGCACCTCATAACTCACTCAGCGCAGCACACACGGCGGCGAGCTCGGGCACGGGCACTTGACGGGGACGCGGGTGGCAGTCACAGCATCCGTGCTGACACGCGAGGAAAGGGACTCTTCGGTAATCCCAACTATTTGGTACCAGAGCCAAGCAAACGTGACTAAAGGGAGCTGGGTCAGCAGAATGGTACCCCGAGTCTCAGCAACAGGACGGCCCGCGCAAGGCAGGATCCAGGCGGGGGAGAAAAGGAGACCAAAGCACAAGGCGATCGAGGCTGGCACAGAAAGGGCTGATCCTTCTTGCAAGGACTGGAGAATGCACTTGACTGCTGGCTGATCAATCTCTAACTGGCGAGTGCGTGTGACAAGGCTCAGCCCTAGCTCCACAGGGAGCCACCAAGCTGACTCAACCGATAAGAAATGTTCCCACCTCTGCCCCACCCCCAAGTCCCCATGGTTCCACAATCACCTGATTTTCATTTGGACTTCTTTAACAGCTAAAGTAGATATAAATGGCTAAACACAGATCCCCAATCCCCCACCAGGGGGGACACGGCCGATTCTATAATGTCACAGCCAGAAGGCTGTGGGCGTACAGGCAGCCAAGGGGAGAAACAGAACCAACACCGGCCTAGGCCGATCTGCAAGAAAAAGCGGGAAAGGAGTGACCGGGATGCTTCCGAAGCACACGAGCGTGATTTTGGATGGAGGCGGGCCGGCAACTTTGCCTAGCTGCTGCCGGTTCCTGTAAGGGACATTTTTTTCTGAGTAATTCCTCTTCCATGTAGCATCTGCTTGGATCACGATGCTAATTGTAACTGGAAAGGGGTGTTTTGGGGAGTGTATTCAGGAGAGGAAGAAAGAAAAAACTTAAAAAACCTAGATTGCTCAAAGTTTCTGCCTCTTTTGTAGGAATGGTAAGTCAACTATGAGCAAGTATTTTAATTCGACATTAAGGGGGAAAAAAGGGACTTTGGAAAGCATACAGAAAAAAAAGTAATAAACGTTGGATCATTTGTAAAACGGAACCTCAGGGAGTCTAAACAAAAATGCACCTTCGGTCAACTTTTGCTTTTTTAAATTCCTCGTCTGACTTCCCGTCCCAGTGCACATGGAAATGACAGCTGCCGCGAGAGGTGTGGAGTCGGAGGAGGCTCCGGGAGCATCAGAGGGTTCGGGGGTTGTATTCTGGCAGTTTCTTGATCTTCTCTTTCTCAGTCTCACTTTCGTCTCTTGCTATCACCAAGGAGTGTGAGTAGCCCATGGCAACCTGCGGGGACAAATCAGTGTTGGGTGTGCCTGCGGCGCCTGGGCTAATTAATGCGTTGAGGAGACGCTGGAAACTGGGCTGCCAAAGCGGGTCAGCGTGGAGAAAAACAGAGTGCCCTTGAAAACTGCAAAAAGCCCCTCTGCCCAAGACAGCTAGTTTCCATGTGACTGCCACCAACGCTCTGCCAATCAGAGCCTTCCAGGCTGCCCTGGGAGACCCAGCTGGCAGGAAGCCCACTGGGCCACCTCTTATCAGCAGGGACAGTTGGGGACATGGCTCCAGCTCCATTTCCATCCCCCGCTCTCTGGCTCACAATCCTGCCTGGGTGAGGTGCACCACCCCTCTCTGTGTCTTGGCAGACAGGGCCAGCAGGCTGGCTGACTGAGCCGCAGGGGCCTCACCCTGCCATCTGACTCCTGCAGCCACGCAGCCTCTACTCCGTGGACCTGCGGACCTGCCTCCAGCCCGGCGGATCTGAGTCCTGGGTGTGATGGAGACACGAGTGGTGTGCTCGCCCGAGGCTGGATCTGCTGCGGTCAGTTGGTGGCATCTGTCATCAAGGGTGAGGACAGCCACCCAGCCTGGCCAGCAACCCTCTGCACTCTCTCCTGCAGATGATTGCTACCCCTCAAATAAACCTTAGCGTGACACACCAGGAAAGCCAGCTGAGATGTTAAATAAGACAACCCAAACAGACTGCGATGATCAAAAGCGTGAAGAGTGACGTACCACTGGGTATGGACACGTCTCTGAGCTCGCACAGCCGCCCCCGCTCACCTGCTCTGAGAAAATGCCATCCAGAGTCTTCACCTCCTGGGCTGCAGTGGAAGACTTGGGCTTGTGGTCCCCGTAGCCCTGGCGAAGCAAACAAGATGTTCACAATCAGGGATCCATGTGGCTCAGTGCACAAGTGGGGAATCCCGGCAACATTTCCTGGCCTCCACTAACCAGAAGCCGGTGACGATGCCCTCTGGCTCATGACCAAGTCTGGCCACCCTTGCACACAAGGGCCAGGTGGAATCATCCAAGTTTATCCACAAAAGGTGCCGCCAGCAGGTGACTAGCGCTTAACCTAAGGAAGACCAAGGTACCCAACTCTAGCCTGCGGGACTTCTGTGTGCACAAGTCCCTTCTGGGGAGTATGGCACTGGTGACAGGAGATGACACCACGAGTGCAAGAAGAACGGCAACTGCAGCCCTTCGGGACCAAAGTGACCACGAACACGGGCTGACCAAATGCCCTTGATGCCTCCACCATCCAGAGTGGAATAACCACCATCCAAAACAAAACAAAAGGGCTTAAGCATGACAGGGAGACTATTTATTAGCAATGGCACCAAAGAACCAGTTTCCCTCCCAGAGGTAGAAGGAGCTAGATGAATTGGCACAGCTAAGGGGGAGTCTTGTGCAAAGGTGTGGAGCTGGGCAATTGAAAGGCTGAAGGCCCCAGCTCAGCTGAAACAGAGGGTCCCACAGGGCGGGAGAGGAGGACCCTCCCTCCCCAGCCCAGGCCTGCCCACATGTCCCTGGTGTCGTCTCCTGCCAGGCCCCACCTCGTGCCATCCCACACAGTAGACATTCCCTCCAAGGTGCCAGGCCAACTTCTCACCCTTGAGAAGCTCCCCAAAAAGTCTCCCTTGCTCCCCTCTAGTTTCAAAATTTATATTTAGAAGGTCAAAGTCTATTTCTGATAGGCCCCAGAAAACATCCTTCCTCCTCTAAGAACTATCGGTAGAAACTGGGCCTCTGTCTCTTCCCTGTCAATGTTTCAAATCGGGCCACCAGAGCGTCTAAGCCAGACTCCAAGGGTGTGCAGAGCCCCGAGAAAAAGGTGCATTCACCATCCATCCCAGCCACAGCTCAAGGGACCAAGGAACGCCCTTCCTTCCCTTCCTCTCCATCAACCACGTCACCTTGCAAACACAAGAGTACAGGAGAGGGAGAGACTGTGCTTCTAACAAGAAATAAGGGACTAAAACTAAGACCACCAAGAGTTAAGCGGAGAATCAAACCGTGACTAGTGCAGGCAGATCAGGATGCACTCCACAGCCAAGCTAGCCTTCCTAACAAAAACTCCAAGACCTGCCTTGGCCGGGTGCGGTGGCTCACGCCTGTACTCCCAGCACTTTGGGAGGTCGAGGCGGGTGGATCACCTAAGGTCAGGAGTTCGAGACCAGCCTGGCCAACAGAGTGAAACCCCATCTCTACCAAAAATACAAAAATTAGCTGAGCGTGGGTGGCAAATGCCTATAGTCCCAGCTACTCGGGAGGCTGAAGCAGGAGAACTGAGAATCATTTGAACCTGGGAGACAGAGGTTGCAATGAGCCAAGATCGTGCCATTGCACTCCAGCCTGGGTGATAGACAGACTCCATCTCAAAAAAAAAAAAAAAAAGACTCACCTAGCACCAGGACCTAAGAATGAAAGACATTTGTTTGTGGAAGGCCACATGTGTGAAACTGAGGGCCGTGGGTTCTAACCTCATCATTCAAGTAACTGGTATTAACAACAGAAACACAGGTTTAAACTCAATTTGGAAAAATGAAGAATGTCCCCAAATCACCCACAACTGTGAGTTTCCCACTGACTTAGGCCTCCAGGGGAGAGGGAACAAACATGCCCTTTTCCTACCATAACCCAACTGTAGTTTACAAAATGTGAGGGGAAACGATCTGAAAAGTCCCAATTTTCAGAGTTTACAAATGTGCAGAGATGACTCAGAATTATCTGACTAGCACAGAACTGTCCTTGAAAACTCATGGGACACAATTGTGTTGCAGACCTTAATACAATAAGGGGGGGAATCCCAAATGTTTTTCTTCTGTGTGTTTTGGGAGACGGGTGGAGAGAACGCAAAGGCCATGAGCCACCCTGACTGGCTCCACTTCCCCCGACCCACGCAGGTGACAGCTTACCAGTTCCCCAAAGGTCGGTGACGGGCCCCAGCTGATGGTGCTCTCGTCGGCGGCCACAATGATGCTGCTCTTCCTGCAAACAGGCAGGCTGTCACTGCAGGGCCAGCAGCCCCAGCCCTGGACCCACCCAGCTAGGGCTCAAGGGCATGAGTGTGAGCTGCCGGAGGCTTTTCCCGTGGCGTACTCACAACGACAGGGCCAACAGGCTTCTCCTCACCCCTAAGATTGTTGCGTGCAGGCCACTCAACACTTCGACAAAACGACAAAGCCCTTAGACAGGCCTAGGGGCCAAAGGCAGGGGACCTTGCTGTGCATCCTGCCCTAGGTCCTAGGGCTCCCTCAGTGGGAGGTCGCTTTGGGAAGAGGAGACCGGATCAGGATGGAGTGAAAGCCTGTTCCAGAGGGAGCAGCCTTCATGCATAGTGATTTGGGCAGGGCTAGAGGCTTCAACAGATTAAAGCCACGCCGACAGGCCCCTCATGCTGTTCCACCCACACCTGCCAGCTGATGAATCTAACTCCTCAGCAAGAAGTGCTAGCTAACTCAACAGGTGTCCTAAAATGAACTACAAACCACTGCTGCCAAGACAATGTTGTCTTCCCAGTGTCACAGCAACTCAAGTCCTACTACGTTTCCAACTACGTGTAATTTTCAACCTGCAGCGTAGGAATACATCAAGCTCTGCTTGTGTATTTCTTTGAACCTTCAAAATGACTTTCTTCCCGCAAGACAGGGAACAGCCATCTGTTCTAGCAGCGAATGGGCCCTCTCCCCTCCTGTGCCCCCGGACTCTGGGATTCAGGTGTCAGATGGCCTGCCGAGGACAGCCCAACAGGCAGCAGAAGCAGAGCCCCATCAGGGAGGGGCACCCCATGGGTGTGTCTGACACCCCCAAGAAAGGAAGAGACCTCACACCCACAGGAGATGCTGCCACCTACCCACAAGCCAGGCTCCGGATTCTCCAGCCGCAGAGGTCCTGCACTGCTTTTGGGTACATGGTAGATTCACGGGAGGTGTTGGTGGCCCCCCAGAAAAACAGACCACCTGAGGGAAGACAAAACATGTTCCCAGCGTGGCCAGACATTGAGCCGAGCCTCATCTTCAGCATTATCAGGGTGAAAAGAGGACGGGATGGCACACAAGCGTTCTGTCTGAAAGATAACTGGAGCCGGGCATGGTGGCGTGCCCATGCAGTCCTGGCTACTCAGGACGCTAAGGTGGTAGGACTGCTTGAGCCCAGGAATTCAACACCAGCCTGGACAACACAACGAGCTCCTGTCTCAAAAAAATACAGAACACTGGGAGGTAAAGAGAATATGGGTTCGTGGTCTGGGGACAGGACAGTGGCTACACGGTTCCACACCAGGGCACTGATAAGCCGGGGCCAGAAATCACTAACCCACTTCACTGACGGCAAAGGAGCAGGTGTAACCAGCATAGATCTGGGAAGCCCCACGCCCAGGGAAGTCAAACAGCTTCACCAGGCGGGGGACCATCTCATCCTTCTGCTCTGCATGGCCCAGCCGGCCATAGCCACCGAAGCCCCAGGAGAAGACTCGCTTCTGGGAGTCCAGGACCAGCTGCAAGGAAAGAAAACACAGGGTTGGAACAGACTGACTTCCAACAGGCAACAAGAGGGGTCATCGTTTCTGTGCAGACAACCTGATGCAAATGCTAAGCGCAAAAACAGCAACATTCAAGATCCCCTACCAGCTGGGCGCGGTGGTTCACATCTAATCCCAACACTTTGGGAGGCCAAGGCAGGTGGATCACTTGAGGTCAGGAGTTCGAGACCAGCCTGGCCAACATGGTGAAACCCTATCTCCAAAAACCAAAGAAATATCCTCTGCCTGCCTCCAGCAGAAAGATCCTCTATCTCTCGCCTCCAGCAGTGGGGGAGGAGGCAACAGGAGCAAGCGTAGCAAAATGGCATGCAATCAATAAGCCCGGTTTGCTATTTTCTCTGCCAGGGACTCCATTTTCCAATCCTTTTTTGTTCTGTTTATTTATTTATTTAAGTTACAAGTCTTAACCCTTTCCTTAGTCAGAAGCAACAGGGCTATGTCTCCTGACAGTACGGCAATCATTTGATTCCCATTACAACAGAGATTCGGCCAGGGGCAGTGGCTCATGCCTGTAATCCTAGCATGCTGGGAGGCCGAGGCAGGTGGATTGCCTGAACTCAGGAATTCAAGACCAGCCTGGGCAACACGGTGAAACCCATCTCTACTAAAACACAAAAAATTAGCTGGGCACAGTGGTGTGCATCTGTAATCCCAGCTACTCAGGAGGCTGAGACAGGAGAATCTCTTGAACCTGAGAGGCGGAGGTTGCAGTGAGCCGAGAGAGTGTCACTGCACTCCAGCCTGGGCGACAGAATGAGACTCCATCTCAAAAAACAAACAAACAAACAAACAAACAAAAGAGATTCAATTGCAGAAAGAACAGAAGAGAAAAGGCCTACCTGTTCCTGGATTTTTCGTTCCTTTTTTTCCCCCCTCGAGAGGGTCTCGTGCTCTATCACCCAGGCTGGAATGCAGTGGCACGATCACGGCTCACCACACCCTCCACTTCCTGGGCTCAAGTGATTCTCCTACCTCAGCCTCCCAAGTAGCTAGGACTTGGGTGTGCACCACCATGCCCAGCTGATTTTTGTGGGTTTTTTGGTAGAGATGGGGGTCTCACCACATTGCCGAGGCCGGTCTCAAATGATCCGCCCACCTTGGCCTCCCAAAGTCCTGAGATTACAAACATGAACCACTGCGCCCGGCCTGGATTTTTCTTTAGACTTCCCTTGCCCACAGGTACACAGAGGTAACCTGTACCTGGTCACTGATGAAATGAACTCAAAGACACTTCAAGTGTTTAAGATTTATCTTCTTCAGTCTTGTTTTCCCATCTTCTGACATGCCAATTCAGTTCTTTGATGTTTCACGTCTAAACCATGTGATTCTACAACTTACTAAAAAACTTGACCTATAAGGCCCTAAACAAGAGCCAACTTTATTTCCCCTGACTACATCAGACAAAACAAATCACAGTTTCTGGACTTGCACAAACTGAAATCTCCTGCTCTAGTCCTAGCCCAATTCCCTGGGCATTCTTCATCGGCAAGAAGATTCCAAGGGAAGGAGGTGGCGAGCTGAGACCACTCAGTGGGGAGGACCAACTTGATCTCTGGAATCCTAGCCCAGGCTCTTTCAACAAAGCATAGAACAAAGAGACTCCTAGGCATTCTCAGACAGAAGAACCACAGGAAGGCCATTAAAATTAAGATATACTAACAGCCGGGCACGGCGGCTCACACCTGTAATCCCAGCACTTCGGGAGGCCGAGGCAGGTGGATCACGAGGTCAGGAGTTTGAGACCAGCCTGGCCAACATGGTGAAACTCCGTCTCTACTAAAAATACAAAAATTAGCCAGGAATGGTGGCAGGTGCCTCTAATCCCAGCTACTCGGGAGGCTGAGGCAGGAGAATTGCTTGAACCTGGGAGGTGGAAGTTGTGGTGAGCTGAGATCTCACCATTGCACTCCAGCCTGGGCAACAAGAGTGAAACTGTCTCAAAAGGCGGGGGGGCGGGGGACAACCTACTGATTAAAAATGACTCACATCCCCAGTATGGGGCACCATCTAGTGACCTGGAAAGATGTCTGTGATGTTATGTTAGATAAAAGCCAAAAGCAGAAAGTGCTTACCTTAAGGTGCAGGTGAGGGTGGCAAAACATCTACTTGTTTAAGATGCGTCTATTTAAATCACGGGAGAAGTTAACATAGGAGGCAGTGACAGGGAACCCTGCCCTGGGACCAAGGACCCTTTGGCCAGGGTGCAAAGCCCTCTTGAAGAAGCAAGCAGATGTCTACCTGGGATCAGTTCCTCGCCAAAACCAAGCGTCAGGAAACTTGAGCATAAACACCCCCTCCATCCCGGTGCGACTCTCAGGAAGTGAGAAAAGCCGAGCCTCACCGTGTGGTTAGCGCCACAGGCCACATCTCGCACAACCACATTTGGTACAGGCAGAATCTGTCCGTCTTTCGTCTTCTCAATGAAGATGGCCACTCGCCGGGGAACTAGTTCGCAGTCGTACTCTATCCGCTGTGCCCGGGCGATGAACTTCCCATCTGAGTTGTGTCCTGTAGAGACCACAGAGCCAGCCATCAGCGGCACACAAGCACAAGGGACGCGTCAGTGTGCTCACATGGAGTCTGTAGTGAGCCTCGGCAGCAACCCAATCTGGCCCTTCTGGGCCTTAGACCAGCACACATTGGCCAACAAAAGCAACGTTTCCAATCTGAGGCACAGCACAGCAAGTGGGTCAGTGAAATCAATTTTGTGAGCTGAGACCAGTTATTTTTTAAAAACGAATAGAACAGAATGACAAAGAATACTCTACACATAATAATGCCACCATGTTATAACAATTCCAGGTAAGGTATTAGATGTTCAGATTGGGCTGCAATAGAAAACTTATTTCTTACAATGGGTTGCAGTCAGAAAAGTTGAAGCTGCTGATCAAGGAATTGTCTATCAAGTAAGATTTCTACTCCACTGGAGGGACGACAAGGAGCCCCTGATGGGCCAAGAACAGACAGAAAAGCTCCACACACAATCCCAGGCCTCTGTTTTTATGAATTACCAGCAACCTAAACATATGGTTATAGGTGGCTAAAGCCTGCAGTTCCCACACTTCGACTGACCCAGGGACTGGTTCGCAAGGACCCAGCTCAGCACACACCAGGAACCCAGCTGCTCCAGTCCTGAGAACACACCAGACACCCAATCTCCTGCAGCCACCCACAGCAGCAGGGCTGCTAAGTAGTTTGTAGTTTTAAACTGCTCCTATTCCCACACTGTGATCATCAGTTTGGTCGGGCACGGTGGGTCACGCCTGGAATCCCAGCACGTTGGGAGGCCGAGGCGGAAGATCACCTGAAGTGAGGTGTTCGAGACCAGCCTGGCCAACACAGTGAAGTCCTGTCTCTACTTAAAAAAACAAAAACAAACAAAGATTAGCCAGGTGTGGTGGCAGGCGCCTATAGTCCAGCTCTCGGGAAGGCTGAGGCAGGAGAATCACTTGAACCTGGGAGACGGAGGTTGCAGTGAGCAGAGAGCGTGCCACTGCACTCCAGCCTGGGCAACAGAACAAGATTCTGTCTCCAAAAAAAAAACACACAAAAAAATTTGTTGTATCAGTTTGTAAACTAGCCCCCGGTGTGTGGCTAATCCCCCTCCATACGGCATGCTGGTGTGCATCTCAGCCCTTACTGGTATGTGTGTTTCTGAGCACTGTGCTATTTAAATACAGTCAGCCCTCCATGGCCACAAGTTCAACCAACTGTGGTCCAAAAATATCTGTGGGGAGGAGGAAACAAGGGAAAAAAAAAAGATAATACAAACAATACAAGTAAGACCATACAGTAGAACTACTTACATAACATTTACATCACATTAGGTACTGAAGTAATCTAGAGATGATTTTAAGTATATAGGTTACATGCAAATACTATGCCATTTTATATAAGGTACTTGAGCATCTTCAGATCTTGGTATCTACAGAGGGTACTGGAAGCAATCTCCCAGGTTACCAAGGAGCAACTGCACCCTGGAATCACAACTACACTACGCACAATAAGACACAACTACACTACGCACAATAAAACTCCTGGGCTTGTTTACAGGGTGCTTTATAACACTCATCTCTTAAGCAGGTTCTATTTTTTTTTTTTTTTTTTTTGAGACAGAGTCTCGCTCTGTCGCCCAGGCTGGAGTGCCGTGGCATGATCTCTGTTCACTATCACTGTCTATTATGACAGCAGTTCTCTGCTGTTGACATAATCCCTTCCCGTGGAACATCTGTCCATTTAAAAGTCTGAGGGTCTCGGCCGGGCTTGGTGGCTCACGCCTGTAATCCCAGCACTTTGGGAGGCTGAGGCGGGCGGATCACGAGGTCAAGAGATTGAGACCATCCTGGCCAACATGGTGAAACCCTGTCTCTACCAAAAATACAAAAATTAGCCAGGTGTGGTGGCGCACACCTGTAGTCCCAGCTACTCGGGAGACTGAGGGTGCAGTGACCCGAGATCGCGCCACTGCACTCCAGCCTGGTGACAGAGCAAGACTCAGTATCAAAAATAAATAAATAAAAGTCTGAGGGTCCCCACTAAGAAATTCCCCCACCTTCTAGGCTATGATGAATTTAAGGACATCATAGTAGATAGAATGCACTTCCGGATATGTCGCTACTTCTCTCACAAAAATGATAATTTTTAAACACTTGCACTCTTCTGGACAAGGTTTCAGCAAGGCAGTCAACAAATGATTAGAGTCCCTTTATTTGCTATCGACACAGTGGATACTGAACAGACACAATCCCCAGACAGTAGAGGCGGCACATCTGGCGACTGCTTTTTCCACCTCCTTTAAAGAGCTGCACACATCTGCTTTCTCCATAAGTACAGGACAGAAACTACCCCAGAAAACATCGAAACAGGGGGCTTCCCTGTCCCTCTAGAGGGGTGACAACTCTTTAAAATAAAGTTAAATGGCATGGCCGGGCACGGTGGCTCATGCCTGTAATCCCAACACTTTGGGAGGCCGAGGAGGGTAGATCACTTGAGATCAACAGTTTGAGACCAGCCTGGTCAACATGGTGAAACCCCGTCTCTACTAAAAATACAAAAAAGTTAGCTGGGTGTGGCAGCGGGCGCCTGTAGTCTCAACTACTCGGGAGACTGAGGCAGGAGAATCGCTTGAACCAAGGAGGTGGAGGTTGCAGTGAACTGAGATCACAGCACTGCACTCCAGCCCGGCAGACAGAGGGAGACTCCGTCTTTCTTATCTTGGCGTTGCCCGGCCCAGTTCAGTGCACTGCAAAAAAGGGGGCCCAAGGCATGAGTGTGTGCGGATGAGACACGGCCATAGTCGGATTTAGGTTCTCATTCTAAAAGTGATCTACCTGGATTTGGACAACAAAACAAAAACCTGCCTTAAAGCAAGTAATACGCTGAGAATAAGCGGTTCTGTAGCTACAAATCAAGCCGATTTCCAAACTACCTGCAAGTTGAGTGTAACTGAGCACCTGCGAATTTGTACAAAGTGCATACATGGTGCCTGGCACACAGTCACTGCTCCATAAAAGTGAGCCATTTTTATCACCAACAGCATGTCATGCTTCCTGATGGAAAATCGACTTGCCAGGGTGCAGAGGGGAGGCCGAGGCAGCAGGAGCACGCACATGGCAGGAAGCAGACCGCTGCCCGGCACCGCAGCAGGGCCGTGGCCATGGAAACCGCTCTCCAACTGTCTCGGGCTCCGCCCCGGCAACCAACGCGAAATATGAAATGTGCGTAAGGGGCTGTTCTCTCTTATTCACTTCTGACTTGAAGTATATTTAGTTTCACAAAGTCACTGTTCCCCGAGGCTAAGGCCAGCGGGCTAGGCGCTATTTTTACCTTTTCCATCTGCCAGGCGCTGCGGCTGCAGGAGCGCAAGCGTCCAGCAGAGGGCGCCCGCGCCACACCTCGCGGAGGCCTCCCCACAGGGGCTGGAGACGGAGCCGCAACGGGGAACTGCACTTGGCACTTTGGCTCAGACAGAAAGGAGAACCGGAGACCATCAGGTCGGAAGACACTCCCCCCACTAACTGAGAACTGATGCCTGAATTCTCCTTTTCTACCAACGAGATCGAAGAAACAAGTTTCTGGACAACTAGATTCTGGCTAGGGATGACGCACGGGGAGGGGGTCCACCGGGGCTCCTCACGTGGCAACCTGAAAAAATCGCCCAGGCCAGGGTTTCCAGAACAACGTTCATCTTGCGTAATTTTCTCATTTTCAATAAAGGCATATCTTTAAATGTGAAATTGAATGAAGGTGGTCTGATTTTTTTTTTTCACTTTGAAATCCCTTTATATAAATGAATTCCCAAATCAGAAAAAAAGAAATCTTTTGTCAGACTCCAGTCCCAACTTTCCTATTGAGGCAGTGTTGCAATACTCCATAATCCTGTGAATGAGGAAGCGCTGTTCCGCTGAACGTGAGATCCACTTAACGGACAAAGGCTATTATCTGAGATCAATTACCCACATTTCTAACACGTGTGTGCAGCCCCACACTGATCTCTGGTTCTGAATATATACAGTTAGATTACAGAGCTTTTAAAAAATGTACTTCCATACCCAGCTGACCATATTCAGGGCACCCAAAGGAATAGAGGTTTCCTTTGCAGTCCATTATCATACTGAATTCAGCCCCACAGGCCATTTTGGTAATTGGCTGGCCGTTGTACATTATCTGAAAAGAAAAGAAAGGAGACTTTCATTTTTTTAAAAGACTGATAAGAAGCCTCTACCTCTCTGCATGTTGGTGGGAAACAATTACTAGATTACAAACGAAAGTTTAATAAATTCAGTAATTCTGAAGGCAAAAGCTGAAGGCATTTCTAGAACACAAAGCTTAGAAGATATGTAAAGAAGCACCCTCAGACCCCCACCCTCCCAGCACAGTTCAAAGCCTAGCCACTGTCTCTTTAAGATCAATAAAACCAAGTCCCTCCCTTCCTTCATCACCTAAACCACTAATTGGCACTTAGCATTCTTCTGCCTTTAGTGGTAGTTTGTAAGGTATAAATCTCACCCCTCCAACTCAAGTTTCTTAGAAAAAAAAAAGACTGCCTATCTCCTGGGAGCAGTGGCTCACACCCAGCACTTTGGGAGGCTGAGGCAGGCGGATCACGAAGTCAAGAGATGGAGACCATCCTGGCCAACATGGTGAAACCCCGTCTCTACTAAAAATACAAAAATTACCTGGGCGTGGTGGAGCATGCCCAGTCCCAGCTACTCAGGAGGCTGAGGCAGGAGAATCGCTTGAATCCGGGAGGCAGAGGTTGCAGTGAGCTGAGATCGCGCCACTGCACTCCAGCCTGGCAACAGAGTGAGACTCCGTCTCCCCTCCAAAAAAAAAAGACTGCCTATCTCGTATTTGTGTTCTAAGCACCTGGCTGGTGACTTTATACAAGGTCAAAACAAAGTATTTGCGCCTAAGTACAATTACATCCATATAACGTCTCTCACTTTCTTTGGAACAGAACAGGCTTACGACAAGGCATTTGTAACAGATTTCTCCATTTGGAAACAAAATGTTTTCAGGATGGTTTTCAACCTGCACAAACTAAGCCTGTTTTAAAAACTATAGCAAGGCTGTGCGCGGTGGCTCACACCTGTAATCCCAGTACTTTGGGAGGCCGAGGTGGGTGGATCACCTGAGGTCAGGAGTTCAGACCAGCCTGACCAACATGGATAAACTCCATCTCTACTAAAAATACAAAATTAGCCAGGCGTGGTGGCGCATGCCTGTAATCCCAGCTACTCCGGAGGCTGAGACAGGAGAATCACTTGAACCTGGGAGGCAGAGGTTGCAGTGAGCTGAGATTGCGCCATTGCACTCCAGCCTGGGCAACAACAGCGAAACTCTGTTCTCAAAAAAAAAAAAAGAAAAGAAAAACAAAAAACAAACAAAAAAAAACCCTACAGCATGTAACTCAACATTCGGACCCTCTTTTTACAAGGGGTAAATTAACTCAAACAACGGAGACCCCACCTTAGAAAATCAAACACAAAAGTAAAGAGAAACAAAAAGCCGTGGAGCCGGAGCTGAGGAGGGGTCACCTGCGCGGGGCTGGGGACAGCGTCTGTCTGGTTGCCAAGGCCCAGCTGCCCCATCTTGTTTTCCCCAAACGCAAACACGGAGCCCGTTTCTGGAAGGAAAGAAAAGTGTCACAAAAGGGAAGATAATGGTGAATGTTTTGAACTAGATTTAGAATCAAAGGCATCAAAATAATAAAAACAGCTCATTTGCCAGGCAGAAGGCAAGTGAGACTGCCCAAAAGCTGGCAGTGCAGACGCTTCACAGCAAAGCCATTTCACATCAGAAACTGGGTGTGCAGAGAAACACAGGGCAGCGTCTCCTACTCCCAGATGGGCCTCCTATGGCCACTGGGGAGGCTCCCAATGCCCTCAAGAAGCCACTCCATACCCAGGTTCTCAGGGCCTCTTTCTGATCCTGACCAAGAGTCACAAGGGGAACTCCACCCTCCAACGCCCCATCCCCAAGGCAGACCATCTGGCCTCTTGCCAAACTGAGAAGAGACACCAGCAGCCACCTCCTTACCTGTCAAGGCCAAGGTGTGGTTCCGCCCACATGCTGCAGACACAATCACTTCGTGGCTGAGACCCTCGATGAGTCTAGGGGCTTCTACTCTCTTGGTGTCACCATGTCCCAGCTGCCCCTTCTCATTTCGACCTGCAGATCATATGAGAGAAAGTAGAAAAGAGAGGGTGGTCCAGGCGGCACCACCAGGCGAAGGCGGGTACGAACACACTCTCAAATGACACCCATCTGTGTCTCTGGAAGGTACCCTCCAAATTCCCAACAACAGCCAAGATCCAGAGCTAAGAACGCCCCGGCCCTCCGCCCACTGGAATGGCGCCTGCTGCAGCTCCCCTGACCTCCTTCCCTGGGGCAGCAGCGGGACCACCCGTGCGTACCTCCCACATCTCTGCTACAAAGGGAAACGAGAGAGGCTCAGTGTGGTAGGGACACCATGCACAGGCGGGCATGCTCGCAGAAACACGCCGTTCCCATTTGGAGTGCCTGCAAGACAACCACCCCGTCCCTACCCTCTTGAGATGTATTTTAAGACGGCACCCATTTTGACACCTGGCTCACCAGAGTTTAATCACTTTGGTGCTCTTGGCATCCACTGAGGACCATTTGGTGTCTGCCCAGTATTTCTCTTCCTTTCTACCCTGTAAATGGTGCTCACAGAACAGTGCCAATCCCACCCCTAGGGATCGCCCCTCAAGGACTCTCAGTGACAGGAACCCTGGTGACAAAGCACAGATCTGCCCTGAACACAACACGCCCAGCCTCACCTCCAGGACTGCAGGTGTGACCAAGGCCCTGCATCTGTGAATTCCAGCAGAAGGCAGGCCTGAGGGCCAACCCCTGCCCCCGAGTCCTCTGCAGAACCAAATTCAGCTCCAAACAGACGTGGAAGTTGGGTGGACCAAAAGGAGGGCTGGGAGCCCCTACACCTCATCTAGGTTTCAACACAAACTACCAAGTTTCAAAACAAAAATTCAACTGGCCACTCTAGGATCCCTCCCGATAAGAGAAAACCACACGTGTAACCTGACATTTGGGGAAACTGATGGAGATCTTACAAGGGCGAGAAGTCAGAGCAATTCTAGGGGGTTCTGCAACCTTCTCCAACCATGAACTTTTCACCCTTAGATCATGATAAAGGCAGACAGCAGCGCCATTAAGATGAGTTCCAACTGTCCTGGAGAAGGCTCGCAGGAGCAGCCTCTGACTACAGAGGGAATTGCGACGAAGGGAAACCAGCCTCTGACTCGCTCTAATTAAAGAATGGCAGGCTGAAGGGCCAGCACTGGCACTCGAGCAGGAGAGGTAGATACACCAGCTTCCAATGGGAGCTGCCCAAGTTCACGGTGAAAGGCATGTGAATACAGAGCAGCAAGCGCAAGGCTCAGTGGACCGAGATGTCGCAGGACAGGGTGAGCGGGCCACAGATGGAGACCCCAAGTGAGCAATGTGTTAGCCACCCTCCCATGGTACTCTACACTCACACCAGACGATGCCCCTCTGCCTTCTAGAGTGGCGAGCAGTGGGCCTGTGACACCTCCAACCCTGTCCTCACCAACTGCACTGTCTGCTTGGGGATCACATGTCTTGATGGCGGGACATACATTGTCCCTGCCCGCAGGGTCAGAACTGAGGGCGCTTTCACAGCCACCACGCAAGTGAAGCTCAGCGAGAGATCATAACTAAGGTATTTTAAGTTTGGAACACTGACATAAAAGGCTGTGTTCAGTGTTGAAACACGAAGTAGGAGGGGTACTCTGGGGGAAGGGACACACATCTCGCCAACCGGGAGAAAACAAAAACTGTGGCAATGTCAGCATGTCATCAAGAGACTACGAAGTATAAATTTGGGCCAGACACACTTTAGCTTATTTCAACAGAATTACAAAATTAGCCATATGCAGGGAAGACAACAGATGTTAATATATTTGGACTCTGGTACAGCAGCTCATGAAATCACAAAAAACGGTTCAAACAGCCCAAAATAAAAATGCAGTCATATGGACTAAAAGCTAGCCAGAGGACCAGCGACAAAGGGTGGGGACAAATGCCAATATGCTCTGCTGGAGGCAGAGGTCGGGGGCCACCAAAAGGGCTGGGGATAAAATGAGCCTTAGCCCATACCCTATGATTGGAATGATCTGGAAGAGGACACAGGAAGGAATGGGCCGGTCGGCTGCAGAGGACAGTGCTGTGGACAGAGGCTAACAGAAGAACTGGAACCCATCCCGAGTGCCCAGGTGAGGAGAAACAGAAGGGAAAGCCGAACAACTCCAAAAAAGCAAACTGAAGCATCTGGGGAAATATCCTAAGAAGCAGACAACACGGACAGTGAGCTGCCAAGCCTGCAGACCAGACTTGCGCAAACCTCAGACACGAGGGCCATGGCGGCAGGGACGCAGCATCCTATGACATGAGGCGGGAGGTAGAAGAGCCAGTGGCATTTCAAGTGGCAGAAACAGAGGTCTCATGTCATATCGTGCCTCAAAGAGGAAGGAAACTGTCTGCTGGAAGGACAGCCTGCCTAACACATTCACACACCTCAGTATCAGAAAAGATCAAGCTTCGGGCAGAAGATTCAGGAAAACGTTGCTTAAACACAAGGAATCGAAGTAGGGGCTGCGTATGGGCAAAAAATGTCAGGGGGAGGAAGGGGATCTGCATGTAGCGTGTAGACAAGAGACGAGCTGGGAATTAGGAAAAAAGACACGGGCTGCGAACGAAGGAGCCCAGCCTTCTAAGATGCGAGTCTCTCTTCCAGGCAAACGGAAGAAAGGGCTGTGTGGGGACAGCTGGTGACAGTGGTCCCCAGTGCCCAGCCCCCACACGGTACTCACCCCAGCTCCACAGCTTCCCTTCCGTGGTGATGAGGAGGCTGTGTGCAGCACAGGAGCCCGAGACCACTGTCCGCACCCGGACCCCCGCCAGGCACCCATACCTGTGGGGCCCCCACAAATTCTGACCGAGATTGCGGTAAGCAGCTGCAGAGAGAATGAGAATGCAGATCAGACACCTGGGGGTGATGGGGTGACCTCCAAAATGTCACTGGCCACCAAGCAGCCACTTCCCGAGGGTACCAGGGACAGGTGTTCCTCGGGTGCCACCCTGCCATGGCTGTTGGAAGGCTGCACAAGGATCGGGTTTGCACTTCGAATCTCTGCAATGCCTCTGAAGGCCCCAAAATCAAAATGTCCAGGAGCTGGCACAGGCCTGGCGTCACCTGCCACCTTTAGACCCATTCGGCCCCAGCCCCCTCTCTGGGTCCCACCTCTCACAGGCCTCAGCCCCATGCGCTCTGCCACTGAACACGCCCACCCGCAAGTGCCTGGGACCTGGTGCGAGGCCTGTCCAGGAGGCAGGAGTGCTGGCTTTCCACAGCTGTCAGCTGAGGAAGAGGCTGACCCAGGAAACCCCACTCACCCCGACAGTAACCTACCCGTCCTCCTCACTCCCTGCCGCCCGCCCCTCCTTTCCCAGGCTCTCCTGCCCTCCATCTCCGGCCCCAGCCCTGGGCCAGAAGGCTCTTTCTGAGGGGTGACCCAAGTGTCCTGTCTTCCAGTGTTCCCAGCGGGTCCATCAGGCCCCTCGAGGAGGGGCACTGCTCACACAGCATCCCCCCCACCTCCTGCTCCTTTCTCACCCGTCCAGTGTGGCAGCCACTTCATGACTCCCCTGGCCCCCACCCATATATTCGCTTCCCCTAGAATGTCCTTCCCACCTCCTACTTGTTCCTCAAAGCTCAAGTCAAGCACCAGTTCCCCTCCTTGCGGAAGCCCTCCAGGGCAACATCCACTGAGAAATCTCCTTCCCCCAGGGCTCCCCTGCCCCAGCCATGCTCAGCCCTGCTCAGCCCACCACAGCTCTCTTCCTGAGCCCCCCGGCCCTCCCACTCCATAAGAAGCCACCCAGGGCCAAAGCTGTAGGCTCCCTCCAGCCTAGACCCTCACAAATGCCTGGCACACAGTGAGCGCTCAATGGGAGAGAAAACAACAGCGCCTTCCTCACAAACCCCTCTTCACACCCTATTAGAGGATGGGGCAGGGCCAATTTCTTACTTAATCTTTTCTTTTTTTTTTTTTTTGAGACAGAGTCTCGCTCTGTTGCCCAGGCTGGAGTGCAGTGGCACGATCTCGGTTCACTGCAACCTCTGCCTCCCAGGTTCAATTGATTCTCCTGCCTCAGCCTCCCGAGTAACTGGGATTACAGGCGTGTGCCATCACACCCAGCTAATTTTTGTATATTTAGTAGAGAGGGTTTCACCATGTTGGCCAGGCTGGTCTTTAACTCCTGACCTCAAGTGATCCACTCGACTCAGCCTTCCAAAGTGCTGGGATTACAGGCACGAGCCACCATGCCCAGCAATCTTAATTTTTGAAATTGAGACGCTCAAGACTATTTCCGGGACTGTGGTGATTATCCTGAAATGCTAGCCACTGCCAAATCCAGTGTGTAAGACTGATCCAATGTAGGAACTGATAAAAAGGCTACAATGTCTCTATCAGGCGCCTGGCTCCCTGGAAAGTATCTATGAAGTACGTTCAAGCCCCACCCTCCGCCCTCAGCAGAGGGTGCCACATGCTTCCTCATTCAGGTGTGGGGGCAAGTGGGCAAGACTTCTAGCTGCAGGGGCAGGGGCCAGCCGATCCCGCATGGCACCTGAAGCAGCACACCTGCAGACACCTCCCCTGAAAGGAGGAAAAGGTACATCAACAATTTCCTGGGGAAAGAGCAAACCAAAAATAAAAGCAAAAAAGCCTCATGGTCTACATTAAAACTTAAGAAAAACCCAAGGAGGTGGCACCTAAATTAAGATTCAGGAACTGTATTAAACAAAATTTGGAAGGGAAAAAGAGAAACCCAAGGTCTCTTTGTCATGAAGACAAAATGATGGCATGATTGACGAGTATCATCACGACCCTGTGCCGCAACACAGGAGGCCAGGGGACGCCAGACAAGGGTGCGGTGCCACACTTGACCTTGCTTGGCCAAGGGGAGTCTCAGGTGGTCAGAAGCTCCTGGACTTACCAAAGCATCTTTCCCTGCAGTGCCCAGGATGCCATCAGCTCCTGAGGAGCAAGGTTGGGTTTCTTCCGGCCTCCCAAGGAAGGGCTGGAGGGGCCCAGCAGGGGTGGCGGTGGGGGTAGGGGGGCAAGTCAAATTAAATGCCTGCAGCAGTCGCAGGCTCTGCGGCCAGACTGAGAAGTCAATTCCCATGGCCTCCGGATCCCTGGGGTCTGGTCCTAATCACAGAGCTACTGTGTGGATTGCTGTGCTATCTCGCAAAAAAAACAAGACATCCAGGCTTCTGGTTTTCACCAGATCTACAGCAACATACATGCGCGGGAGGCAACAGAGTTAACTAGAGGGTGGGTCTCCAACCCTGGCCCTGCCACTCGCTTCCTTTGGTATTTACTGCCCTTCTCTGGGCTTCTGTATCTTCAATGTCAAGTGGGCTGCTCAGTTGAAGAACAGCTATGAGAAATGGTGCAACACGGGCACAGGACTGGCAACAAGGCACCATCAGCACCTGCGCTTATGTTACTGTAGACCAGGAGGTGCTTCCCTGGGACACCAGCCACCGGGTGGATGTGCCCCCTCCGGCTTGGGCCTGAAGGCTGGGCATTTTCCAAACAAGGCGCTGCTGCTACCTGCAACTTAAACTCATTTCTAACTCAGCTGGCCCCCGGGTGCTGCTGATTCATAAGCTGTTTTCATGGAACAAGGTGATTTCCAACGCCCCTGTTTTAAGATGCCAAGACGTGCCAGCATGCAAATATTTGTTCATGGGGCAAAGCAATGCTGGAAAGCACTTTGGGAGTCTTTCCAGACGAAATCAAGAAGCCATAAAAGTTGGCTACGTGCCAGCCTTCCTTCTCCTGGATGGGCCTTTTCCCTTAAGGTAAGGCACCAGTTTTCCAAAGGTAACTGGGGACAAAACATTACTTCTTAAGGTCTTCTCTGCTTTCCCCCACTCCAGACTGTTCTGTCAAACCAGTTCCTGCAACAATTTGGCAGCTTGCAAAGAAACGTGGACTCTTCTGCAATGCCTGACATTTTGACACCTGACATTTGACAAATGTCTAGGACATTCTGACACCATCTCACAAAGCTGGTCTCTTCATTTTAATGAAAACAAGTGACGTGAGAGGGAAGATGGAAAAGGTGGCAAT
>NW_026652284.1:15999446-16035526 GCF_009828535.3 Hylobates moloch
AGTAATTACAAGAGTGATAAGCTTTAAAAAGTGACGCCTGTGTAGGAACATTATGGCGAGGGGATTTATCCTAGTCCAGGGCCAGGGAAGGCATTCAGGTGGAAAGTTATGCTGAACAACTTAAAGGATGAATAAGACCTGATGAAAGGGGGCAGGAAAAGTATTCCAGGCCAGGTGGAGTGAACGGACGCTCCACATTTCGAGATCTTGAGAGACACCTCCTGGGAGGGAAGCTGCCTGGTGGGGCTGCGGTGAGAAGAGCCAAGAGGCTGGGTTCTGAGGAGGTAGGCAGGGGGTGCGAGGGCCTGCATAGACCGTAGTAAACCGCAGTGAGGCTTGATCTCGTTCGAGTGTCCTGGGACGGGTGAAAAAAGCCTTGCTTGCTTCCTACCGGTCTCCACCCTCCACCTCTCCACCCCACTTCCATTACGATCTCACCGTCACGTGCTCTCCTCTCAAAGCTTTTCTCCTGCTTCTTTTTTCCTTAGGCGTACTGCACGAGGAAGTTCCTTCTTCAGGCAACTTCTTGAAAACGGATAAAGTTCTAGGATTTTTGTGATTCATTCATTCATTCATTGTTAGTGCAAGAAACAGGACTGGGAAGCATCAAGTGTCCTTTAAAGGAAGACAGAGAAACCAAGAGGCCCAAATCTAAGGTATTTGATCAAAGTCAAAAGTCTATGTCAAGAGAGCTGAGTGTGCTTACGTAAAAGAACTTTGGAAATGAGAAATCAACTGGTACATTTCAGAGATTTTCAGAAAAGTCAAGATGGAATAGAAGCACCCTTTGAAAGCCTATTCTTAATAGACCTGCATTTAAAAAGATTTTTTAGAGGTTAAACTTTGACGCTTTGATATAAAGCATAAGTAGAACCAACCAGAAAAGAATTTCGCCTAAATATGCCATCAAGTCCCCTTCAGGAAATGGCATGCTGATGCTTGTCAGCTGAGGTGGGTGGCTGGGTGTTTATCCTCTAAACACCCCGTGTGGCCAATTAGGAACAGCACTGACAGTACCTTTAGATTTCAGTCTACAAGTCTTTTCATTTTTTCTCCTGCCCCTTTATAATGCTTTTTGCCAGCTTAAAAGACTAATGCCTCAGACACACTGATGCAATGAGACGCTAATATCATATTGCATCATCCGATCCTAGGTGTGGTGCTCCTGAAACTGGTTTTTCTTGAGGTTATGCTGCAGTAGAAAAGCACTTTGGGTATAACAGCCTGGAACTGGCCCTACTTGTCAGATGACAAAAGTAATTTTTGCAACTCCATGCCTCAATTCCACACCACTGTTCTCCCAGGGAAAGCCTGCGTGACTCTCCCGGCTGGAATTGGGTGTGCAACAGACATTCATCAGTTAGGCGTGTCGTGCTGCCACTTATGTAACAAATGTTACATAGTGAGGTGCACCTACAGGCAAGCTGAAGATGACACTTCCTCCTTCAAACTGTGCTTGGAATTTCACCTCGCTTTTAATTGAGCAACTTCTCCAGGGACAGGATGGTTTGGTGCAAAACTGGGAGAGGGGAAGGGAAAGAAGGTGGCTGAGATTTCTCTGACACTTTGAGGCACAGGTGTCTGGCACTGTGCTGAGCATTTTACACCCAGAATTTTGGAAATGTGGCTCCAAGTGCCAGCCTGCCGTCACTCTTTAACCTCATCTTCAGCAAAATCATTTGCAAGTTAGATTCAGCTATGCTTAAGCTCTTATCCAGGGGTGAGGTGTGATTTTTTGTTTCTTCTCTTTTTTGTTTGTTTGTTTGTTTGTTTGTTTAGATAGAATCTTGCTCCTCCAGCACCCAGGCTGAAGGGTGATGGTATGATCCCAGCTTACTGCAGCCTCTACCTTCCTTGCTCAAGCGATCCTTTCGCTTCAGCCTCCCAAGTAGCTGAGACCACAGGCATGGGCAGCTACACCTGGTTAAATTTTTTTTCTTTTTTAATGTTTTGTAGTGACAAGGTCTCTCTCTGTTGCCCAGGCTGGTCTCGAGTGGTCCTCCCACCTCAGCCTCCCAAAGTTGCGGGATTATAGGGGTGAGCCACTGTGCACAGCCTCAGAAGTATACTTTTTTTTTTTTTTTTTTGAGGCGGGGTCTCGCACTGTCACCCGGGCTGGAGTGCAGTGGTGGGATCTTGGCTCACTGCAACCTCCACCTCCCAGGTTCAAGCAATCTCCTGCCTCAGCCTCCCAAGTAGCTGGGATTACAGGCACGTGCCACCACGCCCAGCTAATTTTGTATTTTTAGTAGAGACGGGGTTTTACCGTGTTGGCTAGGCTGGTCTTGAACTTCTGACCGCGTGATTCACCCGCCTTAGCCTCCCAAAGTGCTAGGATTACAGGCGTGAGCCACTGTGCCCAGCCTCAGAAGTGTAATTCTATTCAACTTGGCTACAGAAAGCTACACCTGTACTTGAAAGATTAATTTTCTGATCCAGTGTCTATAAAAATGAAACCAGTGATCCTGGGAGTGATGCACTAACCAATGGAAACGATTCTTTCTCTTTTTCTTTTTTGAAACTGGGTCTCACTCTATCACCTAGGCTGGACTGTAGTGGCGCCATCTTGGCTCACTACAGCCTTGACCTCCTAGGGTCAAACAGTTCTCCTGCCTCAGCCACCCTAGTAGCTGAGACTGCAGACGTGCACCACCACGCCCAGCTAATTTTTTAGATTTTTTTGTAGAGACAAGGTCTCACTATGTTCCCCAGGCTGGTCTCAAACTCCTGACCTCAAGCAATCCTTTTGCCTTAGCCTCCCAAAGTGCTAGGATTATAGGCATGTGTCACTGTGCCTGGCTTCTTTTTACTCTTTTCAATGTGACTACCACAAAATTTAATATTACATATTAAGTTTTTTGTAGCTCATATGTTATTCCTATTGGACATCACTGCCTTCAAAAGCATAGCTGGAAAACCAGTAATTTTCTCCGGACCCCACTCTTTCTGCATCTGTTCTCCAGTTTCTCCTCTCTGTAAAATGGCAAGATAGAGTTTGGGCTAAATTTCTCTTGAGGTTACTTCTGGATTTCATATTCCCTGATTCTGAGGACAGTAGTCAGTGGGGAATCCCTGTCATAGTGTTTGGAGGATGTTTTCTGGGAGATGCAGATCCAGTCGTCCTACTTCTGCCAATGAGTCATGAAATTTTCAAACCCAGAGTCTTTAAATATTGTAGTTGGACCTTTAATTCCCCTGTCTGCAAGGCCCGCCTGGGCTTGGCTTGTGGCTTCTTCATCTTTGTTTTTCTAGCAAGCACCCAGAGCAGCCTGGCATGTAGTAAGCTGTCAATATATGTTTCTTCATCTAAATAATATCCAGCGGAAGAACTGAAGCCCGGGGAGATGCTGAGGCCTCCTGAGGCCACACAGCTGGCAGATAGGAGAACCAGGAAGTGTACAGGCATCTGCATCAGTAGGAGGATTGTCAGAAACACAGAATCTGGCCAGGTGTGGTGGTACATGCCTGTAATCCCAGCACTTTGGGTGGCCGAGGTGGGCAGATCACTTGAGGTCAGGAGTTCGAAACCAGCCTGGCCAACATGGTGAAACCCCTGTCTCTGCTAAAATATACAAAAATTAGCCGGGCGTGGTGGCAGGCAACTTAATCCCAGCTACTTGGGAGGCAGAGGCAGGAAAATCGTTTGAACCCGGGGAGGCGGAAGTTGCAGTGAGCCAAGATCGAGCCATTGCACTCAAACCTGGGGGATAAGAGCGAGACTTCTCTCAAAAAAGAAAAGAAAAGAAAAAAATTAGCCAGGCGTGGTGACGCAAACCTGTAGTCCCAGCTACTTTGGAGGCTAAGGTGGGAGAATCGCCAGAGCCTGGGAAGTCCAGGCTGCTGTGAGCCATGATCATGCCATTGCACTCCAGCTTAGGTGACAGAGTGAGACTCTGTCTCAAAAAAATTAAAAAAAAAGAAAAAGAAACACTGAATCTCAGGTTCAGCCCCAGAACTACTGAATCAGAATGTGCTCTTTTTTTTTAAGTTGGATTTTCCCTCTTGTTGCCCAGGCTGGAGTGCAGTAGCGCAATTTGGGCTCACTGCAACCACTACCTCTCAGTTCAAGCGATTCTCCTGCCTCACCCTCACAAATAGCTGGGATTACAGGCACTTGCCACCACACCCAGCTAATTTTTTGTATTTTTAGTAGAGATGGGGTTTTGCCATATTGGCCAGGCTGGTCTCGAACTCCTGACCTCAGGTGATCCACCCACCTCGACCTCCCAAAGTGCTGGGATTACAGGCGTGAGCCATCACACCTGGCCCAGAATGTTCATTTTTAACAGGTGATTTTTATGCATCTTAAAGTATGAGAAGTGCAGCAGGGCATGGTAGCTCACACCTATAATCCCAGCACTTTGGGAGGCCGAGGCAGGCGGATCACCTGAGATCGGGAGTTCGAGACCAGACTGACCAACATGGGGAAACCCCGTCTCTACTAAAAATACAAAACTAGCCGGGTGTGGTGAGCCGAGATTGCACCATTGCACTCCAGCCTGGGCAAAAAGAGTGAAACTCCATCTCAAAAAAAAAAAAAAAAGTATGAGAAGTGCTACTGAAAATCATACCACTTTTCCATGCCCTGTGGAAGCCATTCAAAAGGTGGCTTCTCACATTTAAGATGCATCTAGCCGGGCGCGGTGGCTCATGCCTGTAATCCCAGCACTTTGGGAGGCCGAGGCGGGTGGATCACGAGGTCAGGAGATTGAGACCATCCTGGCTAACATGGTGAAACCCCGTCTCTACTAAAAATACAAAAAATCAGCCGGGCGTGGTGGCAGGCGCCTGTAGTCCCAGCTACTCGGGAGGCTGAGGCAGGAGAATGGCGTGAACCCGGGAGGTGGAGCTTGCAGTGAGCAGAGATGGTGCCGCTGCACTCCAGCCTGGGCGACAGAGTGAGACTCTGTCTCAAAAAAAAAAAAAAGATGCATCTAGTCCAGGGTGAGGAGGTCCAGGATGCAGGATACCAAGACTCACCAAGCTGGCTGATGTGGTTAGGCTTTGTGTCCCCACCCAAATCTCATGTTTTTATTTATTTATTTATTTATTTATTTATTTTTATTTTTTGAGACGGAGCCTCGCTTTGTCGCCCAGGCTGGAGTGCAGTGGCGCGATCTCGGCTCACTGCAGGCTACATCTCCTGGGTTCATGCCATTCTTCTGCCTCAGCCTCCCAAGTACCTGGGACTACAGGTGCCCGCCACCTCACCCGGCTGATTTTTTATATTTTTAGTAGAGACGGGGTTTCACTGTATTAGCCAGGATGGTCTGGATCTCCTGACCTCATGATCCACCCGCCTCGGCCTCCCAAAGTGCTGGGATTACAGGTATGAGCCACCGTGCCCGGCTATTTATTTATTTATTTTTGTTTTATTTTATTTTGTTGAGATGGAGTCTCTGTCGCCCAGGCTGGAGTGCAATGGCGTGATCTTGGCTCACTGAAGCCTCTGCCTCCTGGTTCAAGCAATTCTCCTGTCTCAGCCTCCCGAGTAGCTAGGATTACAGGCACGCACCAGCACACCTGGCTAATTTTTGTATTTTTAGTAGAGATGGGTTTCACCATGTTGACCAGGCTGGTCTCAAATTCTTGACCTCAAGTGAGCCACCACGCCTGGCCTCCTGCTTTTGAAGAAGGTGCCTGCTTGCCCTTCTGCCATGATTGTAAGTTTCCTGAGGCCTCCCCAGCCATGCTAAACTGTGAGTCAATTAAACCTCCCTTGTTTATAAATTATCCAGTCTTGGGTAGTATTTTTATAGCAGTGTGAAATCGGACTAATACACTGGCCTAATGAAGACTTAAGGAAATTCAACAGATATTTACTGACCCTCTCCACTGCCCTGGGCCTGGCAGCTGGTGCACCCACTTCTCTTCCTGAGGGTTGGAGGAGCTCACGCCTTTGCAGCCCCTGTTCCCTGCATCTGAAGGAGTAAGCAACCACTTCACAGTTTTGCCATCAGCTGGGCCTGCTTTTACTCCTTTAGTACAGGAGAAATTTGAAATGAAAATGAGCACACCTTGGGAGTTAAATCTAATTTTTCAGACCCAGGAAAAACAGGATCGAAATCACTTTCATCAACGTCTGCCTGTTAGTTTGTAACCACCGGCGCTCCCAATCTGCAGGAGTGTTTGCATTCATGTTGTGTTCCTGGCTTGTGGTAGAGCCACAATTTATAAAGCTGGTCTATAATCAATAGCTCTCCAGTCGGCCGGGCACGGTGGCTCACGCCTGTAATCCCAGCACTTTGGGAGGCCAAGATGGGCGGATCATGAGGTCAGGAGATTGAGACCATCCTGGCCAACATGGTGAAACCCCGTCTCTACTAAAATACAAAAAATTAGCCGGGTGTGGTGGTGCACACCTGTAGTCCCAGGTACTCAGGAGGCTGAGGCAGGGGAATCGCTTGAACCCGGGAGGCAGAGATTGCAGTGAGCCAAGAGTGCCACTGCACTCCAGCCTGGGTGACAGAGTGAGACTGGGTCTCAAAAAAAAAAAAAAAAAAAAAAAGGTCTCCAGTCATTTTCTAAGATTATCCCTCACCTAAGTTTGCAAATAAAAGCTATCTTCTGCAGAGATTCCATCTTCCCCTGCCGGTGGGCAATATGGATGAATAGTCATGAGACCAGAAAAAGAGACAGAGGCTGGCCAGGCGCGATTGTTCACACCTATAATCCCAGCAGTTTGGTAGGCCGAGGCAGGCAGATCACCTGAGGTCAGGAGTTAGAGAACAGCCTGACCAATGTGGGGAAACCCCATCTCTACTAAAACTATAGAAATTAACCAGGCATGGTGCCAGGCTCCTGTAATCCCAGCTACTCCGGAGGCTGAGGCAGGAGTATCTCTTGAACCCGGGAGGCGGAGGTTGCAGTGAGCCGAGATCATGCCACTGCACTCCAGCCTGGGTGACAGAGTGAGACTCCGTCTCAAAAAGAAAGAGAGACAGAGGCACAAACAAAGTGCAGGTCCTACAGCTGTTCATCCAGTGTCGATTGCGAAATGAAGCCCAGCGGGCGAGCGACGTTTGGGTGAGGTCAAGAACCATGAGAGTTGGAATGGACGAGAAAAACCAAGGCTTTGGGCCCAGCTGCAGAACTGTGTCATTTGCCGGGAAGGTTAATGACAAGGCCAGAAGGAGTGCCGCCTGTTTAATGTATCAGGTGGCCCTGGTGGCTGGGAATCATTGCATTTCAGGCCACGTCATGTCATGTAAAACCATAATAACCCTTTGAAAAATGAAGAAGTCGATCCTGTGGAGAGTCCCTACAGTGCCAAATATCTGGACTGTCTGATTTTCACATTCACTAAGTGGCCTGAGTCAGCTGGATGAAGCAGAGGAGTTCTTAAACAGAACAAGATGCTCTGGTGTGCACTGAGCTCTTACCTTGCACCAGACATTGGGCCAAGCATTCCCCATAAAAAGCTGGTTTAATCTTCATAACATCCATGCAACACGGATACTGTTGTGGGTCCCCGTATTAGTTTGCTAGGGCTGCCATAACAAAATACCACAGACAGGGTGGCTTAAAATCGGAACCTTATCTTCCCACAGCTCTGGAGGCTATAAGTCCAAGATCAAGGGGTCAGCAGGGTTGGTTTCTTCTGTGGACTCTCTCCATGGCCTGTAGATGCCACCTTCTCTCTGTGTCTTCACGTGATCTTCCCTCTGAGTGTGTCTGTGTCCTCATCTTATAAGGATACCAGTCACATTGCATTAGGGCCAGTGTAATGACCTCTTTCTAACTTTATTACCTCTTTTGAGACCCTATTTCCAAATACAGTACAGCCACATTCTGAGATACTGGTGGTTTGCACTTCAACATATGGACTCGGGGGGGGCACATATTCATCCCCTAACAGTCCATTTTATAGATCTGGAAGCCAAGACATAAAGAAGTTAAGAAACTTGTTCACGGTCTCACAGATGGAAGTGGTGAAGCCAGAATCTGAACCCATTCTTTTTCTCTTTTTCTTTTTCTTTTTTTTGAGATGGTGTCTCACTCTGTCCCTCAGGCTGGACTGCAGCCTCAGTCCCCTGGGCTCAAGCAATTATCCAGCCTCAACCTCCGGAGTAGCTGGGATTATATGCGTGTGCTACCATGCCCAGCTAATTTTTTCATTTTTAGTAAGAGATGAGGGCTTGCCGTGTTGCCCAGGCTGATCTTGAACTCCTGAACTCAAGTGATCCTCCCACCTTGGCCTCCCAAAGTACTGGAATTACAGGCGTGAGCCACCTTGTCTATTTTCTTTTTGTTGTTGTTGTTAATTTTTTTTTTTTTTTTGAGACGGAGTCTCACTCTGTCACCCAGACTGGAGTGCAATGGCGCAATCTCAGCTCACCGCAACCTCCACCTCCTGGGTTCAAGCGATTCTCCTGCCTCAGCCTCCCGAGCAGCGGGGACCACAGGCATGCATCACCACGCCAGGCTAATTTTGTATTTTTAGTAGAGATCGGGTCTCTCCATGTTGGTCAGGCTGGTCTTGAACTCCCAATCTCAGGTGATCTGCCCGCCTCGGCCTCCCAAAGTGCTTGGATTACAGGTGTGAGCCACCATGCCTGGCCCACCTCGTCTATTTTCAGAGGCTAAGATTTATTGTTGCTAACTTCAGGGTTCCACCCAAGCCATTCCTACACTTATTCCACTGTCCCCACTGGCCTATCCTTAAATACCCCCTCCTGTTAGGACTCCTGCTTGCTCCTTATTTTGCTATCTCTACAGAGGTCTTGGTTCTGAGACTGGAAACAGAAGGGCCTCTGGAGTGAATAACACGTGGTTCTGTGGGCTTTGAGTCTCACGCAGAGGCATCACCTTAAAAGACAATCTCGGCCGGGCGAGGTGGCTCACGCCTGTAATCCCAGCACTTTGGGAGGCAGAGGTGGGTGAATAACCTTAGGTCAGGAATTCGAGACCAGCCTGGACAACATGGTGAAACCCCGTCTCTACTAAAAATACAAAAATTAGCTGGGTATGGTGGTGCATGCCTGTACTCTCAGCTACTGGGGAGGCTGAGGCAGGAGAGTCGCTTGAACCCAGGAGGTGGAGGTTGCAGTGAGCTGAGATCGCACCACTGCACTCCAGCCTGGGCGACAGAGCGAGACTCCATCTCAAAAATAATAAATAAATAAATAAATAAATGTTTGGATCATGAACACTTTTGTGGTTCATAAAAGTGATTGAGTTTTTGGCCGGGCGCGGTGGCTCATGCTTGTAATCCCAGCACTTTGGGAGGCCGAGGCAGGCGGATCACAAGGTCAGGAGATCGAGACCACGGTGAAACCCCGTCTCTACTAAAAAATACAAAAAATTAGCTGGGCATGGTGGCGGGCGCCTGTAGTCCCAGCTACTCGGAGAGGCTGAGGCAGGAGAATGGCGTGAACCCGGGAGGCGGAGCTTGCAGCGAGCCGAGATTGCGCAGACGAGGGTCGATCTCAAAAAAAAAAAAAAAAAAGTGTTGATTTTCATTTCAATTTGAATGTCCTCTCAAACTTGTTGTCCATCACACCCAGGTACAGTGGCTCACACCTGTAATCCCAGCACTTTGGGAGGCCAAGGTGGGTGGATCATTTAAGGTCAGGAGTTTGAGACCAGCCTGGCCAACATAATGAAACTCCGTCTCTACTAAATAAACAAAAATTAGCTGGGCATGGTGGTACATGCCTGTAATCCCAGCTACTTGGGAGGCTGAGGCAGGAGAATCGCTTCAATCCAGGAGGTGGAAGTTGCAGTGAGCTGAGTTGTCACCACTGCAGTCCAGCCTGGATGACAGAGTGAGACTCTGTCTCAACAACAAAAAAAAAGAAAATGTTTTTATTTAAAGAAAGACATTTAATCAGGTGTTGTATAGCTCTAGCAAAAATGAGGAAGATGGGTCACAAACCACCTTGGCTTGAGGAATAGGATTTGATGCTTCTGGCGCCTCCCAACTCTGATGTTCTCCAGTCTACAATGGACCATGGCGTCTGACTGTCTAGAAAAATCCATGATGAAGGAAAGTTGGGTAGTGTACAAGAAAGCAAGCCTGCTTAAATGCATGCATTGAATTACACAGGTTGGGTCCCAATCCATAGAAAGCCTTTTGCTTTTGACAGTGTTACCAGGCGGAGCACTGGGGCTCATGTCTACAATCCCAACACTTTGGGAGACCAGGGTGGGAGGATTGCTTGAGTCTGGGAGTTTGAGACCAGCCTGGGCAGCATAGGGAGATCCTGTCGCTACATAAAATTTAAAAATTAGCTGGACAGGCTGGGCGCGGTGGCTCACGCCTGTAATCCCAGCACTTTGGGAGGCCGAGGTGGGCGGATCATCTGAGGTCAGGAGTTTGAGACCAGCCTGGCCAACATGGTGAAACCCCATCTCTACTAAAAATATAAAAATTAGCCGGGCATCGTGGCAGGTGCCTGTAATCCCAGCTACTCAGGAGGCTGAGGCAGGAGAATTTCTTGAACCTGGGAGGCGGAGGTTGCAGTGAGCCGAGATTGCACCATTGCACTCCAGCCTGGGCTACACAGCAAGACTCAGTCTCAAAAAAAAATAATAATAATAATTAGCTGGGCATAATGGTGTGCATCTGCAGCCCCAGCTACTAAAGAGATTGAGGCGGGGGCTCACTGGAGCCCAGAAGGTGGAATGAGTTATGCTTGCACCGCTGCACTCCAGCCTGAGCGACAGAATGAGACCCTGTCTCAAAAAATTTAAAAAAAATAGAAAAAGTGTTGCCAAATGTGCAACCTCATCATCAGACAGTGGCAGGATTATGGGGCTCAGGAAGCAGGAAGTCGGCACCAAAGGAGGATGTGCCTTGCTGGTGGGAGCCTGATCTTGGCCTGTATGTAGGAAAGACAGTCTCTCTTTTTTTTTTTTTTTTTTTTTGAGTTGGAGTCTCGCTCTGTCACCCAAGCTGGAGTGCAGTGGCGCGATCTCAGCTCACTGCAACCTCCAAATTCCAGATTCAGATTCAAGCAGTTATTTGCCTCAGCCTCCTGAGTAGGTGGGATTACAGGTGCCCACCACCACACCCGGCTAATTTTTGTATTTTTTGTAGAGACGAGGTTTCACTATCTTGGCCAGGCTGGTCTTGAACTCCTGACCTCGTGATCCACCGGCCTCGGCCTCCCAAAGTGCTCGGATTACAGGTGTGAGCCACTGCACGGGGCCAAGACAGTCATTTCTGTGTCCACTAGTTGCCCTGCAAAGTATCATTTTCTAGCTGGAATCCAATTCTTCCTTTGAGGAATGAGAAAACTAAGACCCAGGGAAGCTGAGCTGTCTCCAGGTCTGAATCGAATGGAGGGGGACCATGTGTCCACGCCCTCAAGGCTGTGGCTCAGTCCCTGCCGCTCTGACAACGAAACCACTCATTATTTTTCATCTTCTCGGCGGTTTAAATCACTGTTATTATGCACGCATTTTTCAAAAGAGTGCATTCCTTACCAAACCTCATTAAATTTCTCGAGACTTGAGCTGGTTCCCCTTCCTTGCTTCAGAGGGAAGGAGGGAATTTGGCTGACACAGAAGCATTTTCCTCCCATACCATCACCACCTGATGCTGTCTGTCCAAAACAGGGTGTTCGGGATGTCTGGGCAACCTGTCTGATACAGAGGGGGTTTTGAGATGACTCACAGAGCAGGGATGGGCAGAGGTGACCCCACAGTCTCAAGCAGGGCCCTTCTGGGGCAGCTGAAAAGAGTGGACTAGAGCAAGAGATAGCTCGAACTGTTTGGGTTCAAATCCCAGCTCTAGCTGGTTGTGGTGGCTCATGCCTGTAATCCCAGCACTTTGGGAAGCCGAAGCAGGACAATCACTTCAGGTCAGGAATTTGAGGCCATCCTGGTCAACATGGTGAAACCCTGTCTCTACTAAAAAATACCAAAACTAGCTGGGCATGGTGGCCTGTGCCTGTAGTCCCAGCTACTCGGGAGGCTGAGGCTGGAGAATCACTTCAACCCAGGAGGCAGAGACTGCAGTGAGCTGAGATGGCACCATTGCACCCCAGCCTGGGCGACAGTGAGACTCTGTCTGGGGAAAAAAAAAAAAAAAAAAGGCCGGGCGCGGTGGCTCACGCCTGTAATCAAGCACTTTGGGAAGCTGAGGTGGGTGGATCACGAGGTCAGGAGTTCAAGACCACCTTGGCCAAGATGATGAAACCCCGTCTCTACTAAAATAATTAACTGGGCGTGGTTGCAGATGCCTGTAATCCCAGCTACTCCAGAGGCTGAGGCAGATAATTGCTTGAACCCGGGAGGCGGAGGTTGCAGTGAATCAAGATCACACCACTGCACTAAAGCCTGGGAGACAGAGCAAGACTCCATCTCAAAAAAAAAAAAAAAAAAAAAATCTTGTTTTAGACCAGAAAAAGCAGCTAAAAATAATACATGAGGAAGGTCCTGGCTCACATCAGTAAGATGCTTTCGAGTTTACAAAGCACATTCATCTTCCCTCTTGGGCCTCACGACCAGTTGGTGAGGACATAGATCACAGATTATTAGGCCCATTTTATAGTATGGGAAACTGAGACTCAGAAAGGTCAAGGGTCTTACCTTTTAACTTTGCTGTCTCTCTTTATTAGACTTGAAGCTTCGAGAGGGAGGGCTCAGACTTACCTTGTTTCCTGCTGTGTCCACAGGCTCAAGCACAGCTTCCAGAACATAGTATTTGTTCAGCAAATATTCTGCAGACGAGTGTAGTAATGAAGCCATCCTCACAAGTTAACAGGAAATCATGGCGGAAAGAATGTTATAATTAAGCATTAATTAGGCTTCACTTTGACCCACTTCCTTATAACCAAAAGTCACCTAGCATTAGATACTGACTATTTGTATCCCCATTATTCCTATAGATAGGAATTTTTTTTTTTTTTTTGGATGGAGTCTCTGTTGCCCAGGCTGGAGTGCAGTGGCATGATCTCAGCTCACTGCAACCTCTGCCTTCCGGGTTCAAGCAACCCTCGTGCCTCAGCCTCCTAAGTAGCTGGGATTATACGTGCATGCCACCACACCTGGCTAATTTTTTTTTTTTTTTTTTTGAGACGGAGGCTTGCTCTGTCACCCGGGCTGGAGTGCAGTGGCGCAATCTCGGCTCACTGCAAGCTCTGCCTCCCGGGTTCACGCCGTTCTCCTGCCTCAGCCTCTCCGAGTAGCTGGGACTACAGGCGCCCGCCACCACGCCCGGCTAATTTTTTGTATTTTTTAGTAGAGACGGGGTTTCACCGTGGTATCGATCTCCTGACCTCGTGATCCGCCCGCCTCCGCCTCCCAAAGTGCTGGGATTACAGGCTTGAGCCACCGCCCCCGGCTGGCTAATTTTTGTATTTTTAGTAGAGATGAGGGTTTTGCCATGTTGCTCAGGCTGGTGTCAAACTTCTGACCTCAGGTGATCTGCCCACCTCGGCATCCCAAAGTGCTGGGATTAGAGGCATGAGCCACCACACCTGACCTCTATAGATAGGATTCCTGACATTAGAATCATAAGGATTTTGTTTAAATATTGTTTACAGCCAGGGGGACACAGTGGGTCATTGTAATCCCAAAACCTGGGAAGGCCAAGGCAGGAGCATCTCTTGAAAACGGGAGTTTGAGACCACCCTGGGCAACATAGCGAGACCCTGTCTGTACACAAAATTTAAAAATGCAAAATGAGGCCGGGCGCGGTGGGTCACACCTGTAATCCCAGCACTTTGGGAGGCCGAGGCAGGCGGATCACGAAGGTCAGGAGATCGAGACCATCCTGGCTAACATGGTGAAACCCCGTCTCTACTAAAAATACAAAAAAAAATTAGCCAGGCGTGGTGGGGTGCCTGTAGTCCCAGCTACTCAGGAGGCTGAGGCAGGAGAATGACGTGAACCTGGGAGGCGGAGCTTGCAGTGAGCCGAGATTGTGCCATTGCACTCCAGCTTGGGGGACAAGAGCGAGACTTCGTCTTAAAAAAAAAAAAAAAAAAAAAAGAGTCTGCCCTCTGCCCTTGAGGGGCTTCCATTCCAGTGGGCAGCATCTATTACCTTCAGACCCTCCACAAGACCCTTCACCATGTTCCTACCACCCAGACATCCACCTTAGGATCCAGGCACTCCTGAATGTTAGCTTTCCCCACGCCAACCAAACATACACCCCAGAAAGAATGCCATCCCATAGCAAGGCTTCGTGTCTAGAACCTATGCTTACTATCTGTCAGACTCCTATTCATCCTTCAAAGCCCTTTCCAAGGCTTCCCAGAAGCCTTCCCTGATTTACCAATAATGAAGATAGGGATGATGATATAGAACAGGGATTATTGTTTTTTTATTTTTATTTTTATTTATTTATTTATTTTTTTTTTTGAGACGGAGTCTCGCTCTGTCGCCCAGCCTGGAGTGCAGTGGCGCAATCTTGGCTCACTGCAAGCTCCGCCTCCCGGGTTCACGCCATTCTCCTGCCTCAGCCTCTCCGAGTAGCTGGGACTACAGGCGCCCGCCACCACGCCCGGCTAATTTTTTGTATTTTTAGTAGAGACGGGGTTTCACCGTGGTCTCGATCTCCTGACCTCGTGATCCGCCCGCCTCGGCCTCGCAAAGTGCTGGGATTACAAGCGTGAGCCGCCGCGCCCGGCCGGGATTATTGTTACAAACCTCAGTTCACAGAATAGAAAACTGAGGCCCAGAGAGGTAAAGTATCTAGTCCAAGGTGGAACAACTTTTTTTTTTTTTTTTTTTTTTAAGAACGGAGGTAATGTCGGGTTTGAATGCAGGTCCTCCTGATATCAGAGTCAACGATCTCAGCCACACACACTACTGCTTCCATAACAGAGGAATATTTTCATACATCTGTGTTCCAAGTTTTGAATCTGGCCGGGCACAGTGGCTCACGTCTGTAATCCCAGCACTTTGGGAGGCTGGGGCTGGCAGGTCAACTGAGGTCAGGAGTTCGAGAGCAACCTGGACAACATGGTGAAACATGGTCCCTGCTAAAAATACAACAGTCAGCCCGGAGTGGTGGCTTGCGCCCATAATCCCAGCTATTCAGGAGGCTGAAGTAGGATAATCACTTGAATCTGGGAGGAAGAGATTGCAGTGAGCTGAGATCACGCCGCTGCACTCTAGCCTGGGCAACTGAGCAAGACTCCATCTCAGAAAGAAAAAAAAGTTTTGAGTCCCTATCAGGTGCTTCATAAATTACAATGTCATGAAATCTCCATAACACCCAAGTCTGGGTAATGGTTATAATACCGTGAGGCAGGTGTTATTATTGTTATCATTGCTTTTTTTGTTGTTGTTGTTGAGGTGGAGTTTCGCTCGTCTCCCAGGCTGGAATGCAATGGCGTGATCTCGGCTCACGGCAACCTCTGCCTCCCGGATTCACACTGTTCTCCTGCCTCAGCCTCCCAAGTTGCTGGGATTACAGGCGTGGGTCACCATGCCTGGCTAATTTTTTTTTTTTTTTTTCCTGAGACAGAGTCTCGCTCTGTCGCCCAGGCTGGAGTGCAATGGTGCAATCTCAGCTCACTGCAACCTCCACCTCCCAGGTTCAAGAGATTCTTCTGCCTCAGCCTCCCCAGTAGCCGAGACTACAGGTGTGCGCCACCATGCCCAGCTACTTTTTGTATTTTTAGTGGAGATGGGGTTTCACCATGTTGACCAGGCTGGTCTTGAACTCCTGACCTCAAGTGATCCACCCGTCTTGGCCTCCCAAAGTGCTGGGCTTATAGGCATGAGCCACTGTGCCCAGCCTGTTTTTACCATCACTATTTTATAGGCGCTCAGAGAGATAACCTGAGTTCCCAGAAGTCACACACAGGAAAGCAGCAGAGCTGGATTCAACCCAGGCTTGTGGAATCTCAGAGCCTATGCCCTTCCCTTCGCTGTGTCACATCTTCCTCTAAGGACCCAGTGAAACCCAAGTTCTCTGGGTGTGATTCACTCCCTGGAGTCCTCCGCCATCCAGAGGGTGGGTTCTGGAGTTGCCTCCTTCTCTGCATCCCAGCTGGATTCCTCAGAGCCACTGCCTTCCTCCTGCCCAGCTCAGCGCAGGGTGCTCTGGGGCCTGGCACCTGAAGGATGTGCAGGCAGTGGCGTGAGAGTGAGTGGGAGGAGCCTCTGATCATCCACCAAGTTCAAACCTGCTTTGCCTGGCATGACCCTCAGCTAGGCAGCCCGGACTCTCCAGATGCCAGCCTGGCCATGCCATGGGCCAAGGAGGATGCTTCAGGCAAAATCCCCACATGCAAGATTGCTGGCTTCCCAGGGCTCCTCCAGGGTGGCAGGTGACAGGCATGCACCCTGGGGAGGGGACATCGGAACTCTTCAGCCAAGCAACTCTGCTCAGAGAAAAAAGAAAAACCTTCGAGTCCTCGGGAGTGCCTCAAAGAAGAAACCTCAACCTGAAATACAGACCTCATTCAACCTGGCCATGAATCCTTGCCACACCTTGCATTAGAGAAAGGCTCCTTTCCAAACCATTTTATGTGTGTGTTAAAAACCATTTCTGGGCGGGGCGTGGTGGCTCATGCCGGATCGCCTGAAGTCAGGAGTTCCAGACTGGCCTGGTCAGCATGGTGAAACCCCCTCTCTACTAAAAATACAAAAATTAGCTGGGCGTGGTGGCAGGCGCCTATAATCCCAGCTACTCAGGAAGCTGAGGCAGGAGAATCGCTTGAACCCTGGAAGCAGAGATTGCAGTGAGCCGAGATCGCGCTGCTGCACTCCAGCCTGGGTGACAGAGCGAGACTCCGTCTCAAAAAAAGAGAAAGAAAGAAAGAAGGCCAGGCGCGGTGGCTCACGCCTGTAATCCCAGCACTTTGGGAGGCCGAGGCGGGTGGATCATGAGGTCAGGAGATCGAGACCATCCTGGCTAACATGGTGAAACCCTGTCTCCACTAAAAATACAAAAAATTCCCCGGGCGTAGTGGCGGGCGCCTGTAGTCCCAGATACTCCGGGGGCTGAGGCAGGAGAATGGCGTGAGCCCGGGAGGCGGAGCTTGCAGCGAGCTGAGATCGCGCCACTGCACTCCAGCCTGGGCGACAGAGCAAGACTCCGTCTCAAAAAAAAAAAAAGAAAGAAAGAAAAGTCTGAATTGATGACTAAACTAAACAAATCACAGTACTTTTCAGTAGTTAGTATTTTTTTCTTCAGGCTAGATTCCCCAAAGTAGAATTTCTGGGGTAAAGGGCGTGACTTTTTAAATTTTATTTATTTATTTATTTTAAGACAGAGTCTTGCCCTGTCTCCCAGCCTGGAGTTCAGTGGCACCATATCGGAGGTGGCTCACTGCAACCTCCACCTCCCAGGTTCAAGCGATTCTCCTGCCTCAGCCTCCGGAGTAGCTGGGATTACAGGCCCACACCACCATGCTCAGCTAATTTTTTCTATCTTTAGTACAGATGGGGTTTCTCCATATTGGCCAGGTGGTCTCGAACTCCTGACCTCGTGATCAGCCCACCTCAGCCTCCCAAAGTGATGGGATTACAGGTGTGAGCCACTATGCTCGGCCACGGGCATGACTATTTTTAAGACTCTTGATGCAAATTGCAGACCCAAAAAGCAGGTGGTGCATCCTACTTGTCAAAAGCAGTGCACAGCAGGACCCTCTCCAGTCCTAACATCAGTGTTGCATTTAAAATTCCTAACACCTGGCCAGGCGCAGTGGCTCATGCCTTTAATTCCAGCACTTTGGGGGGCCGAGGCAGCAGATCACTTGAGGTTAGGAGTTCGAGAGCAGTCTGGCCAACATGGTGAGAGCCTATCTCTACTAAAAATACAAAAATTAGCCAGGCGTGGGCTGGGGGTGGTGGCTCATGCCTGTAATCCCAGCACTTTGGGAGGCCGTGGTGGGTGGATCACCCAAGGTCGGGAGTTCAAGACCAGCTTGGCCAACATGGTGAAACCCTGTCTCTACTAAAAATACAAAAATTAGCTGGGGATGGTGGTGTGCACCTGTAATCCCAGCTACTTAGGAGGCTGAGGCAGGAGAATCGCTTGAACCTGGGAGGTGGAGGTTGCAATGAGCTGAGATCATAACACTGCGCTCCAACCTGAGCAACAAGAGCAAAACTCCATCTCAAAAAAAAAAAAAAAAAAGGAGAACAAGCACAGGTAGAGATGATTAAATAGCAGTGAGAGCTCGGAATCTTGAGGAAGAGAGAAGGAAGGTGGGTAGGGCGTGTACCCATCTTAGATTCTTTGGCTGGGACCCTACTCATTAGACTAACAAAAGACAGATTGGCAAGAGAAAAATAAACAGAAGTTGATTATGACACTTATACATGGGAGTACTCAGAGGTAAGTGACTCAAGAGGGTGGTTAGAACTGGGGTTTATACAGCATTTAGAGAAGTGAAAAGAGGAAGGGAAAGGACTGAATTTCTAGGGCAGCAAATCGTGAGAGGGTCAATATATGGGGGATGAATGGAAGATGGGAGCTAGGAGTGGAGTCGGTTACGTCTACTTCTCTGGGCCCCAGGCAGTTTAGAGTCTAGAGGTGTCTCTGGGATCAACTTTTGTCCTTCCTGGTGTTTTTTTTTGGGGGGTGGGCACATTTGTAAATTTATGTCTTGCTTTTTGGCAGCTACAGGAAGGGCAGAGAGCTTTTCTTCTTTTTCTTTTTTTTTTTTTTGAGATGGAATCTTGCTCTTGTCGCCCAGGCTGGAGTGCAGTGGTGCAATCTCAGCTCACTGCAACCTCCACCTCCCAGGTTCAAGCAGTTCTCCTGCCTCAGCCTCCTGAGTAGCTGGGATTACAGACAAGTGCCACCACGTCCAGCTCATTTTTGTATTTTTAGTAGAGATGGGTTTTCACCATGTTGGCCAGGCGGGTCTCTAACTCCTGACTTCCTGATCCGTCCGCCTCGGCCTCCCAAAGTGCTGGGATTACAGGCGTGAGCCGCCGCACCTGGCCTGTGCCTGTTCTTATACTGTCCCTGGCCAAGCCTCTCATACATCGTGAGCCACTGCTCCTGGCCTGCTTTTCTTTCTTTTTGTTTCTTATTTTATTTATTTATTTATTTATTTTTTTTTTTTGAGATGAGTTTTGCTCTTGTTGCCCACACTGGAGTGCAATGGTGCTATCTCGGCTCACTGCAACCTTCTCCTCCACCTCACCTTGATACTGGATTACAGGTCATGATACCGGCTAATTTTGTTTTTTTTTTTATTTGTTTTGTTTGTTGTGAGTCGATCTGGCTCACGCCCGGCTAATTTTGTATTTTTAGTAGAGACGGGATTACTCCATGTTGGTCAGGCTGGTCTCAAACTCCCGACCTCAGGTGATCCACCTGCCTTGGTCTCCCAAAGTGCTGGGATTACAGGTGGGAGCCACCGACCCTGACAGAGAGAGCTTTTCTTGTATCTGCTCCTTCTCAACTGCTTTCAGCTCAACAGGATCCTCATTGCAAAGTGGCATGTTTTGGGCTATTGTATCTGTCAACCTTCAGAGGAATCTGAGAGGCGGGGCCCAGAACAGGTGGGTGGGATTCGGGAGGGAAAGTGGATTTGCTCAGGTACAGGGGTAGGGAGCGCTGTCCCATCCTCAAGATCTCATCCCCTGCCTTGCTGGAAACTTCCCTCACCGTTACTGACTCAGGGGCCCAGTCCAGTCTTTTTTTTTTTTTTTTTTCCTTTGGGACAGAGTCTTGCTCTGTCACTTAGCCTGGAGTGCAGTGTCATGATCTCCACTTACTGCAACCTCTGCCTCCAGGATGCAGGCAATTATCATGCCTCAGCCTCCCAGGCAGCTGGGACTACAGGTGTGCACCACCACGCCCAGCTAATTGTTGTATTTTTAAGTAGAGATGGGGTTTTGCCATGTTGGCCAGGCTGGTCTCAAACTTCTGACCTTAGATGATCCGCCTGCCTTGGCCTCCCAAAGTGCTGGGATTACAGGCATGAGCCACTGCACCCGGCCCTGGCTCCCATTTCTGAGCTACATTGAGCTACTGAACTTCTGTGCCTTACTTTCCCCTTCTGTAAAATGGGAATAACAAATTCGTGACCTCAAAGTATTCTTCTAAGTATTAAATAAATTTTTTGTTATTTTTAAATTTTTGCCAGGTGCAGTGGCTCATGCCTGTAATCCTAACACTTTGGGAGGCAGAGGCGGGTGGATCACCTGAGGACGGGAGATCGAGACCAGCCTGGCCAACATGGTGAAATCCCATCTCTACTAAAAATACAAAAATTAGCTGGGTGTGGTGGTGCACACCTGTAATGCCAGCTACTTGGGAGGCTGAGGCAGGAGAATTGCTTGAACCTGGGTGGTGGAGGTTGCACTGAGCTGAGATCCTGCCACTGCACTCCAGCCTGGGCAACAGAGTGAGACTCCATCTCAATAATAATAATAATTTTTTAAGAATAGAGACGGGGTTTCTTCATGTTGCCTAGGCTGGTCTCGAACTCCTGAGCTCAAGCAATCCACCCGCCTCAGCCTCCCAAACTGATGAGACTACAGGCGTCAGCCACCATGCCTGGCTTTAAGTATTATCTGTAATGCACTTCTCAGGCAGCCTGCCTGACACACAAGAGCCCATTCATGTATCCCTTTGTAAATTCCATAACCAGCTCCTCCAACCTGTGAGAAAAGTTGCCAACAGTACTCTCAAAGCAGATGTTGGGTTTTCCTGGCATCTTGTGAGCACACTTTATTGTAAAAAACAAAAACAGAATGCCTCTGCTATGTTACATACTGACATGACATTTCTTTTTTTTGAGACAGAGGGACTCACACTCTGTTGCCCAGGCTGGAGTGCAGTGGTACAATCTCCACTCACTGCAATCTCTGCCTCCTAGGTTCAAGTGATTCTCCCGCTGCAGCCTCTCAAGTAGCTGGTATTACAGGCGTGCACCACGACGCCTGGCTAGTTTTTTGTATTTTTAGTAGAGATGGGGGTCTCAGCAGGTTGTCCATCCTGGTCTCGAACTCCTGACTTCAGGTGATCCACCCACCTCAGCCTCCCAAAGGGCTGGGATTACAGGCGTGAGCCACCATGCCCGGCCTTGTTTCTTCATTCTTTTAAACGTTGAGGCATGATTTACACATAAGATGCATGCACACATTTTAAGTGTACAGTTCATGATTCTTTTTTTTTTTTTTTTTTTTGACACAGAGTCTCTCTTTGTTGCCCAGGCTGGAGTGCAGTGGTGTGATCTCTGCTCACCACAACCTTTGCCTCCCAGGTTCAAGTGATTCTCCTGCCTCAGCCTCCCAAATAGCTGGGACTACAGGCATGCCCCCACCACGCTCAGCTAATTTCTGTATTTTTAATAGAGATGGGGTTTCACCATGTTGGCCACGCTGGTCTCGAACTCCTGACCGCAAATGACCTGCCCGCCTCAGCCTCCCACAGTGCTGGGATCTCAGGCATAAGCCACCATGCTCCGCCATGACTCTTGAGAAATATGAGCATTCATCTAACTGTCATATGTGGAGCATGTCCAGGACCCAAGGATGTTTCCTCCAGCTCCTTTGCTATCTCTCATCTCCCACCCTCTTCCCCCGGGCAACCTCTGTTCTGATTTCTATCACTATGGTTCAGTTTTGCCTGTCCTAAAACTTTATTTATTTATTTATTTGTCTATTTATTTTGAGGCAGAGTCTCACTCTGTCACCTAGGCTGGAGTGCAGTGGCACCATCTCAGCTCACTGCAACCTCTGCCTCCCAGGTTCAAGCAATTCTCCTGCCTCAGCCTCCCGAGTAGCTGGGATTACAGGTACGCGCCACAGTGCCTGGCTGTTTTTTGTAGTTTTTGGTAGAGACGGGGTATCACCATGTTGGCCATGCTGGTCTCTAACTCCTGAGCTCAAGTGACCCACCCACCTTGGCCTCTCAAAATGCTGGGATTACAGGCATGAGCCATTGCGCCTGCCCTTATTTATTTTTTTGAGATAGGATCTCACTGTCTCACCATCTGCCCAGGCTGGAGTGCAGTGGCATGACCTCAACTTACTGCAACCTCTGCCTCCCGGGTTCAAGCCGTTCTCATGCCTCAGCCTCCAGGGTAGTTGGGATTACAGGCGTGTGCCACCACACTCAGCTAATTTTTGTATTTTTAGTAGATATGGGGTTTCTCCCTGTTGGCCAGCCTGGTCTCGGTCTCCTGAACTCAGGTGATCCGCCTGCCTTGGCCTCTCAAAGTGCTGGGATTACAGACGTGAGCCACCGCACTAGGCGGAATCCACTCCTTTTTATTGATTAGAAGTTTTTCACGGTGCACAGGACAGGGAAGGAAGCTGGAGCCCTCTCCGGTAACAAGAGGCAGGTTAAATAGAGAAAAAGGACACAAGTTGATTAAGATGTTTACCTTATGTATATGTGGGGGAAGCCTAGAGAAAAGGGGAAATCTCCAAGAAGTGGCTTTGCTTTGTGGCTTAAATACTGTCTTCAGCTAACATGAAGAAAGGTGTGGGGGTTGGGGGGGCCGGACGCGGTGGGTCAGGCCCCTAGTCCCTGCACTTTGGGAGACGGAGGTGGGCAGATCACCTGATGTCAGGGGTTCGAGACCAGCTTGGCCAACATGGTGAAACTCCGTCACTACTAAAAATACAAAAATTAGCCAGGCATGGTGGCGGGCACCTGTAATCCCAGCTACTTGGGAGGCTGAGGCAGGAGAATTGCTTGAACCCAGGAGGCAGAGGCAGTGAGCCGAGATCAAGCCACTGCACTCCAGCCTGGCGACAGAGCCGGACTCCTGAAGAAAAAAAAAAAAAAAGAGGCATGGCACAGTGGCTCACACCTGTAATCCTAGCACTTTGGGAGGCCGAGGCGGGTGGATCACCTGAGGTCAGGAGTTCAAGACCAGCCTGGCCAACATGGCGAAACTCCGTCTCTACTAAAAATACAAAAATTAGTCGGGTGTGATGGTGAGTGCCTATAATCCCACCTACTCAGGAGGCTGAGGCAGGAGAATTGCTTGAACCTGGGAGGTGAGGCGGAGGTTGCAATGAGTTGAGATTGCACCACTGCACTCTAGCCTGGGAGACAGAGCGGGATTCCTTCTCAAAAAAAAAAAGAAAAGAAAGAAAGGTGTGTGGAAGTGGAGGGCAGCTCTAGAGAGATGACCAGAAGAAGCTCAGGGAACAAGGGTTTGTTATGCAGATTGCAACTGATGCTTTCTCCATTGATAAGAGTTTCTAGTAATTTAGAGTCATTCTTCTCTTCCTGATACGGAGAGGGAGATACCCTTACAAATGGAGGTTTCCTTTAGAGATGCAAATTTCCCTTACAAAAGAGTAACTCCTACTCTGTTTTTAGAGCTTCTCTTGTGTCTGCAGTTTCTCAAAATAATCGGCTCTAAATAATCCTTATGCCAATGAGGCATATTTTGGGGTGGCATATTCTGGTCTCCCACAGTCTTATTTTGGGGTGGCGTATTTCTGGCCTCCTGCAAGTTTTCCACGCTGTACAGATATACCACAGTTTGTTTATCCATTCTCCTATTGATGGACATCTGGATTCTTTCCAGTTTGGGGCTGTTATGCACACAGCAGTGATGAATATTCAGGTAAAAGTCTTGTGTAGCCACATGGTATCAATTCTCATATAAATATCTAGGAGTGAGATTGGTGAGTCTTACAGAAAGTGTGTGTATTGGAAATTGACAAACTATTTCCAAACAGGTTGTACTATATTACATCCTCACCAGCAAATTATGAATGTTCTATTTGCTCCTAATCCTCTACAACACTTGATACTGTAAATCTTTTTTTTTTTTTTTTTTTTTTGGGTCAGAATCTCCCACTGTCACCTAGGCTGGAGTACAGCAGCACAGTCTCGGCTCACTGCAGCTTCAACCTCCAGGGCTCAAGTGATCCTCCCACCTCAGCCTCCAGAACGGCTGGGACTACAGGTGCGCACCACTATGCTTGGCTAATTTTTTTTTTTTTTAATTTTTAATTTTTTTGTAGAGACAGAGTCTCACTGTGTTGCCCAGGCTGGTCTTGAACTCCTGGGCTCAAGCAATCCTCCAGCCTTGGCCTGCCAAAGGGCTGAGATTATAGGCGTCAGTCATGGTGTTTTGGCAAAATGTTTTAAATTATAACCATTCTAGTAGAACTGATTTTGATTTTAATTTGATCATTGTGATTTAATTTGCATTTCCTTGATAACTAATGATATAGAACATCTTTTCATGTACTTATGGCATACTCATCTACTTTCTTTTGTGAAATATCTGTGCAAGTGTATTGCCCATTTAAAAAAATGGGGCTGGGTGTGGTGGCTCATGCCTATAATCCCAGAACTTTGGGATGCCAAGAAGGGAGGATCACTTGAGACCAGGAGTTCCAGACCAGCCTAGGCAACGTAGTGAGACCTAGTCTCTATAAAACATTTAAAAATTAGCCAGGCATGGGGGTGGTCATCTGTAGTCTCAGCTACTCAAGAGGCTGAGTTCATAGGATTGTTTTAGCCCAGGAACTCAAGGCTGCAGTGACCTATGATTGCACCACTGCAGTCTAGCTTGGGCAACAGAGCGAGACCCTCGTTTCTTTTTTTCTTTTTTTGGACATGGAGTCTCACTCTGCCACATGATCATAGCTCACTGTAGCCTCGACCTCCTGGGCTCAAGCAAACTTCCCACCACAGCCTCCCTAGAAGCTGGGATTTCAGGCATGTGCCACCACACCCAGCTAATTTTTGTATTTTTTTATAGAGATGTGACTTTGGCATGTTGCCCACACTGGTCTCAAACTCCTGGGCTCAAACGATCCTTGGCTTCCCCAAGTGCTGGATACGTGTGAGCAGTTGTGCCTGGTGGAGACACTATTTTTTTTAAAAAAAGAATTTGGCCAGGCACGGTGGCTCACACCTGTAATCCCAGCACTTTGGGAGGCCAAGATGGGCAGATCACGAGGTCAGGAGTTCAAGACCAGACCAGCCTGACCAAGATGGTGAAACCCCATCTCTACTTAAAATACAAAAATTAGCCAGGCATGGCGGCATTCGCCTATAGTTCAGCTACTTGGGAGGCTGAGGCAGAAGAATCGCTTGAACCCAAGAGGCGGAGGTTGCAGTGAGCCGACATTGCGCCACCGCACTCCAGCCTGGGCAACAGAGGGAAACTCAGTCTCAAAAAAAAAAAAAAAGAATTCTGTTTTTGTGTAAGGTGTATAATAAGAGTCCAGGTTAATTTATTTTGTTTTATTTTATTTTTGAGACAGAATCTTGCTCTGTCACCCAGGCTGGAGTGCAGTAGTGGGATCTGGGCTCACTGCAACCTTTGCCTCCCGGGTTCAAGCAATTCTCCCGTCTCAGCCTCCAAGTAGCTGGGATTACCACACCTGGCTAATGTTGGTGTTTTTAGTAGAGACAAGGTTTCGCCATGTTGGCTAGACTGGACTCCTGACGTCAGGTGATCCACCTGCCTTGGCCTCCCAAAGTGCCGAGATTACAGATGAGGGCCACTGCGCCTGGCCTCCAGTTTAATTTTATCCCCACATGGATATCTGGTTGTCCCAGCACCCTCTGTTGCACAGAACTATACCTGTAATGGTTAATTTCATTTGTCAGCTTGACTGGACCACAAGTTCCCCTGACTGTCAGAAGCATTTGAACCAGAGCAACTCCATCTTGAATAGGAGCTGGGAAAATAAGGCTGAAACCTACTGGGCTGCATTCACAGATGGTTAAGGCATTTTTTTTTTTCTTTGAGACAGAGTCTCTCTCTGTTGCCCAGGCTGGAGTGCAGTGGCGTGATCTCCACCTCCAGGGATCAAGCAATTCTTGTGCCTCAGCCCCCCATGTAGCTGGGACTACAGGCATGCATCACTACACCTGGCTAATTTTTGTATTTTCAGTAGAGATGGGGTTTCACCATGTTGGCCAGGCTTATCTTGAACTCCTGACCTCAAGGGATCCGCTGGCCTTGGCCTCCTGAAGTACTGGGATTACAGGCCTGAGCCACAGCACCTGGCCCGCTTAAGGCATTCTAAGTCACAGCATGAGATAGGAGGTCGGCACAAGATACAGGTCATAAAGACCTTACTGATAAAACAGGTTTGCAGTAAAGAAGCCAGCTAAAACCCAGCAAAACCAAGATGGCAATAAGAATGACCTCTGGTCCTCCTCACTGCTACACTCCCACCAGTGCCATGACAGTTTACAAATGCCATGGCAACGGCAGGAAGTTACTGTATAAGGTCTAAAAAGGAGAAACATGAATAATCTACCTCTTGTTTAACATATAATTAATAAATAACCATCAAAATGGGCAACCAGCAGCCCTTGGGGCTGCTTTGCCTATGGAGTACCTATTCTTTGTTCCTTTACTTTTCTAATAAACTTGCTTTCATTTGACTCTATGGATTCGCCCTGAATTCTTTCTTGGGAGAGATCCAGGAACTTGGGGTCTGCATCAGGACCCCTTTCCAGTAACAAGAACTTTGGTCAAATATTATTCTGAGGCCGGGCGTGGTTGCTCACGCCTGTAATCCCAGCACTTTGGGAGGCTGAGGCAGGGGGATCACGTGAGGTCAGAAGTTCAAGACCAGCTTGGTGAACATGGTGAAACCTCGTCTCTACTAAATATACAAAAATTAGCCAGGCATGGTGGTGGGCGCCTGTAATCCCAGCTACTCAGGAGGCTGAGGCAGGAGAATGGCGTGAACCCAGGAGGAAGAGCTTGCAGTGAGCCGAGATCGTGCCACTGCACTCCAGCCTGGGCGACAGCATGAGACTCCGTCTTAAAAAAAAAATTTTTTTTTTTTTAATTAGCCAACTGTGGTCATGTGTGCCTGTGGTCACTACAGTCTCTGGGATTGTAGGACACACCAACATGCCCCGTTAATTTTTTTTTTTTTTTTTTTTTTTGGAGATGGGGTCTGGCTATGTTGCCCAGGCCAGTCTTGAACTCCTGGCCTCAACTGATCCTCCTGCTGTCATGGCCACCTGAAGTGTTGTGATTACAGATGTGAGCCACCATGTCTGCTGGCACAAGTTTTTTTATGTGTTAGGATCTATAATGATATCCTTTCATTCCTGATATTAGAAATTTGTGTTTTTACTTTTTTATTTTTTTATATTTATTTATTTATTTTATTTTTTATTTTATTTTATTTTATTTTTGAGACGGAGTCTCGCTCTGTCACCCAGGCTGGAGTGCAGTGGCGCGATCTCGGCTCACTGCAAGCTCCGCCTCCCAGGTTCACGCCATTCTCCTGCCTCAGCCTCTCCGAGTAGCTGGGACTACAGGCGCCCGCCACCACGCCCGGCTAATTTTTTGTATTTTTAGTAGAGACGGGGTTTCACCGTGGTCTTGATCTCCTGACCTCGTGATCCGCCTGCCTCGGCCTCCCAAAGTGCTGGGATTACAAGCGTGAGCCACCGCGCCCGGCCTTACTTATTTTTGAGGCAAAGTCTCGCTCTTGTCCCCCAGGCTGGAGTGCAATGGCGTAATCTCGGCTCACTGCAACCCCTGCCTCCTGGGTTCAAGCCATTCTTCTGCCTCAGCTTCCTGAGTAGCTGGGACTACGTGCGTGTGCCACCATGCCCAGCTAATTTTTGTATTAACGGATCTTGCTCTGGTCACCAGGCATGGCACAACCTGGCTCACTCCATCCCTTCTCTGTTTTCCGATACCGGTCGATCTCCTGACCTCATGTTCCTCCTGCCTCAGCCTCCCAAAGTGCTGGGATTACAGGTGTGAGCCACCGCGCCTGGCCTAATTTTTGTATTTTTAGTACAGATGGGATTTCACCATATTGGCCAGGCTGGTCTCGAACTCCTGACTCGTGATCCACCCGCCTCGGCCTCCCAAAGTGCTGGGATTACAGGCGTGTGCCACCATGCCGGGCCTACTTTTAAATTTTTTTATTTTTGTTTTTTGAGACAGAGTCTTGCTCTGTCACCCAGGCTGTAGTGCAATGGTGCAGTTTTGCCTCACTGCAACCTCCACTCCCAGGTTCAAGCGATTCACCAGCCTCAGTCTCTGAGTAGCTGGAATTATAGGCATGCATCGCCATGCCCGAGTACCTGGGACTACAGGTGTGCACTACAACGCCCTGCTAATTTTTGTATTTTTTAGTAGAGAGGGGGGTTTCACCATATTGGCCAGGCTGGTCTCGAACTCCCGACCTCGTGATCCGCCCACCTCAGCCTCCCAAAGTGCTAGGATTACAGCATGAGCCACCACACCCAGCCTTATTATTTCTTCTACTTACTTTGGGTTTAATTTTCTGTTGTTCTCTTAGGTTCTTAATATAACCGTCTCTAAAATAGCCATTCTTTGCTATTATAACCATTGAAAGCTATACATTTTCCAGGCTGGGTGCAGTGGCTCATGCCTCTAATTCCAGCACTTTGGGAGCCTGTGGTGAGAGGATTACTTGAGTTTAAGAGTTCAGGGCTGGGTGTGGTGGCTTATGCCTGTAATCCCAACACTTTGGGAGGCCAAGGCAAGCAGATCACCTGAGGTCAGGAGTTCAAGACCAGCCTGGCCAACATGGTGAAACCTGTCTCTACTAAAAACCCCAAAAATTAGCTGGGCGTGTTGGCACATGCCTGTAATCCCAGCTACTCGGGAGGCTGAGGCAGGAGAGTCGCTTGAACCCAGGAGGTGGAGGTTGCAGTGAGCTGAGATCGCACCATTGCATTCCAGCCTGGGCAAAAAGAGTGAAGCTCCATCTCCAAAAAACAAAAACAAAAACAAAACAGTTCAAAACCAGGCTGTCCAACATAGTGGGGCCCCATCGCTACAAAAAAAAAAAATTAATACAATAGCTGGACAGGGTGGCGCATACCTATAGTCCCAACTACTCAGGAGGCTGAGGTGGGAGGGCTACTGGAGCCTAGGATGTTGAGGCGGCAGGGGCCTGTGATTGTGCAACTGCAGCACTCTAGCTTGAGCGACAGAGCAAGAGGGAATCTGCGATTACAGGTGTGAGTCACTATGCCCAGCCTGTTTAACTTTCACCCTGCAGAAGATGCTATCTGGAGGCCTGGTGTCCTCTTCCCCCATTCATGTTCAGCCAGCCCGTAGTCAAGGATTTTCAGTGGACATTCTCCCTTTCCCCTGCCAGACCTCGGGGGCCTCCTTCTGCACAGACTCCTCCTCTCCGGCACCATGTCCCACCATTTCTAGCCATTTCCGCCACCCCAAATGCTAACTCCACCTTCTCAGCCCAGCAGGACACTAGGTTCTGCCTGGACTCCAGCTCACCGTGCAGTGATTACAAAACTGTCCGCAGGAAGAGGGTAGGGAGAGGGGCAGAGGGTGAGGTCTCACCTTGTGAGTTTCCCTCCACTCGGGGGCCATAGGCTTGTGCTGCCTGTGGTTCAGTGCCTGAAGACCGGCATTCACAGCTTTTGTCCAGTTTAATGGTTGCTTAAGATGAGAGGGCTTGTGGGGTACCAGTTACAGCATGGCTGTAAGTGAAGGTCACCCTCCTCGCTAAGATGATGTTTCTTTTTTTCTTTTCTTTTTTGACAGAGTCTTGCTCTTGTTGCCCAAGCTGTAGTGCAGTGGTGTGATCTCGGCTCACTGCAACCTCCACCTCATGGGTTCAAGCGATTCTCCTGTCTCAGCCTCCTGAGTATCTGAGATTACAGGCACACGCCACCATGCCTGGCTAATTTTTTGGATTATTGTAGAGACGAAGTTTCACCATGTTGTCCAGGTTGGTCTCAAATTCCTGACCTCAGGTGATCCGCCTGCCGTGGCCTCCCAAAGTGCTGGGATTATAGGTGTGAGCCACCGTGCCTGGCAAATGATGTTTCTTGAAAGTCTGTTGTAAACTTTTTTTTTTTTGAGACTCCCTCAGGCTGGAGTGCAGTGGCACAATCTCGGCTCACTGCAACCTCCGCTTCCCCTTTCCCCGTTCAAGTGATTCTCCTGCCTCAGCATCCTGAGTAGCTGGGACCAGAGGTGGACGCCACCACGCCTGGATAATTTTTGTAGTTTTAGTAGTGATGGGGTTTCACCATGTTGGCCAGGCTGGTCTCAAACTCCTGACCTCAAATCATCTGCCCGCTTCGGCCACCCAAAGTGCTGGGATTACAGGTGTGAGATATCACGCCCTGCTGTCTCTTGTAAATATTAAAATAATACAGAGGATCACTGAAGGGAAAGTAGAAAAATACAGAAAAGGTTGGCTGGGCACAGTGGCTCACACCTGTAATCCCAGCACTTTGGGAGGCTGAGGCAGGTGGATCATGAGGTCAAGATATTGAGACCATCCTGGCCAACATGGTGAAACCCGGTCGCTACTAAAAAATACAACTAGCTGGGTGTGGTGGCGCGTGCCTGTAGTCCCAGCTACTCGGGAGGCTGAGGCAGGAGAATCGCTTGAACTCAGGAGGTGAAGGTTGTAGTGAGCCCAGATCGCCCTACTGCACTCCAGCCTGAGTGACAGAGCGACACTCTGTCTCAAAAAAAAAAAAAAAAAATTACAGAAAAGGAGGTTGAGGGAGAAGAAAGTTTGTCCATTGACACTTCACTTTGTAAATTATTTTTTCCATTTATAGCAGCACTTTCTAGGAGCCTTCAAACCTAAGTGTTGTATTTCACCACAAGGGGCTCTAGTGAGCTGAAGCTGATAAAAGATCCTGAAGTTGGAATGGCCAGGACCTCAGCAGATACTAATGGAAGAAGTTTTCCTGATCAATGAGCAGTAGGACCAACTGTGTTCAGACCTGTGGACCCATTCGTTCCTCTCCTGGGCACTGTTTTTCCAGGCCTCATTCGCAGAGTGCAACTGACTCCCTTTTCAGCCTTGAAACCCTCTGACTCTGCCCTCAGGAACCGCAGTTGTGTTTCTCTGCTGCTCTGCATTTCCTTGCAGCGCCTGAGCATGGACTCAGCGTGGGCATGTTTTGCTTTGGTGGCCTTAATTTTTCTTGTTTTTTTTAGGACAGGGTCTTGCTCTGTCGCCCAGGCTGGAATGCAGTGGTGTGATCTTGGCTCACTGCAACCTCCATGTCCTGGGTTCAAGTGATTCTCCTGCTTCTGTCTCCCGAGTAGCTGGGATAACAGGTGCACACCAACACACCGGGCTAATTTTTGTATTTTTTAGTAGAGACAGGGTTTCTTTTTCTTTCTTTTTTCTTTTTTTTTTTTGAGACAGAGTTTTGCTCCTGTTGCCCAGGCTGGAGTGCAGTGGCGTGATCTTAGCTCACTCCAACTTTCACCTCCTGGGTTCAAGCGATTCGATTCTCCTGCCTCAGCCTCCTGAGTAGCTGGGATTACAGGCATGCACCACCGTGCCCAGCTAATCTTTGTATTTTTAGTAGAGACAGGGTTTCACCATGTTGGCCAGGTTGGTCTCAAACTCCTGACCTCATGTGATCAACCCGCCTTGGCCTCCCAAAGTTCTGGGATTACAGGCATGAGCCACTGTGCCTGGCCTTATGCTTTTTCTTTTTCTTTCTTTTTTTTGCGGGGGAGAGGATGGAGTTTTGCTCTTGTTGCCCAGGCTTGAGTGCAATGGTGGGATTTCAGCTCACTGCAACCTCCACCTCCTGGGTTCAAGCAATTTTCCTGCCTCAGCTCCCAAGTAGCTGGGACTATAGGCACGTGCCACCATGCCCAGCTAATTTCTGTATTTTTTAGTAGAGATGCGGTTTCACCATATTGGCCAGGCTGGTCTTGAACTCCTGACCTCGTGATCCGCCTGCCTTGGCCTCCCAAAATGCTGGGATTACAGGTGTGAGCCACTGCACCCGGCCAAAAACCCACTTTAACTACTGTGAATCAGACTGTATTCAGAGCAGCCTGAAATCTATGCTCCTGGGTGGCCATCCTGAAGCTCTGAGTTGGAATAAACTCTGTACTTAATCATAATTTCTGAATTTTGTTATATACGGTTGACAGCACTCTTTTCTTTTCTTTTTTGAGATGGAGTCTCGATCTGTCGCCCAGGTTAGAGTGCAATGAGACTATCTTGGCTCACTGCAACCTCCGCCTCCCGGGTTCAGGCAGGTGGACACTTGAGGCCAGGAATTCGAGACCAGCCTGGCCAATATGGCAAAACCCTGTCTCTACTAAAAATACAGAAATTAGCCGGGCATGGTGGCAGGCACCTGTAATTCCAGCTACTTGGGAGGCAGAGGCAGGAGAATCGCTTGAACCCAGGAGGCAGAGGTTGCAGTGAGCTGAGATTGTGCCTCTGCGCTCCAGCCTGGGCAACAGAGCAAGACTCCATCTCAAAAACAAAAACCATAGCTGGGCGTGGTGGCACATGCCTGTAGTCCCAGCTACTAGGGAAGCTGAGGCAGGAGAATCGCTTGAACCTGGGAGGCAGAGGTTGCAGTGAGGCGAGATAGCGCCACTGCACCCCAGCCTGGGCGATAGAGCAAGACTCCGTCTCAAAAAAAAAAAAAAAAAAGAAACAAAAAACAAAACAAAACAAAAAACAACCATGATGACATGTGCTAGTAAAGGGAAAAAGTTGCATTGGAAACTTGTTAAAAATGGCAAGCAAGACTTTATTCAAGTTTATTACAGTGGTGGAGATTGAACTCAACTATGAATATAGCACAGACAGCTGGGGATTTATAGCCATAGGGGTGAAAATTTTTTTCTAACTAGCCATCGTAGGTTCTATGGCTGGGGTCTTGTAAATGGAGCTGACAAAAGACAGATTAACAGAGAAAAACAAACACATGGTTTTGTTAACATGTGCATTACACATACACATGGGAACACCCAGAGATAAGTAACTCAGGAGGGCGATTAGAACTGGGAGGCCAGGTGTGATGGCTCATACCTGTAATTCCAAAGCTTTGGGAGGCCAGAGAGGGTGGATCACTTCACCCCAGGAGTTTGACATGAGCCTGGGGAACATGGTGAAATCCTGTCTCTACAAAAAATACAAAAATTAGCCAGGCATGGTGGCACCACTATGCCTGTAGTCCCAGCTACTCAGGGTGAGGTGGGAGGATCACTTGAGCCCAGGAGGTGAAGGTTGCAGTAAGCCAAGATCATGCTACTGCATCCAGCCTCGGTAACAGAGTGAGTCCCTGTCTGAGAAAAGAAAGAAAAAGAAAGAAAGAAAAAAGAACTGGGGCTTATATAGCAGCTTAACAAGAGAGTAATACTTTTGTTTGTTTGTTTGTTTGTTTGAAACGGAGTTTCACTCTTATTGCCCAGGTTGGAGTGCAATGGTGCGGTCTCAGCTCACTGCAACCTCTGCCTCCCGGGCTCAAGAGATTCTCCTGCCTCAGCTTCCCCAGCAGTTAGGATTACAGGCAGCTGCCACCGTGTCCAGCTGATTTTTGTATTTTTAGTAAACATGGGTTTCACCATGTTGGCCAGGCTGGTCTTGAACTCCTGACCTCAGGGGATCTGCCCACCTCAACTTTCCAAGGTGCTGGGATTACAGGCATGAGCCACCACTCCTGGTCAAGAGTAATACATTTTTATTTTATTTATTTATTTTTTTGAGACGGAGTCTTGCTCTGTCACCCAGGCTGGAGTGCAGTGGCGCAATCTCGGCTCACTGCAACCTCTGCCTCCCAGGTTCAAGCGAGTCTTCTGCCTCAGCCTCCTGAGTGGCTGGGACTACAGGAGCGTGCCACCACGCCCGGCTAATCTTTGTACTTTTAGTAGAGATGGGGTTTCACCATATTGGCCAGGCTGGTCTTGAACTCCTGACCTCGTGATCTGCCCGCCTCAGCCTCCCAAAGTGCTGGGATTACAGGCATGAGCCACCGTGCCCGGCGAGTAATACATTTTTAAAGAAGTATTTTTAGACAAGATGAGGGGAAAGAACTTTGAGTTTCTAGTGCAGCAAATCATGAGAGGGTCATATACGGGGGAATGAATGGAAGATGAGGGCTAGTTGGTCAAGTTGTTTATGTAGACTCCTCCAGTGCCATTCCAGGCAGGTAAGAATCTACAGCTGTCTCTGGGATTAACTTCAGTCCTTTCTAGTGGTCTTGAGGTGCGTACCTTAGTAAATTTATTTATCTACTTATTTATTTCGAGACGGAGTCTTGCTCTGTTACCTAGCCTGGAATGCAGTGGTGCGATCTCAGCTCACTGCAACCTCTGTCCCTCAGGTTCAAGCGATTCTCCTGCTGCAGCCTCCTGAGTAGCTGGGACTATCGGCGCCCACCACCATGACTGGCAATTTTTTTTAGTTTTAGTAGAGACGGGGTTTCATCATGTTGGTCAGGCTGGTCTCGAAATCCTGACCTCAGGTGATCCACTCGGCTTGGCCTCCCAAAGTACTAGGATTACGGGCGTGAGCCACCATGCCTGGCCACCTTTGTAAATTTACATCTTGCTTTTTTTCAACTAGGGGAAGGGCAGAGAGCTTTTCTTGTATCTGCTTCTTCTTAATTGGCTTCAGCTCAACATGATCCTTATGCCAAAGTTACATGTTTTGGCGTGACATATTTTGCCACTCTACCTAGCCAAGGGGCAGAGTGAGGGAGGTGAATAATTTTATTTTAACAGTGCCCCTGTCAGGAGGGGAAGCAAGGGCTCACCTGATTTATTCATGATGTTTATTCGCTCCCAGAGCCCAGATCTGGGAGATAGACCTGGCATTTTTTTTTTTTTTTTTGAGACAGAGTTTTGCTTTTGTTGTCCAGGCTGGGGTACAATGGCTAGATCTTGGCTCACCACAACCTCCGTCTCCTGGGTTCAAGTGATTCTCCTGCCTCAGCCTCCTGAGTAGTTGGGATTATAAGCGTGGGCCACCGTGCCTGGCTAATTTTTTTGTATTTTTAGTAGAGATGGGGTTTCTCCATGTTGGTCAGGCTGGTCTCGAACTCCCGACCTCAGGTGATCTGCGCGCCTCGGCCTCCCAAAATGCTGGGATTACAGGCATGAGCCACCGGGACCGGCCAGACCTGGCACATTTTTTTTCAAATTAGGGAAGGGGTGGTGGGTGATATGGTTTGGCTGTGTCCCCACTCAAATCTCATCTTGAATTGTAGTTCCCGTAATCCCTACATGTTGTGGGAGGGACCAGGTGGAGGTAATTGAATCATGGGGGTGGTTTCCCCCATGCTGTTCTCGTGATAATGAGTGAGTCTCAGGAGGTCTGATGGTTTTATAAGTGTCTAGCATTTCTCCTGCTGGCATTCCTTCTCTCTCCTGCTGCCTCGTGTTTTTTTGAGACAGAGTCTAGGTCTGTCGCCCAGGCTGGAGTGCAATGGCATGATCTCCGCTCACTGCAACCTCCGCCTCCCGGGTTCAGGCAATTATCCTGCCTCAGCCTCCGGAGTAGCTGAAAGTACAGGCGCCCGCCACGACGCCCAGCTAATTTTTGTATTTTTAGTAGAGACGTGGTTTCACCATGTTGACCCCAGGCTGGTCTCTTGGCCAGGCTCGTCTGGAAGTCCTGACCTCATGATCCGCCCGCCTCAGTCTCCCAAAGTGCTAGGATTACAGGTGTGAGCCACCGCACCCAGCCTTTTGTTTTGAGAGGGAGTCTTGCTCTGTCACTCAGGCTGGAGTGCAGTGGCTTGGTCTCAGCTCACTGCAACCTCTACCTCCCGAGTTCAAGCGATTCTCCTGCCTCAGCTCCCAAGTAGCTGGAATTACAGGCGCTCACCACCACTCCTGACTAATTTTTGTATTTTTTAGTAGAGACGGGGTTTCACCATATTGACCAGGCTGGTCTTGAACCCCTGACCTTGTGATCCGCCTGCCTCAGCCTCCCAAAATGCTGGGAGATCTGTATTTTTTTTTTTGAGATGGAATTTCGCTCTTATTGCTCAGGTTGGAGTGCAAATGGCACGATCTCGGCTTACCTCAACTTCTGCCTCCCAGGTTCAAGCCATTCTCCTGCCTCAGCGTCCCGAGTAGCTGGGATTAGAGGCATGAGCCACCACTCCTGGCTAATTTTGTATTTTTAGTAGAGACAGGGTTTCACTATGTTGCCCAGGCTGGTCTCAAACTCCTGAGCTCAGGCAATCTGCCCATCTCGGCTTCCCAGAGTGCTAGGATTATAGGCATGAGCCGCCGCGCCTGGCTTTTTTTTTTTTTTTTTTTGAGATGGAGTCTCTCTCTGTTGCCCAGGCTGGAGTGCCATGGCATGATCTCGGCCCACTGTAACCTCTGCCTCCCGAGTTCAAGTGATTCTCACACCTCAGCCTCCCGAGTAGCTGGGATTAGAGGCGCCCGCCACCATGCCCAGCTATTTTTTTAAATTTTTATTTATTTATTTATTTATTTATT
>NW_026652284.1:16040526-16084531 GCF_009828535.3 Hylobates moloch
TAGAGATGGGGTTTCACCGTGGTCTTGATCTCCTGACCTTGTGATCCGCCCGCCTCGGCCTCCCAAAGTGCTGGGATTACAGGCGTGAGCCACCACGCCCAGCTTATTTTTTTATTTTTTTTTTATTTTTACTAGAGACAGGGTTTTACCATGTTGGCCAGGCTGATCTAGAACTCCTGAGCTCAAGCGATCCACCTGCCTCAGCCTCCCAAAGTGCTGGGATTACAGGCATGAACTATCACACCTGGCCTTTTGTTTTTTTTTTTTAATGAGACAGAGTTTCGCTGTGGTTGCTCCCAGGCTGGAGTGCAATGGTGCGACCTTGGCTAATGGCAACCTCCACCTCCCAGGTTCAAGCAATTCTCTTGCCTCAGCCTCCCGAGTAGCTGAGATTACAGGCATGCACCACGTCCGGCTAATTTTGTATTTTTCTTTAGTAGAGATGAGGTTTCTCCATGGTGGTCAGGCTGGTCTTGAACTCCCGATGTCAGCTGATCCACCCACCTCAGCCTCCCAAAGTGTCGGGATTACAGGCATGAGCCACGGTCCCCGGCCTCTTTTTTTTTTTGGGACGGAGTTTTGCTCTTGTTGCCCAGGCTGGAGTGCAATGGTGCGATCTCCGCTCATTGCAACCTCCGCCTCCTGGGTTCAAGTGATTCTCCTGCCTCAGCCTCCCGAGTAGCTGAGACTACAGGCATCCATCATCATACTTGGCTAATTTTGTATTTCTAGTAGAGACGAGGTTTCACCATGTTGGCCAGGCTGGTGTCCAACTCCTGATCTCAGGTGATCCACCCTCCTCCACTTCCCAGTGTTGGGATTACAGGTGTGAGTCACTGTGCCCAGCCCATGCGAATATTCTTAATTCATGGCAATTGTTTTACTTGCTTGCTTTCCAGCTAGGTAAGGCCTGGGGACATGGAATTGGCAATGCCCTAGCTATGCTGAAAACAGTCAAATCTTATCAGAACATAACTTACCAGGTTTTACATTACAGTTAAAATTGCCAAAGAGTCACCATTATAACATGCAATCAAGACTACTGGAAATATGGCTGGGCATGGTGGCTCACGCCTCTAATCCCAGCACTTTGGGAGGCTGAGGCAGGTGGATCACCTGAGGTCAGGAGTTCGAAACCAGCCTGGCCAACATGGTGAAACCCTATCTCTGCTAAAAATACAAGGATTAGCTGGGCGTGTTGGTGCACCCCTATAATCCCAGCTACTGGGGAGGCTGAGGCAGGAGAACTGCTTGAACCCGGGAGGCAGAGGTTTCTGTGAGCTGATATCACACCACTGCACTCCAGCCTGGGTGACAGAGCGAGACTACTGGAAATAGATTTACACCTAAGGTGTGTAAGAACAATAAAATGTGTGTTGTTTTTTTTTTTGTAAAAGGTTATAAGAAGGCATGGAAATGTAAACTTTTGCCTAGGATTAAATGATCGTTTTGAGTTAGATAGAAAAAGCTGAAGGTTCAAAGAAGTGGTGGAAGAATTGTTGAAATTAATTTGCAGAAGAGGTTCTCTGTGTGAACATATTGACTAAATTCAAAAGGGTTATACACAGTTTTTGCTTCTTTAAAATTTCTGAGTCATTATTTTGGCAAAATAAAGAATTTATGGTAATCTGGAGTTCCAAAATCAAACTTCAGTTTCAAAATTGTCTTTCCTAACGCCTGCTTTTTGGATGGATCAGAGGGCCCCTGAAAACATCCAGAAAGGAGGTAAACAGGATTATTCAACATGTTTAGTAGGTACATGAGATTGCCAAAATGATGCTCAATCTTCTTCTTTTTTTAATCTTCCCCAATTTAAATCTTTTAATTTCAAAGTAAACTTTGCTGTCGAAAATGCAAACTTGGGGAGGGCAGAAAGATTGCACACAAGGCTGCCACTTCACACCTGGAGGGTTGCACGGCGACCAATCAGAGGTGCTCCTCACTTCCCAGACAGTGCAGTGGCCAGGCAGTCAATCTTCTTTAGGTTATATTTTTGTGAATAGTACTAACATATGTTCCAAAATGGTATGGGATTTCTAAAATTGCAATGTCTAAGTATATGCTATCAATTATAATTATGGCTATTATGCTAAGTTATTGTAAACCATACAAGTAACCAAATTTGCCAGGTGCTGTGGCTCACGCCTATAATCCCAGCACTTTGGGAGGCTGAGGTGGGTGGATCACGAGGTCAGGAGTTTGAGACCAGCCTGGCCAGCATAGTGAAACCCCATCTCTACTAAAAATACAAAAAATTAGCTGGGCATGGTGGTGTGTGCCTGTAATCCCAGCTACTTGGGAGGCTGAGGCAGGAGAATCACTTGAACCCAAGAGGCAGAGGTTGCAGTGAGCTGAGATTGCGCCATTGCACTCCAGCCTGGGCAATACAGCGAGACTGTCTCAAAAAAACAAAAAAACAAACAAAAAAAAACAATGAAAGGTAGATTGGGTGAATTAGGCAGCACACCCATACATAAAGCCATAATTTTTTCTATTAGCTCCCTTCCCTAACTCTTTTCCTTCTCCTCTGCTGCAGAGGAGCTGTTCCAGCTGCACCTGTCCCCTTGCTGTTCCTTGGGCTGTCTCACCTTCTGTGTTCAGAGCCTTTGCCCTCTCTGTTCCTTTTGCCTGGAAGGCGCTTCCCCCTGAAATTCCTTGGCTCATCAGAACCCTCATTTGCATTTCATTTCTGTGAGTTTTCTTTTTTGAGATGGGGTTTTGCTCTGTCACCCAGGCTGGTGTGCAGTGGCACCATCACAGCTCACTGCATCCTTGACATCCGGGGCTCAAGGGATTCTCCCACCTCAGCTTTTCAAGTAGCTGGCTAATTTTTTGTAGAGAGGGGGTCTTGCTATGTTGCTCAGTCTGGTTTCAAACTCCTTGGCTCAAGCGATCCTCCCTCCTTGGCCTCCCAAAGAGTTGGGATTACAGGCATGAGCCACCATGTCTGGCTCTTGGGTTTTCTTGATATCACGGTCAGGGTGGCCTCTGACAAGTACCCTGGCCAATGAAGCCTAAATTGTTTTGGTCCCAGAGACTTGAACTGAATCAGGCTACCTTTCATTCAATGCAGATCACCTCCTCCAGGAAGCCCTCTCAGACTGCCCAGGCTAGGTCAGGTGTTTCTCCCCAGCCCTCTTCAGATAACCCTTTCAAAATGGTTCATTTCCTCTGAGGGGATAAGAGAGCGATGATGACTCATCCATTTCAGCATCCCCAGTGCCAGGCAAGGCCCAGAGGAGGGCTCAGGAACTTGCTCTAGGCCAGAAGCAAAGGGAGGAAAGGAAGACTCCTCTTGCTAGTCTTTTCCCTGCTGCCAGCAGAGGGCGCCTCCGTACCACGATTCTGCCCAGGGGTGTCCAGCCTCCAGCGGGGCCGCAGCCAACCTCCTTGTCCTCAGGAGGCTTCAGGACAGAGGGGAGACCTCCTTTGTTCTTTGAGAACCAGGTCTCGAGTGGTTAAGTGCCCAGGCCTTGGGTGCAGACACTGCTAGCTGTGTGATCTTGGAGTTTGTGACTTTCCCATCTGACCCTTGATTTCTCATGTATAAATTGGCTGTATTACCTTGGGGAGTTTGTGAGCTAATAAAATCATCAGTGCAGTGCTGAGCTTAGAGGCACCACTTGCTAGCTGGGTAACCATGGACTAGTGATTTTGCCTCTCTGTGCCTCAGTTTCCTCGCCTGCAAAATGGGGATAATTGTAACCACGTCATAGGGCTGTTGGTACAATTAAATGAGTTATTCTATAAAACATGAAGCAGAGTGTCAGGCACATGGCCAGGGCTGTGTTATCATTTCCCTTTATTATCATTGCTGGTTGATGAGAGAATGGCCCAGCTCCGACTTTCACCTGCCATGTTGCACCCATGATGACTCCAGGGTAGAGGCTGTGCCACCTTTTTTTTTTTTTTTTTTTTTTTTAAACAGAGTCTTGCTCTGTCGCCCAGGCTGGAGTACAGTGGTGCGATCTTGGCTCACTGCAACCTCTGCCTCCTGGGTTCAAGCAATTCTCTTTTATTTTATTATTTTTTTTTGAGACGGAGTCTTCGCTCTGTCGCACAGGCTGGAGTGCAGTGGCGCAATCTCGGCTCACTGCAAGCTCCGCCTCCCGGGTTCACGCCATTCTCCTGCCTCAGCCTCTCCGAGTAGCTGGGATTACAGGCGCCTGCCACCACGCCCGACTAATTTTTGTATTTTTAGTAGAGATGGGGTGTCACCATGTTGGTCAAGCTGGTTTCGAACTCCTGACCTCATGATCCGCCTGCCTCAGCCTCCCAAAGTACTGGGATTACAGGCGTGAGCCACCGTGCCTGGACTTTTTTTTTTTTTTCATCCGAGATGGAGTCTCACCGTCACCCAGGCTGGAGTGCAGTGGCGAGATCTCGGCTCACTGCAACCTCCAACTCCTGGGTTCAAGCAATTCTCCTGCTTCAGCCTCCCGAGTACTTGGGATTATAGGTGCCCGCCACCACACCTGGCTAATTTTTGTATTTTTAGTAGAGACAGGGTTTCACCATACTGGACCAGGCTAGTCTTGAACTCCTTAGGTGATCCGCTCGCCTTGGCCTCCCGAAGTGCTGGGGTTACAGGCGTGAGCCACCGCGCCCAGCCTTTTTTTTTTTTTAGATGGAGTCTCGCTCTGTTGCCTGGGACGGAGAGTACAGTGGCGCAATCTTGGCTCACTGCAACCTCTGCCTCCCAGGTTCAAGCAATTCTCCTGCCTCAGCCTCCTGAGTAGCTGGGTTACAGGCGCCTGCCACTACGCCTGGCTAATTTTTGTATTTTTAATAGAGACGGGGTTTTGCCATGTTGGCCAGGCTGGTTTCAAACTCCTGACCTCAGGTGATCCGCCTGCCTCAGCCTCCCAAAGTTCTGGGATTACAGGTGTGAGTCACTGTGCCTGGCCTGATTTTTAAATTTTTTTGTAGAGACAGAGTCTTGCCATGTTGCCCAGGCTGGTCTCGGACTCCTGAACTCAAGCCATCCTCCTCCCTCAGCCTCCTAAAGCATTGAGATGACAGGCATGAGCCACTGCATCCACTCAGTCTTTTTTTTTTTTTTTTTGAGACAGAGTTTCGCTCTTGTTGCCCAGACTGGAGTGCAATGGTGCGATCTCGGCTCACCGCAACCTCCGCCTACCGGGTTCAATCAATTCTCCAGCCTCAGCCTCCTGAGTAGCTGGGATTACAGGCATGCGCCACCACTCTCGGCTAATTTTTGTATTTTGAGTAGAGACAGGATTTCTCCATGTTGGTCAGGCTGGTCTTGAACTCCTGACCTCAGGTAATCCACCTGCCTTGGCCTCCCAAAGTGCTGGGATTACAGGCGTGAGCCAGTGCACCCGGCCCATGGCATCTTAACACTGGAGAAAACACCAGAAGCAGGTGGGCAGTCTCTCACCTTTGCCTCTCCCTTCTTCCCTGATCAGACCATAAAGCTTTCACTGGGGAGGTGCCCTCTCTATTCCCAAAGGAAAGGCGCCAAAGACAGAGATGCCAAGAAGAATCCGAACAATCGGGACTTGCTAAGTCCCATTTCCACCGTCCTGCCACCCCTCCCCGCCCCCATCTATCATCATTAGATCAGACTCTTTTGTTCTCCAATTATACTTCTTCACAACTGCCTACTCTTCATCAGACCAAAGCAGAAAAGTACACAGATTTACCTGTTTCTTTCTTTCTTTTTTTTTTTTTCTGGAGACTGTGCCTCACTCTGTCACCCAGGCTGGAGTGCAGTGGTGCAATCTTGGCTCACTGCCACCTCCGCCTCCTGGATTCAAGCAATTCTCATGTCTCAGCCTCGGGAGTTGCTGGGACTACAAGCGCGTGCCACCACACCTGCCTTATTTTTTATATTTTAGTAGAGCAGGGTTTCGCCATGTTGCCCAGATTGGTCTTGAACTCCTGGGCTCAAGCAATCCACCCACCTCGGGCTCCCAAAGTGCTGGGTTTACAGTTGTGAGCCCCCGTGCCTGGCTACCTGTTTCCTTTCTTTTTTTTTTTTTTTTGAAACGGAGTGTTGCTCTGTCACCCAGGCTGGAGTGCAGTGGCGCTATCTTGGCTCACTGCAATCTCTGCCTCCTGGGTTCAAGCAATTCTCCTGCGTCAGTCTCCTGAGTAGCTGGTACTACAGCTGCATGCCACCACGCCGGGCTAATTTTTTGTATTTTAGTAGAGACAGGGTTTCACCATGTTGCCCAAGCTGGTCTCGAACTCCTGAGCTCACGCAATCCATCCACCTCGGCCTCCTGAAGTGTTAGGATTACAGGTGTGAGCCGCCGCGCCCAGCCGTATTTCTTCTTTTTAAAAATCTTTTCTTGATAGCTTTTGGGGTACAAGTGTGTTTTGGTGACATGGATGAATTGTACAGTGATGAAGTCCGAGATTTTGGCACACCTGTCACCCAAGTAGTGTACATTGTACCCAATATGTACAATGAGACCCTCTTTTTTTATCCCCTCTCATCCTCCCTCTTCTGAGTCTCCAAAGTCCATTATACCACTCTGTATGCCTTTACATACCCATAGCTTACCTCCCACTTATAAGTGAGTACATACAGTATTTGGTTTTCCATTCCTGAGTTACTTTGCTTAAAATAATGACCTTCAAATAACGGCCTCCAGCTCCATCCAAGTTGCTACAAAAGACATTGTTTCATTCTTTTTTATGCCCAAGTAATATTCCATGGTGTATACATACCACATTTTCTTTATCCACCTATTGGTCAATGGGCACTGAAGTTGGTTCCATATCTTTGCAATTGTGAAGTGTGCTGCAATAAATATATGCATGTAGGTATCTTTTTTTTTTTTTTGAGATAGAGTCTTGCTCCGTGTAGAGTGAAGTGGCACAATCTTGGCTCACTGCAACTTCTGCCACCTGGGGTCGAGCAATTCTGTTTCAACCTCCTGAGTAACTGGGATTACAGGCTTTTTTGTATTTGTAGTAGAGACAGGGTTTCACCACGTTGGCCAGGCTGGTCTTGAACTCCTGACCTTAGGTGATCCGCATGCCTTGGCTTCCCAAAATACTGGGATTACAGGTGTGAGCCACAGCACCCAGCCTAATGACTACTTTCCCTTTGGATACATACCCAGTAGTGGGATTGCTGGATTGAATGGTAGATCTACTTTTAGTTGTGGGGGATCGGTCAGAGTGGTGGGAAAAACTATAGGGAAAGGACGCAAATCTTCTGAAAGGTCAGAAGGTTCTGCAGGGCCCCGGGGGAGAATAGCTGAAGGCAACTGTTCTGTAACCCTGAGGCAGACGGCAAGGAGTAGGTACAAGGGAGTGTAGAGGAATTTATCTTAAACAGGCTTGTTTACTTATGTTGACCAGGAACTGAACTTTGATCATCCTCAAGCACGTGTGAGTTCGTTGAAATGGGAACAATTAATGTTAATTACTTACTGGTTGTGTTGGCTCCAGGTGTTTGGCATCGTGCCTGCACTGAATAAAAGCAAGCAGCTCCAGCTTCTTGGGACTGCTCTCTGGCCACGAGAGCCAGGCAGCCACCTTGTTGCTCTTAACACTGCATACCTGTGTCTGAGTACTCATTTCATCCATCAGCCAGGGGCTGCAGGACAGACCCAGCGTTTAGTTCCTTTTTTTTTTTTTTATTATTATACTTTAGGTTTTAGGGTACATGTGCACAATGTGCAGGTTTGTTACATATGTATCCATGTGCCATGTTGATTTCCTGCACCCATTAACTCGTCATTTAGCATTAGGTATATCTCCCAATGCTGGCGTTTAGTTCTTTAAGAAATCTCCGCCGGGCGCAGTGGCTCACGCTTGTAATCCCAGCACTTTGGGAGGCCGAGGCGGGCGGATCACGAGGTCGGGAGATCGAGACCACGGTGAAACCCCGTCTCTACTAAATTAGCCGGGCGTGGTGGCGGGCGCCTGTAGTCCCAGCTACTCGGAGAGGCTGAGGCAGGAGAATGCTACTCGGAGAGGCTGAGGCAGGAGAATGGCGTGAACCCGGGAGGCGGAGCTTGCAGTGAGCCGAGATTGCGCAACTGCACTCCAGCCTGGGCGACAGAGCGAGACTCCGTCTCAAAAAAAAAAAAAAGGAATCTCCATACTCTTTTCCACAGAGGTTGTACATTCTGTGGAATCTGTATAATCTGTACGACAGATTATGCACTGTTGGTGAGAATCTACATCCTCACCAGCAGTGTATAAGTGTTCCCTTTTTACCATATCCATGCCAATATCTATTGTTTTTTGACTTTTTAGTAATGACCATTCTCGCAGGGGTGAGGTAGTAGCTCACTGTGGTTTTAATTTGCATTTCCCTGATGATTAGTGATGTTGAGCATTTTTTCATTTGTTTCTTGGCCATTTGTATATTTTCTTTTGAGGAATATCTATTCATGTCCTTTGCCCACTTTTTGATGAGATTGTTTGTTTTTTTCTTGCTGATTTATTTGAGTTCCTTATAGATTCTGGATATTAGTCCTTTGTCGGGTGCATAGTTTGTAAATATTTTCTGCCATTCTGTGGGTTGTCTGTTTGATAATTATTTCTTTCACTGTACAGAAGCTTTTTAGTTTAATTAGGTCCCATTTTTAATATCTTTGTTTTTGTTGTATTTGCTTTTGGGTTCTTAGTCATAAATTCTTTGCCTAAGCCAATGCCCAGAAGAGTTGTTCCAATGTTGTCTTCTAGAATTGTTATTGTTTCAGGCTTTAGATTTAAGTCTTTGATCCATCTTGAGTTGATTTTTGTATGAGGTGAGAGATAGATAGGAATCCAGTTTCATTCTTCTTCTTTTTTTTTTTTTTTTTTGAGGTGAAGTCTTGCTTTGTCACCCAGGCTGGAGTGCAGTGGTGCAATCTTGGCTCACTGCAACCTCCACCTCCTGGATTCAAGCAATTCTGCTGCCTCAGCCTCCCCAGTAGCTGGGATTACAGCGCCTGCCACCATGCCCGTCTAATTTTTGTATTTTTAGTGGAGAAGAGGTTTCACCATGTTGGCCAGGCTAATTTCAAACTCCTGACCTCAGGTGGTCCACTCACTTCGGCCTCCCAAAGTGCTAAGATTACAGGCGTGAGCCACTGCACCTGGTCCAATTTCATTCTTCTACATGTGGCCAGTTTTCCCAGCACCATTTATTAAATAGGGTGTCCTTTCCCCAATTTATGTTTTTGTATACTTTGTTGAAGATCAGTTGATTTTAAGTATTTGGCTTTATTTCTGGGTTCTCTATTCTGTTCTATTGGCCTATGTGTCTGCTTTTATACCAGTACGATGATGTTTTGATAACTATAGCCTTGTATAATTCAAAGTCAGGTAATGTGATGCCTCCAGATTTGCTTTTTGCTTAGGATTACTTTGGCTATTTGGAGTCTTTTTTGGTTCAATATGAATTTTAGGATTTTTTTTTTTTTTTTTGAGATGGAGTCTCGCTCTGTTGCCAGGCTGGAGTGCAGTGGCATGATCTCAGCTCACTTCAACCTCTGCCTCCTGGGTTCAAGTGATTCTCCTGCCTCAGCCTCCCGAGTAGCTGGGACTACAGGCGCCCGCCACCACGCTCGGCTAATTTTTTGTATTTTTAGTAGAGACGGGGTTTCACCATGTTGGCCAGGATGGTCTTGATCTCTTGACCTCGTGATCCACCCACCTCGGCCACCCAAAGTCTTGGGATTACAGGCATGAGCCACCACGCCCAGCCCCTTGTTTTTTTCTAATTGTGTGAAAAATGATGTTGGTATTTTGATAGGAATTGCACTGAATCGGTGGATGACTTTGGGAAATATGGTCATTTCCATGATATTGATTCTTCTAATCCATGAGCATGGGATGTGTTTTCATTTGTTTGTGTCATCTATGATTTATTTCAGCAGTGTTCTGTAGTTCTCATTAGATCTTTCTTTCTTTTTTTTTTTTTGAGACAGAGTCTTGCTGTGTTACCCAGGCTGTAGTGCAGTGGTGGCACGATCTCGGCTCACTGTAACCTCCACCTCTTGGGTTCAAATGATTCTTGTGCTTCAGCTTCCCGAGTAGCTGGGACTACAGGCATGTGCCACCACGCCTGGCTAATTTTTCAATTTTTTTAGCAGAGTCTTGCCATTTTGGCCAGGCTAGTCTTAAACTCCTGACCTCAAGTGATCCACTTGCCTTGGCCTCCCAAAGTGCTGGAATTACAGGTGTGAGCCACCATGCCCAGCCAGAAAGAGTTTTCACATCCTTGGTTAAGAATAATCCTAAGAGGCCGGGCATGGTGGCTCATGCCTGTAATCCCAGCACTTTCGGAGGCTGAGATGGGAGGATCACTTGAGGCCAGGAGTTCGAGACCAGCCTGGTCAACATAGTGAGACCCCCCTATCTTTATTTAAAAAAAAAAAAAAGAATATTTTGTTAGGTATTTTACTTTATTTTTACAGCTATTGTAGAAGGGATAGAATTCTTGAGTTGATTCTCAGCTTGGTCGTTGTTGGTATGTAGTAGTGCTACTGATTTGTGTACATTGATTTTGTAACCTGAGACTTTACTGAATTCATTTACAAATCTAGAAGTCTTTTGGAGGAATCTTTAGGGTTTTCTAAGTGTGTGATTATATCATCGGCAAACAGAGCTAGACTTCTTCTTTTCCAATTTGGATGCTCTTTCTTTCTTTCTCTTGCCTGATTGCTCTGGCTGGGAAGTTTCCCTGTTTCTTTTGGTTTTCATTTTTGAAGCCTCCCGTGGCATGTAGGACTTATATTAAACACATCACTATGCTTTTCTCTTAATTTGTTTTTTGTTACAGGTGGCTCAGCCAAGAACCTAGTGACGGGTGAGGAAAAGAAATCTTTTCTCAGCTAGGCTCAGTAGCTCATGCCTGTAATCCCAGCACTTTGGGAGGCCGAGGCAGGTGGATCGAGGCTGAGGCAGGAGAATTGCTTGGACCTGAGAGGTGGAGGTTGCAGTGAGCTGAGATCGCGCCACTGCACTCCAGCCTGGGTAGCCTGGGTGACAGAGGGACTCTGTCGCAAAAAAAAAAAGAAAAGAAAACAAAGAAATCTTTTATCTCCTGCAGGGTTTCTATGTGATTTTTACTTGAGCAATATTCAAGAGTATATTGTCCAGGTGAGCACCCTGAGACTAATGGCAAGGGCTGACCCTGAGTTCCACATTGGTCGGCATTCATATTTCTGTTTCTTTCTTCCTTTTTTTTTTGAGACACAGTCTTGCTCTGTCACCCAGGCTGGAGTGCAGTGGCACGATCTCGGCTCACTGTAACCTCCACCTCCTGGGTTCAAGCGATTCTCCCACCTCACCCTCTCAAGTAGCTGGGATTACAGGCTCCCACCACCATGCCTGGCTAATTTTTGTATTTTTAGTAGAGACAGAGTTTCACCATGTTGGTCAGGCTGGTCTCGAACTCCTGACCTCGTGATCCTCCTGCCTCAGCCTCCCAAAGTGCTGGGATTACAGGTGTGAGCCACCGCACCCGGCTATGTTTCTGTTTCTGAGTGGGGAGATGGAGCTACTGACCTCTGGATGGAGGAAAAGATACTCTGTGGTCACCACCAGGCACTAACCTTTTATTTCATTGATTCCTCAGATCCAGGATGAGAGGTGGCATCATAATCCTGATTAGTGGACAAGAAAACTGAGGCTCCAGAACACTGAGTGACTGGTACAAGGTCCACACCTGCAAGCCCAGAGGCTGCCTCTGGGGCAGGGGAAGGGGCACAGGGTAAGGCCTTCATACAGTCCCTGCAGTCCTGGAGGTGCTGCTCAGTGCACGACGCCAGGGGGCGCCATGCGCATCGAAGAACCCTCTGTGGTTTCCCAGCCCTTGGGGCTGCAGCTGCTGCCTCCTTCGACCGATTTCTGCGAACATGGTTTTGTGAAGACAGCATTATAAATGGGAATGACCCATGATACTCATGACTGGGCCCTTGGGGACTGGGCCCCTGCCAAGCCATGTGCTCCAAGGCCTGCTCCGACTTGCTTTCCTTTCTGTGATGTCTTGCTTGTGCCCCAGCTGCCTGTGCTGTGAATTTAATTCCTGCAATAGGAATCTCATAAATGCATCGGTGGCCAGGCAAATAGGTATAAATAAGTAAATAATTTGTGCCTCTGAAGCTGTCCGTGGGGTAACTCATCCTCAGAAGAATGTTTATGGGCCTGAGCTGGAAAGGGAAGAAGTGCAAGTTCCATCCTCAACAAGGTGCCTGTTGGCAATTTGAGCTGGAACTAGGGTCTGGATGACATGATAGTGAAATGACGGGTCTGTGTTCCAATCCTGACCCAACCACTGTGTGCATGTCAAAAATGGCCACCATGCTTCATTTCTCCCATCATCGAGGCATATTTTTCCACTTCTTTTGGACCAATACAAAGTGATGGAAGTGAGGACTTGTGGCTTCCAAGCCAGGCCCTCAAGAGGTCTTGCCCACGTCCACATTCTCTCTCTCGGACCTTGGTGTGATATGAGCCTGGGTTAGAGTGCAGTGGAATGAGAGACCATGAGGAGGAGAGTGTCCCAAGCAAGGCCATCCTAGACCAGCCTGTCCCCAGCTGGCCTGCCAGCTGACAGCAGATTCATGAGCAAGCCAAGTCCAGTTGAGATCAACCTAGCTCAACCCTGGCCAGCAAAACCACACGGCGAACCTGTAGATCCTGAACTGTAATAGAGGCTTATCACTCTATAACTCATTCCATTCAGATTAGTTTATTATGCAGCAACAATTAACTGATACGGCCAATTATAGTGAAATGGTCGTGGTCCATTTGCATACTCCTGTGAGCCTCAATTTCTTTTCTTTTCTTTTTTTTTTTGAGACAGAGTCTCACTTTGTCTCTCAGGCTGGAGTGCAGTGGCGCGATCTCTGCTCACTGCAAGCTCTGCCTCCCAGGTTCACGCCATTCTCCTGCCTCAGCCTCCCTAGTAGCTGGGACTACAGGCGTCTGCCACCACGCCTGGCTAATTTTTTTTGCATTTTTAGTAGAGATGAGGTTTCACTGTGTTAGCCAGGATAGTCTCGATCTCCTGACCTCGTGATCCGCCCGCCTCGGCCTCCCAAAGTGCTGGGATTACAGGCGTGAGCCACCGCGCCTGGCCACCTCAATTTCTTTATCTGTGAAACAGGTAATGCTATATGATAGTAGTCTCTGTCCCAGAGAAGCAATATGAGGAATAAATTAAATGTTGATAAGATTCTTAGCACAGTGTCTGACATGGAGAATATCAGCTGGAATGGGCCTGGTGGTGCTGCCATAATTAGCAACCCCAGGCTGTGCGCAATGGCTCACGCCTGTAATCCCAGCACTTTGGGAGGCTGACGCAGGTGGATCACCTGAGGTCGGGAGTTTGAGACCAGCCTGGCCAACATGGTGAAAATCCGTCTGTACTAAAAATACAAAAATTAGCCGGGAGTAGTGGTGCACGCCTGTAGTCCCAGCTACCCGGGGAGCTGAGGCAGGAGAATCACTGAAACTCGGGAGGCGCCGGCTTCAGTGAGCCAAGATCATGCCACTGCACTCCAGCCTGTGTGACAGAGCAACACTCCATCTCAAAAAAAAAAAAAAATTAGCAATCCCAAATCTTAGTGACTTTAAACAGCAAAGGTTGGCCGGGTCCGGTGGCTCACACCTGTAATCCCAGCACTTTGGGAGGTGGAGGCGGGCAAATCACAAGGTCAGGAGTCGAGACCAGCCTGGCCAATATGGTAAAACCCCATCTCTAATAAAAATACAAAAATTAGCTGGGCGCAGTGGCTCACGCCTATAATCCCAGCATTTTGGGAGGCAGAGGTGGGCAGATCACGAGGTCAGCAGTTTGAGACCAGCCTGGCCAACATGGTTAAACTCCCTCTCTACTAAAAATACAAAAATGAGCCACGTATGGTGGCAGGCGCCTGTAATCCCAGCTACTCGGGAGGCTGAGGCAGGAGAATTGCTTGAACCTGGGAGGCAGAGGTTGCAGTGAGCCGAGATCACGCCACTGCACTCAAGCCTGGGTGTCAGAGCAAGACTCCATCTCGGAAGAAAATAAAATAAAAATACAAAAATTATCTGGGCGTGGTGGCACATGCCTGTAATCCTAGCTACGTGGGAGGCTGAGGCAGGAGAATCGCTTGAACCCAGGAGGTGAAGGTTGCAGTGAGCCGAGATCATGCCACTGCACTCCAGCCTGGGCGACAGAGCAAGACTCCGTTTCAAAAAAAAAAGTGCGGGCGGGGTGGCTCACACCTGTAATCTCAGCATTTGAGGCCAAGGTGGGCAGATCACAAGGTCAGGAGATCAAGACCATCCTGGCTAACACGGTGAAACCCCAACTCTACTAAAAATACACACATGCACAAAAAAATTAGCCAGGTATGTTGGCAGGCGCCTGTAGTTCCAGCTACTCGGGAGGTTGAGGCAGGAGAATTCCTTGAATCCAGGAGGCAGAGGTTGCAGTGAGCCGAGTTCGTGCCACTGCATTCCAGCCTGGGCAACAGAGTGAGACTCCATCTCAAACAACAACAACAACAAAAAACCAGCAAAGGTCTATTTCTTGCCCTTGTTACATGTCCACAGTAGGTGGACCAGGAGCTGTGAGCATTATGGTCATGTAGAGTCCTGAGCTGGTGATGTTCTTCATCTCAGCACTTTGCTGGCCACTGCACCAGAGAGAAAAGAGAAGTTCAGGAGGGAGTTCAGAACTCATTGGCCCCACCCACCCAAAGGGCCCATCCTCCTTTCTAGAAGGGGAGAGAGGGAAGTATTTGGTGAACAGCATTTACAACTTCATATGAGCAGTGGATGAGTGTTAGGTATTGCTTTCTGCTTGAGTCCTCAAGTTAGGAGAGTAGTAAAGTGAAAATAAAAAGAAGCAATATTGTTTTGTTTTGTTTTTTTGAGACAGGGTCTCACTTTGTCACCCAGCCTGGAGTGCAGTGGTGTGATCTCGGCTCACTGAAGCCTCCGCCTCCCAGGTTCCAATAATTCTCCTGCCTCAGCCTCCCGGGTAGCTGGGATTACAGGTGCCCTCCGCCATGCCCAGCTAATTTTTGTGTTTTTGGTAGAGACGGGTTTCACCGTGTTGCCCAGGGTGATCTGGAACTCCTGAGCTCCAGCAATACACCCACCTCGGCCTCCTAAAGTGCTGGGATTTCAGGCATGAGCCACTGCACCTGGCTGAAAGCAATGGTAATAGAACTCACAATAGTGTAATAGTGGCTCCACGTATTGAATACCTACTGTATGCCAGCACAGGGACAGGCCTTTTATCTGTGTCGTTGAATCCTTACAAGAACCCTGTTAGATCAATCTTATTATCCACCTTTTAAAGCAGGATGAGGCTCAGAGGGTGTAAGGGACCTGCATGTCATTGCCAGGTTTGTGGCAGAGCCAGGATTTGGATCCAGGATTCTATTTTTTTGAGACAGAGTTTTGCTCTTGTTGCCCAGGCTGGAGTGCGATGGCGTGATCTCATCTTACCACACCTTCCGCCTCCCGGGTTCAAGCGATTCTCCTGCCTAAGCCTCCCGAGTAGCTGGGATTACAGGCATGTGCTTGGCTAATTTTGTATTTTTAGAGATGGGGTTTCTCCATGTTGGTCAGGCTGGTCTTGAACTCCCAACCTCAGGTGATCTGCCTGCCTCGGCCTCCCAAAGTGCTGGGATCACAGGCATGAACCACCGCACCCGGCCATGATCCCTTTTTAATGCTCCCCAAAGGCTGACCAAGGTGTCCCAGAGATTAGGCAAGGAGCCAGACCAGGCTGTCCATCAACTGGACCTGATCATAACTCCTGTCAGTTATGATCAGGAATCAGCAAAGAATAGGTCAAGTACAGTGGCTCATGCCTGTAATCCCAGCACTTTGGGAGGCTAAGGCGGGAGAATCCCCTGAGGCCAGGAGTTCAAGACCAGCTTGGGCAAAATAGTGAGACCCCCATCTCTGAAAATGAAAGAAATCAGCCAAGAACTGTCTGGTTTTGCACCTTCACTCCCCTGCTCCTTCCAATTTTGTGCTATAAATTCCTTTGAGGAATTCCAGTGTAGGCTGAGGTAGCCAAGAGGCACAGGGCCTCCTTAGCCCCATCAGACTGACGGTGGCTCCTCCCCTCGCACAGCCGTTCAACAATAGCCTGTGTTGACTGCACCAGCACCGTCTACCCACGCTATGCTAAGGGCTTTGTGAGCATTTTCTTATTGAAAGCTCCCCAAACCCTCTGTTATTATCCCCATTTTATACAAGTGGGAACACATGCACAGAGAGGTACATGTCCTGTCCAAGGTCCTACAGCTGGTAAGGAACCAGAATTGGAACTCAGGCAGCCTCGCCCTACATCTTCACCTTTAAGCTAGAGGTGAAGCTCATCTGATCTCCCCTAGGCACCTTCCACCACGTGCACACACACGCACTCACGTAAGAGATGACCAAAGCAGTTATTATGACTCCAACTCTACAAACATGGTATCCAAGGCTCTGGGACATGTTCAAGGTCACAGACTGGTCACCTGGTTCAAATCTAGTGTCCTAGCTGGGTGCCGTGGCTCACACCTGTAATCTCAGAACTTTAGGAGGCCGAGGCAGTGGATCACTTGAGGTCAGGAGTTTGAGACCAGCCTGGCCAACATGTTGAAACTCTGTCTCTACTAAAAATGCAAAAATTAGCCGGGTGTGGTGGTGGGTACCTGTAGCCACTACCACCTGCTGTTTCTGGGCTGAAGCCATCTTCTCCTGTCAATCTCCCGATTAGCTGGGACTACAGGCACACACCACCATGCCAGGCTAATTTTTGAATTTTTAGTAGAGACAGTGTTTCACCATGTTGGCCAGGCTAGTCTGGAACTCCTGACCTCAAGTGATCCTCTTGCCTCGGCCTCCTAAAGGGCTGGGATTACAGGTGTGAGCCACTGTGCCCAGCCAGATCACGTCTTTTTGACTCTGGCAAGGCACTGTCCCACTGTGGGCCTCAGCGTCCTCATCTGGAAAATGGGTGTGCCAATGGCACCCACCTCAGGAGCTTGTTGGGAGGTAGAGAGGCTTATGAAAGCACCTGGCACTTGGTAGGTGGTTAACGACAGCTTCTTGCCTTCCTGCTTTGCTGCGGGTGCCCCCTGAACCCAGGGCAGTAAGTTTATGAGCCACTGGTCCTCATGGATCTGCTGGGAGGTTGGGGAGAGAGCGTGGATGATTGCCTTGTCCATCACAGCTCCTGGGTGCAGTTCCAGGAGCAGCCTCCAGTGGTTACATAGGCAAGTGGAGACAGGTCTCTGGAGATGCTTCCATCTGTACAGAATGGACTGATCTCAGGGCCTCTGCCCTGGGCCTCCTGCTGTGCTGTGGGACGCCATGCTGGGTTGCAGGTGGGCGTCAGGGCCTGGCGCACAGGAGACACTGCCCTCTGGGAAAAAGGAACGTGACTGGTGACATGCCACAGGAACAACAGCAGCAGCCCCTTCTAGGCACAGGCAGCTACTGGGCACCAAGCACTCCATCCTCTGCTCCTTTTGGCCTTTGTTCACGGTGACCCTTTCCCACCTATTTTGGGATGCAGAGGTTGAGGCTGCACAGCCTTTCTAGATGACTTGCTGCTCCTCCCTGCCCTCCTCCACGTGAGTTCTGAGACACAGCTCATCTTAACATGGGCCCCTGAGCACCTGTCCTGACCTCGGCTTTTTTTTTTTTTTTTTTTTTTGAGATGGAGTCTTGCTCTGTCACCCAGGCTGGAGTGCAGTGGTGTGATCTCGGCTCACTGCAACCTCCACCTCCTGGGTTCAAACAATTCTCCTGTCTCAGCCTCCTGAGTAGCTGAGACCACAGGTGCACGCCACCATGCCTGGCTAGTTTTTGTATTTTTAGTAGAGACAGGGTTTCACCATATTGGCCAGGCTGGTCTTGAACTCCTGACCTCAAGTGATCTGCCTGCCTCAGCCTCCAAAAGTGCTGGGATTACAGGTGTGAGCCACTGTGCCCAGCCCTGTCCTGCCCTCTTTCCTGCCCCTTTGCCTCCCAGTGCCAAGCCCCATGGCTGCCCATCCACCCCAGCTCTCACCCCATCCTTCTCCTCTCCCATGCCTTCCTCCCCCTACCTCTCCATGCCCTCCTCCCCCTAGTCATGGATGGTGCCAGCCCCAATGAGCAATGACTTCCACAGTTGTCCTTGGTTGGCTGACACTTGTCTGGAAAGTGGGGGTGGGGTCTCATCAGGGGCCCCACTGAGGAGCTTTATTGGTAATAGAGATCACTTAATTTATTTTCATCATTATTATTATTTTTTGAGACAGAGTCTTGCTCTGTCACCCAGGCTGGAGTGCAGTGGCACAATCTCAGCTTACTGCAACCTCCGCCTCTCGGGTTCAAGCAATTCTCCTTTCTCAGCCTCCTGAGTAGCTGGGATTACAAGTGCCTGGCATCATGCCCAGCTAATTTTTGTATTTTTAGTAGAGACAGGGTTTCGGCATGTTGGCCAGGCGGGTCTCAAACTCCTGACCTCAGATGATCCATCTGCCTCGGTCTCCCAAAGTGCTGGGATTAAAGGTGTGAGCCACTGTGCCCGGCCAGAAATCACTTAACTTTAAAAAGTTCCTTCCTCCCCGGTTTCATCGGTGATCCTGAGGCCTAATGACTTCCAAACAGGAAGTCTTTGAGGAAGCTGCATTCAATGTTGAAAGCCCAGGAACTCACTGGCTTCAGAGGGGCAAGGGAGGGGGAAAGTGAAGCCTCTCCTGAGGCTTGTGGGGCCTCTGGAAGGGAGCGATTTTCAGCGAATCAGCCTTTACATTTCTCAGGACTCGGAGCAGCCTTGCCTTTGGTGCAGTCCAGGTGCCTGATGTCAGCGCGGAGCACTGCATGACTCGGGGGCGCCGTCCCCAGGCTGTGAAGGCACCTCTCGAGTTGTACGATGTGGTAGGACTAAGGCTCTGTCACCTCCAACTGCCAGTGCTGGCCTGGCCTGTGTGGGCTTTGCCTACCAACAAGGAGGAGGAAGGGCCCTCCATGGCCTACCTTGCCCTGCCTGTGCCTTGCACCTGACTGCCTGCCTTGGTTTCCCTGGGCTGGGCCCTATACTCTGCCCATCTCTTGCAGTAGGAGGGGCCTCCCTGGTGAAGGCAGCTGGAGGGATTGCTCCACATCGCGGTGGCATCAGCCCCTGACACTGAAGAACGCGGCTGCCTGGATGCTGCTCTCAGGACTCCAACTTGGGACAGCCGCTGACGGGCTGACATTTGCCCAAACTGGGCCCAAATTAGAAGAAGAAGGAAAAAGAAGCTCCACATCCCAACTCTGCCTCTTTCTCTCTTTGTGATGACTGGACAAGACTCTTAAATCTCTTTGAATCTCAATGTTCTCATCTACTAAATGGGGATAATGGCCAGGCACGGTGGTTCACACCAGTAATCCTAGCTCTTTGGGAGGCAGAGGCAGGAGAATCACTTGAGCCCAGGATTTCGAGACCAGCCTGGGCAACACAGTGAGACCCCACCTCTAAAAAAAAGGGAATAATAATAAACCTATTACAAATAGGTGGGGTGAATCTTGGCAGAACCAGGTGAAGGTGGCTCAGTGGTGGGGATATAGCAGGCACCCAGAAAATGCCAGCTGTCAAGTTCTTTTTTTTTTTTTTTTTTTGAGACAGAGTCTCGCTCTGTTGCCCAGGCTGGAATGCAGTGGCACGATCTCGGTTCACTGCATCGTCCAGCTCCTGGGTTCAAGTGATTCTCCTGCCTCAGCCTCGCCAAGTAGCTGGGACGACAGGTGTGAGCCGCCGTGCCTGTCCTTAGCTGCCAAATTCTCTTTCCCCTCAGAGCCCTAGCCGCTTAGGTAAGGCTTCCCCACTTCTGTTCCACCTAGACCTTACCTACTCCTGCCCCTCAACTCAGGACAGTCCAGCATCAGTGGGGCAGCTGAAATCTGAGCACCAAGGCGAGAGTTTAATCTCTCCTCTGCATTTTTGATTAATTGATTTGGTGCAGTGGAGGTTTTCAGTAGATCTGTTTAAATGACAGTTAAGAAGCATTTGCTGTTATCCTGGCCATTGTGAGTGTACATGGGGCTTCCACGGTGTTCACTTTTGCTTTCTTAAATTTATTCATTTCTTCAATACATGCTTATCAGCCCCCTACTATGCGCTCAGCACTGGGTTAGGCAGTAGGTACTCTGGTGAATCAGCCTGGCAGACTCTGATTTCCATGGACTTTAGGACCCAGTTGAGGGCATAGATAAAATCTAAGCCAACAGATATATCACCTCATTGTTATTAGTGATTGCAATAAATGCTTTGGAAGAAACAAACTAATTTGCTTATTAAAACTTAAATGATACAAAGGTAGGTTTCAGCCCCATGAACTCTGAAGGCCTTTTTTAGGATAATAGAATAAAAAATGATAATAAGCGCCCCTGTGGTCCCTGCATAATGAACGGCCTGCTAAGCCTACAGTCTAAGTGCTTTATACAAATGAGCTCGTTTACTCCTTACACCAGCCTTTATAGTTGAGTGTCTTTATCCCCATTTTACAGATGGGCATACGTAAGTCAAGGGGTCAAGTGGCTTGCCCAAAGTCACAGGGCTTGCTAATGAAGCTGGATTCAAACTTGGGTTTGTTTGATCCCTCCCTGTCGCAATTACAGGCCTACAGTATTTGTTGCTGCGTCTCCATCTCAGCTGGGACCTTTTGAGGCTGTGTGGCTGGAGGCTTGGGAGACAGCAACTCAGGAAGGGGCAAGTAGGTCACATCCCCTCACCTGGGGTGAGGCCCTCCCATCTGAGCTAGAAGTTGCTAAAGTCAAGGCCCAACCCAGCAATTTGTCCCACAGCGAAAGGGAGCAAATGGCATCTGTCTCCAAGAGGTTGACCCTGAAAATGGCCCTCTGGCCTCAACCTTGTTTGCAAAAGTGGGATGAGGATGAGGGGTGGGGATAAGAGTTCCTGTTCTGCATTCATGCAGCATGCGAGGCCCACTTTGTCACATGGCCTTGACTTCTTACACTGTCAAGGCTGCGGGCAGGTGGCTTAGGAGATTGGGAGCCAATTAGAGAACCTTGAGCCCAGAATCTGGCAGTTTCTGGTACCATCTGCCATTTGCTGCCTCAATCAATTTCTCCCCTTGGTTACGAGCCTGGGCCCGGGAAATTAAAGAACCTAGATTTAAATACCAGTACTCCCACTTAATAGCTGTATGACTTACTAAATTATTTAACCTCTGTTAGCCTCAGTTTCCTCGTCTTTTTCATTTTTAAATTAAATTTTTTTTTTTTTTTGAGACGGAGTCTTGCTGTTGCCCAGGCTGGAGTGCAGTGCTGAGATCTTGGCTCATTGCAACCTCTGCCTCCCGGGTTCAAGTGATTATCCTGCATCAGCCTCCTGAGTAGCTAGGATTACAGGTGCCTGCCACCATGCCTGGCTAATTTTCAAATATTTTTAGTAGAGACAGGGTTACACCATGTTGGCTAGGATGGTCTCAAACTCCTGACTTCAAGTGATACACCTGCTTCGGCCTCCCAAAGTGCTGATATTACAGGCCTGAGCCACTGCGCCCAGACTACATTTAATTTTTTTGAGACAGGGTCTTGCTGTCTTGCTCATGCTGGAGTTCAGTGGCATGATCTCAGCTTACTGCAGCCTCGACCTCCTGGGCTCAAGTGATCCCCCCGCCTCAGCCTCCCGAGTAGCCGGGACTACAGGCACACACTATGATGCCTGGCTAATTTTTTTATTTTCGTAGAGATGGGGTCCTGGCTATGTCACCCTGGTTGGTCTTGAACTCCTGGCTTCAAGGAATCCTTCCACCTTGGCCTCCCAAAGTCCTGGGATTACAGGTGTGAGCCACAGTGCCCAGCCCCTCATTTTTCAAATGGGCATAATAAGATCTGCAGGCCAGGCTCAGTGGCTCATGCCTGTAATCCCAGTACTTTGGGAGGCCAAGGCAGGCAGATCACTTGAGGCCAGGAGTTGGAGACCAGCCTGGCCAACATGGCAAAATCCTGTCTCTACTAAAAATATGAAAATTAGCTGGGTATGGTGGCGGGTGCCTGTAATCCCAGCTGCTTGGGAGGCTGAGGCAGGAGAATTGTTTGAACCCGGGAGGTGGAGGTTGCAGTAAGCTGAGATCGTGCCACTGTACTCCAGCCTGGGTGACAGAGCAAGACTCTGTCTCCGAAAAGAAATAATTAATTAATTAAAAAAAATAAAAAAGATCTGCCGCTGAGGCTATTTGGGAGTAAACCAGATGGCTTATGTAAATGACTTTGCCCGGTCTCTGGATGATCATACTGCCTCGGTCGAGTCAAATCCTATTCTTCCAGGAACGTGGGGTATTGGCAGCATTTCCCCAACTGCCATGGAAAAAGAGGGTGTGACCCATAAACATTCTTTCTGTGATTTTGTTCTAACCACAGGAGTACTTATCCATGTAAGAGACTATTGTCCCTTTATTGCAGTTACAGTTAGAAGGCTCTGCTTCCTCCAGCGACACACCTGAACCCTGACACTCCTGGGAACTTTGCTCTTGGAAATGTCTTCAGAGCACATGAGAAGGGCAGAGCAAGTGTGTGTGGTTAAATGACTTGTTCTTGATGTCTAGATACTTGTGCTCTTAATGATCCCAGAGGATGTTGGCTAAGATCTGGGGGTAATCAAAACTGACAATAAGAACTCAGTGAGGCCGGGTGCAGTGGCTCAAGCCTATAATCCCAGCACTTTGGGAGGCTGAGGCGGGCAGATCACCTGAGGTCAGGAGTTTGAGACCAGCCTAGCCAACATGGTGAAACCCCGTCTCTATTAAAAATGCAAAAATTAGCTGGGCATGGTGGTGCACACCTGTAGTACCAGTTACTTGGGAGGCTGAGGCAGGAGAATCACTTGAACCTGGGAGGCAGAGGTGGCGGTGAGCCAAGATTGTGCCACTGCATTCCAGCCTGGGTAATAGAGCGAGATTCCGTCTCAAAAAAAAGAAAAAAGTAAGGAAAAAGAAGAAGAACTCAGTGTGCTGGTCCCTCTGCCCTTAAGCAGCATCAGTGCCAGTTGCAGTGGCTCACACTGGTAATCCCAGCACTTTGGGAGGCCGAGGCGGGTGGATCACCTGAGGCTAGGAGTTCGAGACCAGCCTGACCAACATGGAGAAGCCCTATCTCTACTAAAAATACAAAATTAGCTGGGTGGGGTGGCACATGCCTGTAATCCCAGCTACTCGGGAGGCTGAGGCAGGAGAATCGCTTGAAACCGGGAGGCAGAGGTTGCAGTGAGCTGAGATTGCACCATTGCACTCCAGCCTGGGCAACAAGAGTGAAACTCCATCTTGAAAAAAAAGGCATCCGCATAATCAGAGCCACCATTAGTGCCAATTCTCTCGGCACCAGGACCCCTTTCCCTACACAGTCTCATTTAATTCTCACAAAAACCCCGTCAGGTAGGGACTATTATAATCACCCCAGGTTAAGAAGGAGGAAACTGAATGGGCACAGTGGCTCACAGCTATAATCCCAGCACTTTGGGAGGCCTAGGCAGGAGGATCACTTGAGCCTAGGAGTTCGAGGCCAGCCTGGGCAATATAGTGAAACCCTGTCTTTACAAAAAATACAGAAATTAACCAGGAGTGGTGGCGTGCACCTGTGGTCCCAGCTACTTGGGAGGCTGAGGTGGGAGGATCACCTGAGCCTGGGAGTTTGAGGCTGTAGTGAGCCGTGATCTGATCGTCCCGCCACTGTGTGACAGAGAGATCCCTTGCCTCAAAAAAAGAAAATGCAAAAAAGGAGGAAACTCCAGCATGGCCAACCTGTGAAACCCCGTCTCTGCTAAAAATACAAAAATTAGCTGGGCATGGTGGTGGGCGCCTGTAATCCCAGCTACTTGGGAGTCTGAGGCAGGAGAATCACTTGAACCTGGGAGGCGGAGGTTGCAGCGATGCAGTGAGCCAAGATCGCGCCATTTTACTCCAGCCTGGGCGATAACCAGAGACTCCGTCTCAAAAAAAAAAAGGAGGAAACTGAGGCTCAGCGAGACAAGGCCGGTTGCATGATGTCACACGGCTGGAGAGGGCAGGGATTGGCACTTGGATCTTTCTGACTTCAAAGCATATTCCTTTCCACCTTCTCTGGCTAAAAGGGGTACAGCCCACGGGTGACCCTCCAACCCTGCCCTGTACTGGGGCCCTGTGTGCCTTCCCAGGCCAGCGGGCAGTGGTCACTGAGCTCAGCCCTACTGCTTGGCACCCCCCTCTGGAGGCCCCATCTTGGTTCTCGCCCCTCCCTTCCTCACCCAGGCCAGCTTCCTGGTCCTCCCAGGCTGGTTGTTGGATGGCTCAGCCCCGGCTGGCTTGACTCTGTCTAGCTTTTCCTCGTGGACTGCCAGGGCTGCCTCCTGTCCTCCTGCTCACCGCCCTTGCCCGCCCAGCAGGTCGGGCAAGTGAGTGACTCACACACCTGGGCCCTGTGTGGGCCCAGCCCGGGGAGCCAGCGTACTCACCCTCTGGGCTCCTGCCTGCTACTTCAACCGACAGACGGACCCTTCCCAGTAGAAAGGGGCTGCCCCTGTCACTTGTGCTCCCTTCCCGGAGGACTGCGATTGGACTGCACAGGATTGAGGTCAGTTTCCTTTCTGTTTTCAACCATCTCTGCCCCTCGCTGAGTTGGAGGAGAATCTTTTGGAGGTCGTGGGGGAGGGGTCCCCGCTGTTATTGACACGCTTGTGCGTCAGGCCCAGGGACACCCGGCTCCCTCCCAGCAGGTGCTGGAGCTTGGGGACACCTTGGGATGGACTCTGTGAGGAGAACTGTGCTGGGTGCCTCTATGGGTATGACCCTGATCCTGCAGCCACCTAGCAGGGCAGGTCACGGCAACCTGGAGTGAGAACGGCAGAGGTGGACTGCAAGGGCATATGTAGGGGGGACATTCCTCACTTCCTTCTTAGGGTCACAGAGTGAGGGATGCAGCTTGAGATGGCTTCAGTTCAATGGCATCATTTTACAGCTGGGAGAACTGAGGCTTAGAGGAGAGGGAGTAACTGAGGTGGATTGATGCGTTGGTGGTAGAACTGGGGCTGGAAGCCGGACTGGCCGACTCCCCACCCAGGGCTCCTTCCTTGGTCCTCCCTGCCTGTTCCTGGCTGTTTCCCCCTGCTTTTCCACCCTGTTAGCTCTCTCCCATGCCATCCAGGCATCAGCAGGGAGGAGGAATGCAGCTGGTGGGAGCCATTTCACAGGGGGATTTTATGGGCTCACATTTGGAAGGCATTTTGAAGGTCGTCCAGGCCATGAACCTCCGACAGGTGGCTGTTTAGCCACAGCTCTCCGGGAATGGAGAGCTCACTGTTTTTTTTTTTTTTTGAGACGGAGTTTCACTCTTGTTGCCCAGGCTAGAGTGTAATGGCACGATCTCAGCTTACCATAACCTTCACCTCCCAGGTTCAAGCAATTCTCCTGCTTCAGCCTCCCAAGTAGCTGGGATTACAGGCATGTGCCACCACACCTGGCTAATTTTGTATTTTTAGTAGAGACGGGGTTTCTCCATGTTGGTCAGGCTGGTCTCAAGCTCCCGACCTCAGTTGATCTGCCCGCCTCAGCCTCCCAGAGGGCTGGGATTGCAGGCGTAGAGCTCAGTGTTTTTGGAGGCAGCCTCTTTCATTTGCATGACCAGTGTCTGGCAAATTACTGGGCACTTACTTCATGGTGAGTGCCTTGCTAACAAAGCACAGTAGGTGTGTAAATGCCTTTCATTCCCGACACCCCAATGAGGTAAGTGTTATTGTTATCACTCTTATTTTATAGCAGAGGAAACAGGCACAGAGAGGTTAAGTAACTTACTCAAGATTTCGCAGCTTGAGAAGGAGGAGCCGAGCTTTGAACCTAGGGAGTGTGGTTCTAGTGCTCAGCCAAGCTCTTAGCTGCTGTACTTGGCTGCTACCATAGGAGAACAGGGCTTCCTAGGGAGGGGGGTCCTGCCTGTCATGGTGAAGCTGAGGTTGGAAGGGGGACTGTGTGACGCTCTGGCTGGTTGGCCTCCTGGGGCTGAAATGTCACTATCCAAGCTCTTCTCCCGTCACCTGCTTTGCCTCCTTGGCAAATTACCCTATCCTCACGTAGCCCCCAGCTACCAGAGTCCAGGACCAATGGCTGATGACCCCCAGGACGGTTGTGTGCAACAACAGAGGGAGGGTTGAAAGCCGTGGCTCAGGATCTCCGATACCACTCAGTGTTTCCTTGGAGTGTCCCGGGCAAAGGAGGCAGGAGGTGAGAGTGGGCGTGGCAGAGGGGCAGGAGGGGCCTGGGCCCTGCATCTGTTTCCTTATTAACATTTTGGCCTCCTGGAGTGGCACCTCACGTGCTGCCTGTCCACCCCACCTTGCCCGTCTATTTAGGAGAGCTTGGTGGTTAAAGAGGGCAGCGCTTCATCCTAAGGTGCTGGACAGTTTACAAAGCCAGCCAACGCCGTCCTGAAGGGTGCTCCCAACAGCCTGGGGAGCTGGGAAGGGCAGGAATTGTGATGATGCTCATAGTTGAGGGATGGAGGCTCAGAGACGTCAGGTGAGCTGCCTGGGGCCACACAGCTAAGTGATGGAACAGAGTCAGATCCTGCCTCCCCAACCCGCCGACTCCTGGCTTCTAACAGAGCATGCTCCACACCAAGGCTGGCTCCTCCTCTACATGGTTTTTCCTCCAGAGAAATCCTCGTCGGGGGCAGAAGTGTCAGGGCTGCTGAGGCAGGGCTGCCTCCCTGGCTTTTGGCCCCTAAATTAGAGTCTCCTGAGGTGGCTGGGGGCTACCCCTCTCTTCTGTCCCCGCAAAGGCTTGCTCTGAGTGTGATGCTAGCAGTCCTTCTGGCTGGATCTCTTCAGTTAATGAGACTCTGGGACTTTCAGGGGGGTGACTGGCCTGGCTCCATTCACATCCCTACCCCCTGGAAGGTGGAAGAAGGGTCCCCGATATCTTCTTCCAGGACTTCCTCTCCAGGGCAGTCATGGGAACAAGAGATTCTTCAGTTGATCCCATCCTGTCTTCTCCCTCTCCTAATGATAATACTAATCACAGCAATATTGACTACTAATACTAGTCATGTTCCTGATGGAACACATCCGTGGTCCCAGCTACTCGGGAAGTTGAGATGGAAGGATCTCCTGAGCCCAGCAGTTTGAGGCTGCAGTGAATTGTGATTGCCATTGTTACATTTTCTTTTTCTTTTGTTTTCCTTTTTTTTTTTTTTTTTTTTTTTGAGATGGAGTCTAGCTCTGTTGCCCAGACTGGAGTGTAGTGGTGTGATCTCGGCTCACTGCAATGTCTGCCTCCTGAGTTCAAGTGATTCTCCTGCCTCAGCCTCCCAAGTAGCTGGGACTACAGGCGCCCACCACCACCACACCCGGCTAATTTTTATATTCTCAGTAGAGATGGGGTTTCACCATGTTGGCCAGGCTGATCTCAAGTAGTCAGCCCGCCTTGGCCTCCTAAAGTGCTGGGATTACAGGCGTGAGCCACCGCGCCCGGCCCACTATTGCTACATTTTCATTTATTGGGCACCCACTTTATACCAAGCTCTGTGCCTGGCATCCAGCAGGCCATGGCTCACTGAGCCCTCCTGGCAACCCCATTTCACAGATGAGAAAGCTGAGGTCCAGAATGATGAAGTCATTTGCCCTGGGTCACATAGCTGGTCAATGACACTGAAATCATCAGTCAAAAAGTTGAAAGCGCACTTCACCCAAAGTCACCACCCAAGGTCACGCACTGTTCATGGCACAGCCAAGACTAGAGCCTGGATTGGCTGAATCCTGATTTCCTGCTCTTCCCACTCAGTGCCTCTGGGTTGGGCTACAGTGGGACTTTTGAGCCATGGGTTCTAGAGTTGTTTCTGCCTTTACAGGACATAAAACAAGCCACTCAATCTCTTGTGGCCTGGGTCATACCATCTGAGTGCAGGGGCTGGTGATTTATTCCCTGTGAATAATAGTCATGGCTAGGAATGCCTTTCAAACATTGGCACATGCACACAGAGAATTAGTATGAAGGGAGATAATTACCCAAGCCATGTCTCCAGTCTCTTCTGTGATTGTGAAAGCTTTGAAATTTGATCCTTAGAATGAACTTGGACCTCCAGATATGGTGGCTTATGCCTATCATCCCAGCACTTTGGGAGGCTGAGACAGGTGGATCACATGAGGTCAGGAGTTCGAGACCAGCCTGGTGAACATGGCAAAACCTCATCTCTACTAAAATACAAAAATTAGGTGGTCATGGTGTTGTGCACCTGTAGTCCCACCTACTCAAGAGGCTGAGGCAGGACAATTGCTTGACCTGGGAGGCGGAGGTTGCAGTGAGCTGAGATTGTAGTGAGCTGAGATGGTGTCACTGCACTCCGGCTTGGGTGACAGAGCGAGACTCTGTCTCGAGAAAAAAAAAAAAAAAAAGAATGACCTTGGACCAGCCTGGGCAACATAGTAAAACCCCATCTCACCAAAAAAAAAAAAAAAAAAAAAAAAAAAATTAGCCTGGTGTGGTGGCTCGCCTGTAGTCCCAGCTACTCAGGAGGCTGACGTAGGAGGATCACTTGAGCCCAGGAGGTCGAGGCTGCAGTGAGCCAAGATGGCACCACTGCACTCCACCCTGGGCAGCAGAGTGAGACCCTGTCTCAAAGAAAATTTTATATATATGTATGTATAAAATGACCTTGGGATGCAGGAACACAACCATGTTCTATTGTGGGGAAGCTGAGACTCAGGGACATGAACTCACTCACTCAAGGTCAGAGGACCAGGAGATGGGGAACCAAGGATTTGAACTTGGTCTGGTCTTCATGTCTCCAGAAGTCAGCACCTGCCATCATGTTGAGAGGCAGCTCCCCAGGCAATGGGAGTCTCCCAGGATACTCAGGCGAGAAGCAGTGAACAAGTTTGGAGCATGGACTCCTTGGATTCCAGGCAGCCAGTCTTATAGGAGCAAGGTTTAGGAGCTTAGCAGGTAAGTCTGAGGCAGGTAGCCTGGAGCTGCCACCAAGTAAGTCTTCTTCTCCCCTGCTCAGGCCTTCTCCCATTTTTTCCTTCAGCAGAATGACGGAGACCCCCTTCCCCCATCCTTCCTTGTCTCACAAACAGAGGCAGCCTTTGTTTCAAGGGGAACCAAGAAAACAGGGAGCTCTCCAGACCACACTGTGACCTGCTCTGCAGGTAACCCTGGTCCTTCCTCCTGGTCCAGCCAAGCCCAGCTCAGCTACTTTAGAGACATCTGATACCCCAGCATGGGGAGGGAGGAGAGGGAGGGAGCCAGTGGGGTTAAGCAGTGCCCCTGCCCACCTTCTCCCTCCCCATCTTAGTCTACCCTGTCTCTCCCGCTGAGCAATGTTATAATTAAATCTGATAAGCATCCATTCTATCTGATAAAAAGGGTCCCAATGTCATGATTGGTTTGAGCCAGCTGGGGTGGGGGATGGGACCCTAGGCTGGGAGCCAGAAGGCTGCCTCTGCTCCCCACGCCATTCTTCACGCCCTGCATGACCTTGAGCAAATGCTTGCCCTCTTGGGGCCTCAGTTTCTCTCTCTAGGAAAGGAGGATGTTGGCTTGAGCCATGAGTTCTAGTCGTGTTCCTGGTGGCACACGCCTATGGTCCCAGCTACCCGGGAGGCTGAGATGGAAGGATCGCCTGAGCCCAGAAGTTCGAGGCTGCAGTGAGCTGTGATGACACCACTGCACTCCAGCCTGGGCAACAGAGCGAGACTCCTTTCCAAATAAATAAATAAATAAAATCATTCTCTTAATAATTTTTTTTTTAAAGTAAAGAGGCTGGGTGCTGTGGCTCATGCCTGTAATCCCAGCACTTTGGGAGGCCGAGATGGGCAGGTCACTTGAGATTGGGAGTCTGAAACCAGCCTGGCCAACATGGTGAAACCTCATCTCTGCTAAAAATACAAAAATTAGCCAGGTGTGGTGGCGTACGCCTGTGTCCCAGCCACTTGGGAAGCCGAGGCGGGAGAATCGCTTGAACCCTGGAGGTGGAGGTTGCAGTGAGCTGAGATCCCGCCACTGCACTCTAGCCTGGGTGATAAAGTGAGACTATGTCTCAAAAAAAAGAAAAAAAAAAAAAGTAAAGAAAACCAAGAGGAAAATAACTAGAGGGCAATAACTCCCCCACATCCCATCTCCCACCCCCTATTCCTCAGGGCCCTTCCAGCTGTGAAAGTCTCTGAATTGCTTGAATGGATGGCTCCCCAGTGCCCTCTCTGGGTTCCCTGCCAGTGCTCCCTCTCCTTCCTCCCTGTGTGGCCGCAAAGCCCAGGGAGCACAGGAATGCTGGGGAGGTTCTTATTGCTTCCAATATTCGGGGGACTGGCCAAGACTGGAGGGATCTCTGTAAAAACCTGCCCCTAGTCTGTGTGGACAATTTTTGGAATAAACATGGGATGCCAACGTTTGCGGGAGAAGAGGCCTCCTAAGTCCTTCCACCTTATTAGTGGAAAAATTTGGACTTTTTGGTCAGACTTGGGTTCAGATCTCAGCTCTGTCCCTTCCGATGGTGTGAACTTGGATGAGTCACTTGGTCTCACTGAGGTGTTGAGAGGGTTATGAGTTATCCCAGGCAGATCACTGAACCTGGTGCACAGCAAATGCTCAATGAAAGGAAGGCCATGTCTTGGCACCAGGGTTGCCCCAACTCCCTGTTTCTGACAAATAGACAAGGCTGGCCGGGCACAGTCACTCACACCTGTAATCCCAGCACTTGGGGAGGCCGAGGTGGGTGGATTGCTTGAGCCAAGGAGTTTGAGACCAGCCTGGGCTACATGGCGAAACCCCGTCTCTACTGAAAATATGAAAATTAGTCAGACATGGTGGTGTATGCCTGTAGTCTCAGCTACTTAGAGGCTAAAGCATGAGAATCGCTTGAGCCTGTGAGGCAGAGTTTGCAGTGAGGCAGAGTTTGCAGTGAGCCAAGATCACACCACTGCACTCCAGCCTGGACAGGAGAGTGAGACCCTGTCTCCAAAAGAAAAAAAAAAAAAAAGACAAGGGTCAGGGATGGCAGGATGCCTCGTTGTGCTGTCTTGGATGGCACTGACTTGCTCCATTCAGGCGGGCGGATGTCTCTAAGTGGGGCAGGGATCCCACTCTGCTTTCTAGCCTTTTTCTCTTCTTCATTTTCTTGAAAAGTTGTTCTGGAAACTATGAAACCAGGCCACGGGCCTCCATGCCTGCTCTCCTGGGACTACCGGGCTGTTTCATCTCTGAGTCTTGCTTCTCCTAAAGGAAACTGGAAACCTTGGGCTCTGATCAGGGAATGCAGGGGTGGGCGAAGGGGGCAACCTGCTTCACATTGATCTCACCCCAGAACCCGGTGGCTGGCTGATGCCGCTGATCAGAACTCATGTGGTCGGAGGATTTGTGGGTCAGCATGAGATCTTTTAATACACTAGAGAATAATCTCCCTAAAGCTCTAGGCTCCTGGCCGGTGCTCCACACACAATTCTGAGACAGCACCCAGGGAATGGGTTGGGATTGACTCCGACCAGAACTTGAGAGGCTGGCACGGCTCTGTTCCCAGGCCCCACCTTGGAGCCACAGGGCAGGGAGCTTACTACATTGGAGACATTTTATGGCACCACCCGTACCCCCCACCTGGAGCCGATCCAGAGACCTGTAGTTCGGGATTGAGCAGGTTAAATTCCCTGGTGGCTTCTGGGAAAATGCTTGATCAGGCTCTGTGCTCTGCTGTCTTTACTGAGCACTCTCAAAGTTCATCACCCCCAGGACACTCCTCTTTTTTTGTTTCTACCCCTAAAACATCAACATACTCCTCTCTGCTTTGCCTGGAATCCTTGCCAGGGGATTTTCCAGTTAGCAGAAAAACTGCATCCAGTTTCCGACCTATTCACTGAGGGAGTGGGTGACTGGGAGGGGAGGGTTATTGCCCTCTAGTGCTTTTCTTGCTTTCTTTCTTTTTTTTTTTTTTTTTTTTTTTTTTTTGCCCAGGCTGGAATGCAGTGGCACGATCTCGGCTCACTGCAACCTCCGCCTCCTGGGGTCAAGCAATTCTCCTGCCTCAGTCTCCTGAGTGGCTGGGACCACAGGCATGAGCCACCATACCTGGCTAATTTTTGTATTTTTAGTAGAGATGGGGCTTTGCCATGTTGGTCTCAAACTCCTGGACTCAAGTGATCCACCTGCCTTGGTCTCCCAAAGTGCTAGGATTGTAGGTGTGAGCCACTGTCCCTGTCCCTTTTTCTGTTGGTTTTCTTTACTTTAAAAAAATTCATTAAGATAATTATTTTCTTTCTTTACTTGTTTTTTTTTTTTTTTTTTTTTTTGAGACGGAGTCTCGCTCTGTCGCCCAGGCTAGAGTGCAGTGGCGCAATCTCGGCTCACTGCAAGCTCCGCCTCCCGGGTTCACGCCATTCTCCTGCCTCAGCCTCTCCGAGTAGCTGGGACTACAGGCGCCCGCCACCGCGCCCGGCTAATTTTTTGTATTTTTAGTAGAGACGGGGTTTCACTGTGGTCTTGATCTCCTGACCTCGTGATCCGCCCGCCTCGGCCTCCCAAAGTGCTGGGATTACAAGCGTGAGCCACCGCGCCTGGCCTTATTTTCTTTCTTTACTTGTTTATTTATTTATTTGAAATGGAGTCTTGCTCTGTCGCCCAGGCTGCAGTACAGTGGCATGATCACAGCTCATTGAACTCCTGGGCTCAATGATCCTCCCACCATAGCCTCTCAAGTAGCTGGGACCACAGGCGTACACCACCATGCCTGTATAATTTATTTTTACTTTTTGTAAAGACAGGGTCTCACTATGTTGCCCAGGCTGGTCTTGAACTCCTGGGCCCAAGTGATCCTCCCACCTCGACCTCTTAAAATGTTATAGGCATGAACCACTGTGCTTGGCCTCCTTTTGGTTTTCAATTGTATTCATCCATCCATCCATCCATCCGTCCATCCATCTAGCCATCCATCCTCCATCCATCCATTTGTCTACCACCCATAATTTTCATCTGTCCATCCATCCTCCATCCATTCATTCATCCAAAGACTGTTTATTGAATTCCTCTTCTGTGCCAGACACTGCATTCTGGAGACACAACTCTGTGCACTGGATACATGATCCTGCCCTCAGGGGGATTATAGTATAGCAGGGGTAACAGACAATTTAACAAGCACTATAGTACTTGGTGCTAGGCTTAACATCTCTGCTTATCAGTGTGCTCATCTGTTTCATGGGATGGTTCCATGCGTGGGATGGGATTATTTTGTTTCCATGGGATAATTCAGTAAAGGGGTGGCTCAGGTCTTGTCATGTAGCAAGTGCTCAGTAAATGTTAGCTATGTTGATCGTGATGGTTGTGATGATGGTGATATAGATGATGATGATTAAGATCATTTTGTTTTGTTTTGTGAGACGGAGTCTCGCTCTGTTGCCCAGGCTGGAGTACAGTGGCGTGATCTTGGCTCACTGCAACCTCTATCTCTTGGGTTCAAGCGATCTCCTGCCTCAGCCCCCCAAGTAGCTAGGACTGCAGGCATGCACCACTACACCCAGCTAACTTTTTGTATTTTTAGTAGAAACAGGGTTTCACCATGTTGGCCAGGCTAGTCTTGAACTCCTGACCTCAAGTGATCCACCTTCCTCGGCCTCCCAATATACCGGGTTTACAGGCATGAGCCACCACACCTGGCCAATTAAGATCATTTAACACAGTGTCTGGCATTGACTAGTTAACCAGATGTATCCATGAGTTGTTCTGGGCAGTTGGCTTGTCCTTGGTAGCCACAGACAGTAGAGGGGATGGTGACATAGGGCAGACCCCAAGCCAGCTTCTCAGGGTGGGGAAGCCCATGAGCAAATTACCTCCACAAAGGTGCTGTGGATGCTAGCTGTGCCTTCTGGGCTGAGTCTAAGGGGTTCTTCAGGGAAGCCTGGACCACCACAGCTGCCTATCTGGTTTGCCCAGTTAGGAGCTGGTTGAGAAGCATCTGAGGGCAAAATGACCCATGAGATGACGAGCTATGGACTGCCTTCGCAGGGGCTGGGGCAGGCTATCTGGGAAGTTCCTGGGAGCTCAGAGGAGGTGGGTGGCACTGGAGGATGACAGGAGGCAGCTATAGGTGGAGCTCTAAGCAGAGCAGCCAGGAATGATCAGGGGGTCCCTGATAACCTCCCGTGGGGCTTAGGGGGCCATGGGGCCAGGAACACATCAGACTTTTTTTTTTTTTTTTTGAGACGCGATCTTGCTCTTGTTGCCTAGGCCAGAGTGCAGTGGGACGATCTCGGCTCACTGTGACCTCCGCCTCCCAGGTTCAAGCAATTCTCCTGCCTCAGGCTCCCGAGTAGCTGGGATTACAGGCACCTGCCACCATGCCCGGCTAATTTTTGTATTTTTAGTAGAGATGGGGTTTCACCATGTTGGCCAGACTGGTCTTGAACTCCTGACCTCAGGTGATCCACTCGCCTCGGCCTTCCAAAGTGCTGGGATTACAGACATGAGCCACCGCACCTGGCCGTACAGCAGTCTTGTTTCTTTTACTGGCAGCTCCTGGAATGGTGCTGGGCACACCCTAGGCACCTGGGATGTTTGTTGAATGCATGCCAAGTCTCTGTTGGGATGGTTTGGTCTAACTATCATGCTGGCTTACCTGGAAGGAACAGTGGTTCTGGAACCAGAGAGAAGAGGGTTCAAACCCTGGCACCCCCACTTATCAGCTCTGCAGGACAATGGGTAAGACATTTCCCCTTTCAGGGCCTCAGTTTCCTCATCTGCAGAATAGGAATTGCAATATCAACACTGAGGGTTGTTGTGTAGATAGAAGATGGTGCAGGGGGTGAGGTTAGCACTCAGAGGGTACCCACGAAGGAGCAGCTGTTATTGTCATTATCCATGCATCTGTGGTGACACCCAGGGTTGTGAGCCAGTACTGTGGGATTGAGAAGGTGGGGATAGAGTGTCTGCTGGACATTGAGAAGTTTTGGGGCAGTGTGGTGGGGGAGAGTCACATAGACCTGGGATCTATTGTTTAGTTGCTGTGTGACCTCAGGCAGGCTACTTACCTTTCTGGACCTCAGTTTCTTGTATGAAAGCAGCCATTCTGGTTGGGCGTGGTGGCTCATGCCTGTAATCCCAGCAATTGGGAAGGCTGAGGTGGGTGGATCACTTGAGGTTAGGAGTTCGAAACCAGCCTGGCCAACATGGTGAAAACCCCGAATATAAAAATTAGCCGGGCGTGGTGGCGGGCTCCTATAATCCCAGCTACTTGGGAGGCTGAGGCAAGAGAATTGCTTGAACCTGGGAGGCAGAGGTTGCAATGAGCCGAGATCATGCCACTGCACTCCAGCCTGGGTGACAGAGCAAGACTCCATCTCAAAAAAAAAAAAAGAAAAAAGAAGGCAGCCATTCTACAGAGTTCTTGCAAGAGTCAGTGGGATCATGCATGAAGACTGCAGAGCCTGGCGTATGGTAAATGTAGACAGATGCACAGTAACAGTGGGGCATCATCAGCACAGGTGGCCTTCAGAGGAGGAGTGGGGTGAAAGGTCTTTGGAGGGGTGAATGTGGGATACAGGGGGGACTCAGGGTTTCGGCAGAGGGAAGGGGCTCAGGGCCTCTTTCATGTCATGTCCCTGATGTGCTGAGTCTCCCTTCCAAACTGACCCACCCCTGTGCCTCTGCTGACCCACTAGGTGGGTCAACATGACCATCCTGGTGAAGGCTTTCGGATCTCAGAAGATGTCATATCTGGGAGCTTAACCTCTTGAGTTCTTGGGGGAAGACTTGGGCAATCTTATCCGAAGGTCACATGGTCTGGGGGAAGGAGCATGGACTCTGGATTTAAATCCCAGCTCTTTCACTCTCCCACTGTGTGACCTTGGATAAGTCACTTAACCTCTCTGGGCCTATTTATTCATAAAGCAGGATAGAGCCACCTTCCTTGCAGGGCTGCCTGGAGGCTTAGCACACCGTGGGCCTCTGTAAACGGGAGAGATGGGTGTGATTCCATGCGGCCTCCACACAGCCTCCGCAGAGGGCAAGGGAGTAGATGTTGATGAGCTCTGGGGCTGGTCCAAAAAGCCAGTCTATAAAATCCCTGCCTGCAGCTTCTGGTGTGTTGCTCATGCGAGTTTATGTGAAGGACACAGCCGGATAAGAGCCCATTGTTCTGAGTGGGGATGGTTTTATGACTCTTAGAAAGCGTCTTTCATCTGGGAGACCAGGGAGCTTATGGAGCCTCCCCGCCCTGGGCAGTGAAACTGTGGGATGATGAAGGTTTCTGGGGCTGGTGCCAGGCTGCAGCCATGGCCAGGCCCTCCTGCCACAGCCCAGGCCAGCCAGTGGGAGCTGAGCACACCTCCTACCACCCACCAGCCAAGTGTCACTGAAGTCTGTCTCTAGGCCCAGGCCCAGGCCCTGCCCTCCTGAGGACCTCTTGCCCAGGCCCGCAGTCTCCAGCCAGGTCTGCTTGGCAAGGCTGGAGGCTCGCTGTGTCCCCGGGCTCTCTCCCTGCTCCCTCTCCTCAGCAGCCAGCGACACATCCCCTCTATCTTTGTGGTAACTTCTAGAACAGGCCCTCAGCCCTGTCTGCCGTCAGCTGACCAGCAACTCTTATGCCTGGGAGCCTGGCCTGGTGCTCTGAGCCCTGGGTTGGAGCAGTAATCTGATGCCAGGAAGCAAAGACCTTGTCTCCTTGTCCTTTCTGGCTCCTTGGCCAGGCCCCAAGCCAAGAAATCCAACCTCCCCTTGGCTCAGCAGACAGCCCCAAGTGCTCTGCCTCTTATCCCTAGAGGAGGCTGCAGATACCCCTGAGGAGTAGGTGGCCCCTGGGGCCTGTGGGATTTGGCCTGCTGGGTAGAGGAGCTGTATGTGTTTGCAGCTGCCTCTGATACCTCAGCCCACATTTACCCTGTGCTAAGGCTTTGTCCTTTGTCCCTTCCCCCTTGACCTTTTCTTTTTTTTTTTCCTTTCTTTTTTTTTTTTGAGATGGAGTCTCACTCTGTTGCCCAGGCTGGAGTGAAGTGGCGTGATCTCGGCTCACTGCAACCGCCGTCTCCCAGGTTCTAGCTATTCTCCTGCCTCAGCCTCCTGAGTAGCTGGGACTACAGGCGCAGACCACCACGCCTGGCTAATTTTTGTATTTTTAGTAGAGACAGGGTTTCCCTATATTGGCCAGGCTGGTCTCGAACTCCTGACCTCAGGTGATCCGTCTGCCTCGGCCTCCCAAAGTGTTGGGATTACAAGTGTGAGCCACTGCACCTGCCACCCCCGCTTGACCTTTTCTGTTTTAGGAGATACAGGAAGGCTAAAGCACGGTGCTGGGGATACCTTATGCCTTAATTGGTCCCTCTCCTTGCGAAGGACTCAGGAATGCCCCCTTCATCCTGCACCAAGACAGTAGCCAGGGACAGACAGTACCACCTGAATATTCATCCCTCCTCTCATCACAGGCTTCTTTGCTTTCAAGGAATAAAAATCATCCACTCAAGTGGCTCAAGTGAAGGGGGTGCTGAGTAAGAACAGGTCATCTTGACGAACATTCCAGGCTAGGACAGAGTGTCTTTGTGCCTCAGTTTCCCCATCGGTAAAATGCGGATACAAGTATCCACTTTATAGGGCTACTGTGAGGATTAAATGAGCTAATACATGTGAAGTGTTTAAACAGAACCTGGTATATAGAGAGTGTTATTAAGCGTTTGCTATTATTATCTTATGATTATTTTTGTAGAGATGGGGTCTTGCTATGTTGCCCAGGCTGGTCTTGAACTCTTGGCCTCAAGCAATCCTCCCACCTTGGCCTCCCAAAATGCTGAGATTATAAGCGTGAGCCACTGTGCCGGCTTGCCGTGGTTATTTTGACACTACATCCCCAGGAGAATGGGCTATTCAGACTAGTCTCTCCTGACACTAAGTCCCATAAAGGAGCAGCTCAGGGAAGTGAGGCGTCCTTCAACCTGATCCCCCGGGATACCTGTGGCTGTCTTTGACCTTAGCTTGCTTTCCCCCAAATGCAGGTCTTGGGTTATGAAGAACCCAGAAGGCTTGAGGGGCTGCTCCGTGCATCCCAGCCCCCCTCAAAATGCCTGTCCTATTGAACAGGGGCAGGAATGTTATGGAAAGAGGGTTTCATCTTGATGAGACCGACTCTATCATCCTTATTTGTAGGCAAAACGTGATCCAGTCTCTCTTTGATACTAGCCTGTTCATGATTGGCTTGATGATGTAGTACATAACAAAGACTGGCTGCTGGCTGGGCACTCTCCATTCATACTGCCTGTGCGAGGCGGGTATCCAGACTTGGGAAGTCCACATTCCCATCCGCCCACTTTCTTCTTCTTTTTTTTTTTTCTTGAGATGGAGTCTTGCTCTGTCTCTCAGGCTGGAGTGCAGTGGTGTGATCTCGGCTCACTGCAACCTCTGCCTCCTGGGTTTAAGAGACTCTCCTGCCTCAGCTTCCTGAGTAGCTGGGATTACAAGCAGCTGCCACCACACCTCGCTAATTTTTTTTTTTTTTTTTGAGACAGAGTCTCGCTCTGTCACACAGGCTGGAGTGCAGTGGCTTGATTTCGGCTCACTGCAAGCTCTGCCTCCTGGGTTCACGCCATTCTCCTGCCTCGGCCTCCTGAGTAGCTCGGCCTACAGGTGCCCGCCACCACGCCTGGCTAATTTTTTGTATTTTTAGTAGAGACGGGGTTTCACCATGTTAGCCAGGATGGTCTCAATCTCCTGACCTCGTGATCTGCCCTGCCTGGTCCTCCCAAAGTGCTGGGATTACAGGTGTGAACCACCGCGCTCGGCCGCTAATTTTTGTATTTTTAGTAGAGACGGGGTTTTGGCATGTTGGCCAGGCTGGTCTTGAACTCCTGACCTCAAGTGATCCACCCACCTCGGACTCCCAAAGTGCTGGGATTACAGGCATGAGTCATCGTGCCTGGCCAGCCACCATGCCTCGCCAGCCACCATGCCTGGCCCACCCATTTTCTGTTTTTTTTTTTTTGAGAAGGAGTCTTGCTCTGTCGCCCAGGCTGGAGTGCAGTGGCACAATCTTGGCTCACTGCAACCTTTGCCTCCTGGGTTCAAGTGATTCTCCTGCCTCAGCCTCCCTAGTAGCTGGGATTGCAGGCATGTGCCACCACGCCTGGCTAATTTTGTATTTTTAGTGGAGACAGGGTTTCGCCATGTTGGTCAGGCTGGTCTCAAACTCCTGACCTCGGGTGATCCATCTGCCTTGGCATCCCAAAGTGCTGAGATTACAGGTGTGAGCCACCATGCCCGGCCACTTTCTGTTTGATCTACTATGGCAGAGGCCCTCAAACTTTTTGGCATCAGGAACTGGTTTCATGGATGTGAAAGACAATTTTTCCATGGATGGGTTGGGGGGATGGTTTTGGGATGATTCAAACGCATTACATTTATTGTGCACTTTATTTCTATTATTACATTGTAATATATAATGAAATAATTATACAACTCACCATAATGTAGAATCAGCAGAAGCCCTGAGCTTGTTTTCCTATAACCAGATGGTCCCATCTGGGGGTGATGGGAGACAGTGACAGATCATCAGGCATTAGATCCTCATAAGGAGCACGCAGTCTAGATCCCTCACATGCGCAGTTCACCACAGGGCTTGTGGTCCTCTGAGAATCTAATGCCACCATTGCTGATCTGATAGGAAGCAGAGCTCAGGTGGTAATGTGAGTGATGGGCATGGCTATAAATACAGATGAAGCTTGCTTACCTGCCACTCACCTCCTGCTGTGTGGCCTGGTTCCTAACAGGCCACACACTGGTTCTGATCCATGGCCTGGGGGTTGGGGACCCCTGCACTATGGAGCTGACTGGTGGGAACGGGGCCAGACTGGGAGGCAGCGGTGGGGACCCTGGGTCCCCATCTTGGCTTTGCCACCAGATTGCTAAGCAATCTTGGACAAGTCACCTAACCTCTCTGACCAGGGAAAGACCACCCCTGTACGCCCTCATTCTCTCTTTCCCAGGTCAGCAGTGGAGACAAGGAGGACAGACTCCTGAGTCCCATCCAGATGTAATGTATCATTGATGATTTTGCTTACACAATAAATCCTGCCCTCACCAGAGTGCTCAGTGAGTGGGTAATTCTGGTTAATTGAATGTTCTGGGACATGGAAATGTTCCCAGAAATCCTTTTTGTTCCTTTTGTGGCTATTGAAACCCATCCACTCATCTATTCAGCACATATTTTTCTCGTGTCTATGCTGCACCAGGGTCTGGAGCAGGTGCTGGGGATACCACCCGGAATGAGACAACAGAGTTCAGCCTCCGTGGACTCACAGTCCGGGGGGAGACATGGGGCAAACATGCCACCACGTATGGTAGGTTGGGCACACTGACCAGGGAATGCAGGCTGTAGGTAGGGGCCTGGGACCCAGTGTGGGAGTCCTTGGAAAGAGCTCCCTGAGAAGGTGCTATTTATGTTGACAGCACTAACAAGCAGTTAACCATAGTGTCTGGGGGATGGAGTAGTCAGGGGCATTCCAGCCGAGGGCAAAGGCTCAGAGAAACACCTGTGCATTCATTTGTGCTGTGGAGCTCAGAGTGTGCAGCTGGGGCAGGGCACAATGGCTCACACCTGTAATAATCCCGGCACTTTGGGAGGCCAGAGCAGGAGAATCACTTGAGCCCAGGAGTTCAAGTCCAGCCTAGGCAACATGGTGAAACCCCATCTCTACAAAAAAATACAAAAATTAGCAGGGCATGATGGTGCGCACCTGTAGTCTCAGTTAGGAGGCTGTGGTAGGGGGGTCACTTAAGCCTGGGAGGCAGAGGTTGCAGTGAGCCAAGATCACATCATTGCACTCTGGCCTCAGTGACAGAGCAAGACTCTATCTCCAAAAAAGAAAAAAAAGAATGTGCTTCTGGGGAAGTGAGAGTGAAGAGGCGGGTGCATGTCAAGAGGGCAAGATTACGTGAGGATGTGGCCTGCTGAGGGCTGGCCTGGATTGTGAGGGCTGCAGGTTTATTTATTTTCCAGTATATGTTTTGTGATGTGACTCTTTCTCACCAAAGTGGAGAGTAGAAGGGAAAATGAAATCAAAACAGTAAATCACAGAGCAGGGGCCTTAAATCAGAGGAGTGACAGAGGGCTGGGAGTGATATTGACAAGTGGAGAGCACAGTTGTGTCTAAAGGGCCACCACTCCTGCGGCCCTGCAGAGTGTGGCCCTGGGAGAATGTGGACCTGGCATTATCAGATCTTCAGATTTGTTAAGAGGAGCTAGAAATCTGGCTTTTAACTTTTTTTTTTTTTTCAGAGACAGGGTCATGCTGTTGCCTAGGCTGGGGTGCAGTGGTGGGATCATGGCTCACTGCAGCCTCAGACTCCTGGGCTCAAGTGATCCTCCCACCTCAGCCACCTGAGTAGCTGGGACTACAGGCATGCACTACCGCATCTGGCTAGATTTTTATTTTATTTTATTTTATTTTATTTTATTTTTGTAGAGACAGGGGTCTCCCTATGTTGCCCAGGCTGGTCTAAAATGCCTGGCCTCAAGCGAGCCTCTTGCCTTTGCCTCCTAAAGCGCTGGGATTACAGGCATGAGCCACTGCTCCTGGCTGCAATCTGACTTTTTATGGGAAATCTCCCAATGATTAAATGATGGCAACTAACAACAACAAAACCACTGTGGGCAAAACAAAATGCTTTGCAGACTCAATTTGTTTTATGAGCAGGTGGTTTGGAACCCTAGACCCAGAGGGTTCTATTGATAAGGGTTCTAGGGTGTCCTTTAGAATCCATTAAGATCCTCCTAAAGAGTGTGCCCCTAACCTGTGCTGGGCTCTGGGAGCACAACGGGGATCTGGGGCATGGCCCCTGCCCTCAAAGCTGTATTATAGCTGCCCTCAAGCTAGATGGGTCAAATCAGTTATGCACCCAGAGCCAACTTATAACAAAAAGACTAAGTGCTATAGAGCTCAGAGGAGGGGGAGGTCAGGGAATGGAGGAGGCCACGTGAAAAGGCCTCCTGGAGATTCTGGGCCTTGTGTTGGTTCTCGGAGGGGAGGGTAAGACTTAGTACAACCAAAGAAGGTAGGGGCATCCTGAGCTGGAGGAGTCAGACATTTCGGGATCAGATGGGAAGTAAGATAATAAAGGAGGCCGGGCACGGTGACTCATACTGGTAATCCCAGCACTTTGGGAGGCCAAGATGGGATGATCTCTTGAGCCCAGGAGTTCAAGACCAGCCTGGACAACATAGTAAGACCACCATCTCTACAAAAAAAAAAAAAAAAAAAAAAAGAAAAGAAAAGAAAAGAAAAAAAAATTAGCCAGGCATGGGTACCTGGCAATATAGGCACTACAGGCACCACCATGCCCGCACCTGTAGTGCCAGCTACTCGCAGACTGGGGCAGGAGGATTGCTTGAACCCAGGAGTTTGAGGTTACAGTGAGCTGATTATGCCAGCCTGAGCCACAGGGCAAGACCCAGTCTCTTAAAAAAAAAAAAAAAAAAGAAAAAAAACAGCCAAGGAAGGGGTTGGAGTACATTGTGAAAGACTGCCATGCCAGTCTGGGACATGTACTTGGCTCTGGCTATGACAGCAGGACCCAAAAGTCCACGTTCTGGTCCAAAGCTTAATGCCATGAGCCTGAGGTCACTCAATGGACATCTATCTGAAGTCTTCTTCCTGCTTTGCTAGCATCCCCAAACCTCTCCTGTCTGCTGTCCTGCCATCATTTATTCACATCAGGGCAGGGGCCACGCCTGTTGTGTTCACTGATGTCTCCTGCATGCCTAGAACGATGTCTGGAACAGAGCAAAAATGCTCAAAGAATATCTACTGCCTACTTAAACTATGAGCCAGTGTCGCCCTAGCCTGGGGCTCAGGACAACTCTGTGGTGCTTATGTTCTTGTGTCGAGAGGGACAATAAACAAACCAACGAGTCGGTGAATAAGATGATTTCAGAGCGTGGCCTGTGTGGCTTGTCTCACTGCACTGTAGCCGTCTGTTTATCTGTGTCTTCTCCTAAGCCTATGAGCTCCGAGGGGGCGGGGCTGGGGTCTGTCTGGTTCCTTGTCTCACTGGTAGCCTCTGAGGCTGGTGCCTGACAAATAGGGAGTAGTAAAAACAAACAAACAAAAAAATGTTTTTGCCGGCTGTAGGCTGTAAGGAACACAAGCTGAAAATGATTTCAACCTAAGTGCACCTGTACCCTTTGGAGGCTGCAGAACTTGTCATTATCAACCCAGGAGTAATTGCTGATAAGCCCGCGTGTGAATTTCCTTGCAAATAGAGAGGTAGCGGGGGAGTGTTTAACAACAACGCGGATAATCTTAATTAATGACCTGATAACTGTAATTAATTGCATCATATCCAGAGGCCCTCTTTGGAATTTCAGGAGGGAGTACCTAGTGTTTGGCAGCTTTGTAGCTGCAAAGGCAGGGGAGTGCTAGGATCTCAGTCTCAGCACTTTGCTGCTCAGTGAGCTTTGCCAAGTTACTCTCAGTTCTGAGCCTCAGTTTTCTCCTGGGGAAAATGGGGCTACATCACTGGGGTGTTGCTGGTCTCAAAGCCGCCAATGCCTAAACCCGCCAGGGTTGTTCTTGGAGGTTAGGGTGCATAGCTGCAAGGTTCCCCATGTTGCCATGGCGGGGGTGGTGGGCAGTAAGGGGCCGCCGAGACTGGTTGAGGGGCAGGTCATAAGTCTAGGGTTTCCCCTGGGGCCGGCCCAGGAATCTCTCACCCTTTTGGGGGAACCTCAGGGCAAAATATTGAAGCGGGGGAGGAGAAGCCGGCATCCTGCGCGCCTGCGGGATCTCCCCGCGGGAGAACCGGGGAAGGAGAACCGGGAGGCGGGAAGCGGGGACCCTGGGGTGGGTGAAGGGGCGAGGAAGTCGCTATGTGGCCGGGGCCCGGCCCCATCCCCGCGGGCCTCAGTTTCCCCCCTGTACTGTGGGGGGCCGGTGGGCTGCCGGGACCGCTGGGAGGTCGCAGCGGGTTGGGAGAGGCCCCGTCTCCCTCGCGGCGCGCTCGGAGTAGGGAGGGGGCGCGGCGGCCGCGGCCCCGGCCACCAGGGGTTAAGCGGTGACCTCAGCCGCGGCGCCCCGGGACCGGGCGGGCGGGGGCGGCGCCGCGTCGCGCACGGC
>NW_026652284.1:16084931-16151979 GCF_009828535.3 Hylobates moloch
GGCGGCGGGGGCGCCGTCCCGGCCATGGGCGCCTGCGACGGCCTGCGGAGCTGGAGGCGCGGCGCCGGCCGCCGGGCGCCTTTGTGAGCGGCGCGGACGACAAAGGCGCGGGCCCGGGCAGCCGAGGCGGGTGAGTGAGCGCGGGGGCCCTGCCTCCGCGGGATCCTCGCGTGTCCCCGAGTCTGCGAGTGCGCGGGAGGCGCTCCAGGCGCCAGGGTCCTCCGGGGGTCCCGGGCGTGTCGCCGTGGGCCGGCGGGGGGCCGTGTCCGCCGCTGTGTCCCTGTGTCTGGGTGTGAGAGCCCCGAGCCCGCGTCTTCCCTCTCTGTGGGTCTCTCCTTGTGTCACTGGAGTTCTGGTGTTACTAGGGCGAGTGGCCTTTGTGCTTCAGCTTGTGTATGTGTGTGCGTGTGTGTGGCCTCCAGCCGGTTGGGGTCAGGACAGTTTGGGAACCCCCACCCCCACCCTGTGCCTCACTTTCCCCTGTGGTCCACCTCCTCCTGCGCTGACCTTGGGGGTCCCTGGGATCGGGTGAAGTCAGGGAGTGCCCCTGTCACCTCTGTGGTGAGTCAGCCTCTCCCACCCTGGACCCCCGCCCAGAGGCGGAACGGGGCGGCCTCCTGCAGGAGGAGAATGTGGGAGGAGAGGATGTCGGGTCAGCCGGAGGCCGTGGCTGCGGAGCTGCCAGTCCCGGATCCTCCCTGGGACAGGGATATGTGTCAGGGAGGGCCTTAGATGAAGACCAGCCTCCCTGGAGTCCCTGCGATGGCCTCTGAGAGGGAGCGCAGGCCTGACTGTAGGGGGCATGGGGACAATTCTTCCTCTCTTTCCCAAAGCGGGGCCCTGGGGTCTCGAATCTTCCTTTGGCCCTGAAAGCCAGGAGGCCCTGCGTTGCATCAGTGCCAAGCAGAGAGGTGGTGGCTGGTGGGCTGCACTTTCCCACTGGCTTTGGAGCTCAGTAGCTGCCCCAGACTCCTTGGCCTCCCTTAAGGATGCTACTGGGAAGCCACGTCCCACCTGCCGGTAGTCCCATCTGCTCCTCCTCGGATTCTGGGGAGAGAGGGCAGGTTATGCGGGCTCATTAAAATGCATAGCTCTTCCCAGCATCCGCCGAGCACTGTGCCCCCCACGGTGTTCAGGCCCTGGACACAGACTAGAAAGCGGGTCAGCCTCCGGAAATCTCCAAGCTCCCTGTGACTGTGGGCTGGGGACTGCTGTTCCCCTTCCTCGGGCCCTCAGGCTGAAGCTCAGAACCCTCCTGTAAGGAAGGCGTCCTGGGGTGCCCGAATCTGATGCTTGCTCTGTCCCCAGGCGCTTGCCTTCCTGAGGCCCCCTGTCCCTTCCCCTTCCGCCAAAGAGCCTCTGTGGGCTATTCTCTCTATCCAGGAAGTGGGTCCCAACCTTCACCTCTTTGATTTCTCACTCGGGAGCTACTTCCTTTCCAGTGAGCCAGGCTAGCCCCAGTGCTCTGAGGGTTCCTGCCCCAGTCGTGGGGGGTGAGGGGCTTTTTTACGGACTTCCAGTGGAGCAGGGACCATGTCTGTCCTTGATCACAGCTCAGAACAGTGCCTGGTGCATAGTGGGTGCTCTACACATAGTTGCTGAATAAATGAATGTCCAATAACTAATGGTTCCCAAATTCTGTTTCAAGTTTTAACTCTGGAGGAGTCTGGGGAGGAGGGAAAGCTGGTGGACTGCTCTGGGGCCCAGGTACCAGGTTAGTATAAGAGGAGGTTGGGTGTGGTGGCTCACCCTTGTAATCCCAGCACTTTGGGAGGCCAAATTGGGGGGATCACTTGAGGTCAAGAGTTCAAGATCAGCCTGGCCAACGTGGTGAAACCCTGTCTTTACTAAAAATGCAAAAATTATGGCCAGGCTCAGTAGCTCATGCCTGTAATCCCAGCACTTTGGGAGGCTGAGGTGGGCGGATTACCTGAAGTCAGGAGTTCAAGACTAGCCTGGCCAACATGGTGAAACCCCATCTCTACTAAAAATATAAAATTAGCTGGGAATCGTGGCGCATGCCTGTAGTCCCAGCTACTCGGGAGGCTGAGGCAGGAGAATTGCTTGAACCCGGGAAATGCAGGTTGCAGTGTGCGGAGATCACACCGTTACACTCCAGCTTGGGTGACAAGAGTGAAACTCCATTTCAAAACAAAAACAAAAACAGAAATTAGCCGGGTGTGGTGGTGCACGTCTATAATCCCAGCTATTTGGGAGGCTGAGGTGGGAGGGTCGCTTGAACCCCAGAGGCGGAGGTTACAGTGAACCAAGATTGTGCCACTGCACTCCAGCCTGGGTAACAGAATGAGACTATCTCAAAAGAAAAAAAAAAAAAAAAAGAAGATTGAGCATGGTGGCTCACGCTTGTAATCCCAGCACTTTGGGAGCTTCAGGTGGGAGGATCACTTGAGCCCAGGTGTTTGGGACCAACCTGGGCAACACGGGAGACCATGTCTCTCCAAAAAATTTTAAAAATTAGTTGGATGTGCTGGTGCACGCCTGTAGTCCCAGCTACTCAGGAGGCTGAGATGGGAGATCACTTGAGCCTGGAAGTTCGAGGCTGCAGTGAGCTACGATTGTGCCACCGTACTACAGCTTAAGTGACAGAGGGAGACCCTGTCTTAAAATATATATATATATGAGGAAAGTGTACCGTTACTTGGGGAAATACTATATTAATTAACAGACATTTATAATATATGCTGAGTGCCAGGTACTGGGCTAGATGCTTTAAGCATGTACCTGTTATACACTGAGAAGGAACAGAGTGGAAAGAATACATGTAATTTTCTTAGATTAATTTTGAAAAGATAAAGTAAGTGATATATATGCCATGATAAGATAACAACGTGTATTTATATTGCACTTTCATATCTGCTATCTCTTTGTTTTGACAACACCCTAGTAATTAGGCAGGGAGATGGGTTCATACCCATTTTACATATGAGGAAGATGAACATACAGCATTTAAGTGACTGCCAAAGGTCACTGCTGAAGCAAATCAGCGAAGGAGCCAGCACTCAGCCTGGGACTCCCTGGCCACTCAGTCCTTGCTTTCTCTTGCACAACTGTCTCTAGTGCCTTTTGTATTCTTGTCACCCGGCTGGACAATGGTGAATGAGCCACTGTTCTTGCCCTCAAGGGGTCTAAAGTCCAGGAGAGAATCAGGCTCTTTAACAACTGAGTGTGCCAAAGTTGTTCCACCCCACAGTGCCACCTTGGGCCCAGCTCAGCCCCTTCCTTGCAGTGTCCCAGAGAGTTCTTCTTCTCTCTACCTCAGTGGAGGGCATCAGAGCCATTTTCTTTCAGGACCCTGGTCTGATGACATTCCCAGGAGTGACTGGTCCTTACAGAGCCTCTGCTGGGTCCTGGGCAGTGGTGAGTTGGGAGCCAGCTCATACCTACACATAAGAGCTGATTGCTAAATTTTAGGAATTTTATGACCCGGTTGCTAAACACAGCCATTATAAAAAATTTTGAGGCCAGGCGCGGTGGCTCATGCCTGTAATCCCAGCACTTTGGGAGGCCGAGGCAGGCAGATCACCTGAGGTCGGGAGTTCGAGACCAGCCTGGCCAACATGGTGAAACCCCATCTCTACTAAAAATACAAAAATTAGCTGGGTGTGGTGGCTCATGCCTGTAATCCCAGCTACTCGGGAGTCTGAGGCAGGAGAATTGCTAGAACCCAGGAGGCGGAGGTTGCAGTGAGCCAAGGTTGTGCCATTGTACTTCAGCCTGGGGGAAAAGAGTAAAACTCCGTCTCAAAAAAAAATTTTTTTTTGAGTATATACATTCATCATTAAGTAAATTATATATATATACACATACATATGTGTGTGTGTGTGTGTGTGTGTGTGTGTGTGTATATATATATATATATTTTTTTTTTTTTTTTGAGACAGAGTCTTTCTCTTTTGCCCAGGCTGGAGTGAAGTGGTACAATCTCAGCTCACTGCAACCCCTGCCCCCCGGTTTCAAGTGATTCTCCTGCCTCAGTCTCCTGAGTAGCTGGAATTACAGGTGCCCGCCACCACGCCCAGCTAATTTTTGTATTTTTAGTAGAGACGGGGTTTTACCATGTTGGCCAGGCTGGTCTCAAACTCCTGACCTCAGGTGATCCACCGGCCTCAGCCTCCCAAAGTGCTGGGATTACAGGCATGAGCCACCACGCCTGGCTATTATTATATATTTTTGAGATGAAGTTTCACTCTTGTTGCTCAGGCTGGAATGCAATGGCATGATCTTTGCTCACTGCAACCTCCACCTCCTGGGTTCAAGTGATTCTCCTGCCTCAGCCTCTGGGATTACAGTAGCTGGGATTACAGGCGCCCACCACCACACCTGGCTAATTTTTTGTATTTTAGTAGAGATGGGGTTTCACTATGTTGGCCAGGTTGGTCTTGAACTCCTGACCTCAGGTGGTCCACCTACCTTGGCCTCTAAAAGTGCTGGAATTACAGTCATGAGCCATTGTGCCTGGCCATAAATTTTATACATATATATATAATAATAACAATAATTTTTTTTTGAGATGGAATTTTGGCTCTTGTCGCTCAGGCTGGAGTGCAATGGCATGATCTCGGCTCACTGCAACCTCTGCCTCCCACATTCAAGCAATTCTCATGCCTTAGCCTCCCGAGCAGCTGGGATTACAGGAGTCCACCACCACGCCCGGCTAATTTTTGTGTTTTTAATAGAGACTGGGTTTCACCATGTTGCCCAGGCTGGTCTCAAACTCCTGACCTCAGGTGATCTGCCCACCTCAGCCTCCCAAAGTGCTGGGATTACAGGTGTGAGCCACCGTGCCCAGCCTGTAAATTATGTTTTATAAAGTAATAAATACTCAAATTTTTTTCCTAATTATTTTATCCTATTATTACCTGTGCTTTTGTGGTTATTTGCTGCTGTGTGTGTGTGTGTGTGTGTGTGTGTTGGGGGGTGTATTAGTTCTTTTTCATACTGCTAATTTCATACTGCTGTGAAGAAATGCCCGAGACTAGGTAATTTGTAAAGAAAAAGAAGTTTAATGAACTCACAGTTCCACATGGCTGGGGAGGCCTCACAATCATGGTAGAAGGTGAAGGAGGAGCAAAGACACATCTTACATGGTGGCAGGCAAGAGAGCCTGTGCAGGGGAACTGTCCTTTAGAAAACCATCAGGTCTTGGGAGACTTATTCACTATCATGAGAACAGCATGGGGAAAACCTGCTCCAGTGATTCAATTACCTCCCACCATGTCCCTCCTACGACACGTGGGGATTATGGGAGCTACAATTCAAGATGAGATTTTGGTGGAGACACAGCCAAACCACATCAGGGGTGTGAGTGTGGGTGTGGGTGTGTGTGTAATGTACGTAGTGGTGTGCTACTGCATATCTCAACTCCATTCAGTGATGTCATGTTGGCAGCTTGAAATTGGCCACAGTGAGAGTATTTATATCACAGAAATTGGCAAACACTGCAAATCAGAATCTTTTCCCCTGAAGAGCCTGTTTACCAGCACACCACTGGGAATCCAGCAATGAGCAACTCAGTCCCTCCCTTTGAACTTACATTCTAGTGTGATGCCGCTCCAGGACTGATCTTAGTGTCCTCATGGCTGAGGCGCAGCTGCTGGGCAGGGCCTGCTGTGGTGATAGAGGTTGTAAATTGCCCTCAAATCACAGGAGCTCTCCACTCCAGCACGTGAGTTGTTACCATGCATCAGGAAGAGGGGAAATAGGACGAGGAGGAGATTCAGTTAATTGAGAGCCAACTTTGCCATTGAGTAACCCTATTTAGGATGACTCAGGCATCTGGGAGGAAAAGCAGCAGTGGCATCTGAGGACAGACGGTGGACAAGTTAAGTAGCTTGGGGCTTGTGGAGTTGTGACGTCCAGGACATGGGTGGCTAGAGCTGGCATAGGCAACAGTGGGCATGACCTGTCCATATGGATTCAGGGCTTGCATGAGAGAGTAGAGGCAGATGGTTGCTCTTGTACAGCCTGTGATCTCTGGTTGGGAGATGGACATGTGCACAGTTACATACAGTGGAGGGATGTGCAGAGTGTAGTGGGGTAATAGGGTAGGGAGAGGGAAACAGTTCATGCCTCTGAGCCTTTGCACATGCTGCTCCTTCTATCCAGGGGAGTTAATGTGTGTTTTTTCTACCCAGAAGGAATGGCATGTGCAAAAGCTCAGAGGCATGAATTATTGAGAGTTCAGTCTGGCTCTGGTGTCAGGTGAATCAAAAGTCTGCAGGGCTTGAAACAGAGCAGGGGAAGCATTGAACCTTCCTCAAGTCAGAAGGCACAGCATCATCTGGGAGCCAGCAAAGGAAATCTGCCAAACCTCACCTGTCAGGGGCCTTGTGCTGTGTGGATCACCCTGCTTCCCTGAAAATCTTTAAGGTTTCTTGGTAGTTTCCTGCTGTCCCTAAAGCTTGCTGCTCTTCCAGCCCCTGCATCTGTGGCTGGTGGATTCTCAAAAAAAAAAAAAAAAATCTATGTTAATATCAAGCACAAAACTTAATTGGGAAGAGGGGTCTCCTATTCTCCACCCATTGCTAATTGATACCAGAAAAGCTCACGCTTGTAATCCCAGCACTTTGGGAGGCCAAGGTGGGCGGATCCCGAGGTCAGGAGATCGAGACCACGGTGAAACCCTGTCTCTACTAAAAATACAAAAAATTAGCCAGGCGTGGTGGCGGGCGCCTGTAGTCCCAGCTACTCGGAGAGGCTGAGGCAGGAGAATGGCGTGAACCCGGGAGGCAGAGCTTGCAGTGAGCCGAGATTGCGCCACTGCACTCCAGCCTGGGCGACAGAGTGAGACTCCATCTCAAAAAAAAAAAAAAAAAAAAAAAAAAAGAAAAGCTGCCTCTGTCCTTCATTTAGGCAGATAATTGAGAACTTGTTTGCTTAAAGGCAACTGATTTTGACTTTGTGCCTATATTGCCAGATATTTTTCATGCATCAATTCGTTTAATTTCCATGCCGATCCTCCAAGTAGGTCCTATTTTCCCATCTTATCGATGAGGAAATTGAGTCTCAGAGACTTATCCAAGGGCATTCTGTTTGTAAGTGGCAGGATTCGAACCTGGCAGGCCCTGAGATCTTTCTGCAGTCCCGTGCTCCCCTCCTTTATGCGGTTTTCCTTTTCCCTTTGAGGAGAGGAGGGAGAGATTCGTCACATGCCTGGAATCTCAGCACACTTTGCCTTTCTTAATTTGGAGTTAATGTGTGTTTTTTTAATTCAGTGTTGGCAAGGCCCAGTCTGGTCATAGCTGGGTTTGTTACCCTGTGGCTCAGGGGCAAGGATGAGAATAGAATCCTGGTACCCACATGGGCCCCCTAGGCCTGGTGTCAGAAAAGAGCTAATACTAATGGCTCATAATTGCAGAGTGGCAGGCATCTTGGTAGTGCATGGCTCATGGGAGCTTGCTCAATTCTCAGCTACTCCGAGAGGTGGGGGTGCATCATTATCTCTGTTTTGCCTCCGTTGAACTTGCCCAGGGTTGTGCAACCAAGAGGTAGAAGCACCACATTCTGCTCGCCCCAGAGTCCTGCCTCTCCACTCTGTGTCTTTCCTTGAGCAGCGCCAACCCTCCCAGGGCCTGGCCCGGCTGTGCCTTTGACAGCCCCTAGCAGCAGTGCCCATATGCTATGGAAAATGGGAAAGGATAGTTGACCACTTGGCCACAGGCCCAGGGTCTGCCCACCTCTTTGTTAGAGCCAGCACTGAGCTCCCTGCCATGGGGTTCATCTTCCCACCGGCCTGTTGGTTGAGAGGGTGGTCTCAGACCAGGCCCCAACACCACCTTCTTGCAGCTACATCCCCAGTCCAGGGCAGTGCAGGTGGTTTGTGATGGTGCCAGCCCATGTTGGCATGTTGGGCCCAAGATGAGGTGGCATTTCTGGGTTTTGGAACCCCTCTTTCTTCTTGAGAGCCTGGCCCCAGAGTGCCCTCCTCTCTGCAAAAGTCCTGGTTCTAGTCGCTGGCTGCTTGGTATGCATCCCAGAATCCCAGCCATTAGCATACAAGGCGGGAGCCAGCTCTCATTACTCCCCTCTCTTCATTGTTTGAAGTGGGCAGACTTGGAGTGAGCTTTGGAAATGTGGGCTTTTTATTCAATTTCCCTAGAAAAACAATGGTTAAATTAAGTAGGAAAATAACAGTCTCCCGAAATTGAAGAAAAATATTCCTGAACCTAGACATTACCCACAACCTTTGAATTTCTTTTGAAATAGGCATTTGTTTTACTTTAAGTTATACATGCATCGCATGACCACTGAAGAAAACACAGAGAAAATACAGAGAGAAGAAAATGGAAATCATTTTGCCACCTAAAGACAGCCTCTCTCAATATTGTGGTGCATATCATTCATGTATTCAGTGATTCATTTGCTCATTTGGCAAGTATCTATTTAGGGCCCACAAAGGGAGAGGCTGTGTTGGGTTCTGGGAGTAGACGCTGGGAGTAGAGGGGTACCCTGCTCCCTGCTGGAGCTCTTTCTATGTTGGACCTTGGGCAGCTCACTTGACCCTTCTCTTATCTGTTTTCTCATCTGTAGATGGGATAACACCAGTAGTTGTGTCATAAGGCATGGGGATTTAACAAGAAAGTGCAAGTAGGATGCTCGTGGTAGTGCATGGCCCAGGTCAAAGCTTAGTAATGTTGGCTTTTGTCATGTAGGGGAGGAATATCTTTTCTTCTACCCTGTTAGGTTCTGTGGTAGAGCCTATGAATTAAACTGACAAAAGACAGGTTAATAGGAGAAAAGGCATATAGATTTTATTTAATGTTACTGTATGTATTTTTTACTGTAAGGGGTCTCCCCTTACAGAAAAGAAATGAAAATCCAAAAAGGCAGTTAGACTTGGGAGCTTACATAACATTTTAACAAAGGGCGATAAATTGTGGAGAAGCAAGGAAACAAAAGAAAAAGATTGGACTCTTAGGGGGGCAGTAAATTTCAGGAAAGTGACTAGGAAATGTATGGTAGATAAGGGTGGTTTAGTAACGTTTGTTATGCAGATAAAGTAAGGTAGAGGGGTACACCTTTGCAAATGGAAATTTATGTCACCTTTACAAAGGGAAATGTGTGCCCTGCTTTTAGGCAGAAAAGGGGAGGCAAAGAGCTCTTCCTGCATCTGCTGCTGCTCAAGTACCTTGAGCTCAAAATAATTTTTTTTTTTTTTTTTTTTTTTTGAGACAGCGTCTTGCTCTGTTGCCGAGGCTGGAGTGCAATGGTCTAGGCTCACTGCATCTTCTGCCTCCTGGGTTCAAGCGATTCTCAAGCCTCAGCCTCCTGAGTAGATGGGATTACAGGTGCACACCACCACACTCAGCTAATTTTTGTATTTTTAGTAGAGACAGGGTTTCACCATGTTGGCCAGGCTGGTCTCAAACTCCTGACCTCAAATGATTCTCCTGCCTCAGCCTCCCAAAGTGCTGGGACTACAGGTGTGAAGCACCACTTCTGGCCCTGGGATAGCATATTCTGATCCTTTTCAGTTACAACAGTGAGCAAGCTGACATTAACCTTGCCCTGGTGGGTTTTTTTTGTTTGTTTGTTTGTTTTGAGATGGAGTGTTGCTCTGTCACCCAGGCTGGAGTGTAATGGCATGATCTTGGCTCACTGCATCCTCTGCATCCTGGGTTCAAGTGATTCTCCAGCCTCAGCCTCATGAGTAGATGGGATTACAGGCACCTGCCACCACACCTGGCTAAGTTTTGTATTTTTAGTAGAGATGGGGTTTCACTATGTTGGCCAGGCTGGTCTCGAACTCCTGACCACAAGTGATTCTCCCACCTCAGCCTCCCAAAGTGCTGGGATTACAGGTGTGAGCCATGGTGCCCAGCCTCGTGAGTCTTATATGGTGGTGGAGGAGACAAAAATCAAACACATCAAATTTATAAGGTAACCACATGTTATGCATTAAGTCCTGTGAAGGAAACAGACTGGTGTGATGGTGATAACTGGGGATGAGGGGTAGAGAGGGTGTATGTGGGGGTGGGGGTACAGGATTTGTTAGCTGCAGATGGTCAGAGAGGCCTCTCTGAAGAGAGACGTTTAAGCCAGACCTGAATAAGAAGCAGGAACGTCCCCTGCAAGGATCTGAGGGAAAAGTATCTGGGGTAGGGGCTACAGCAAATGCAAAAGCCCTGAGGCCAGATGAACTTGGCCTGTTTGAGCCAGAACGGCCTGGGCCTGCATGGCAGGGAGAGGAGGATGTAGAAGAGGCCGTATTAGTTAGGATTGTTACTCTAGGTGCAAAAGGAAACCATTGGAGGTTTGTTTTCTACTTCCCATAAATACCTTTACTAATGAAATATAGTTCCAAGATTCCAGCTAGTAATAACTCTGTTAAGAAATTCACCTTTTCCCAATAATTTATTAAAAAATAATTTACTGAGTGCCTATGATGTGGAAGCACTTGACTCAGTGCTGTGGGGTGATGGATGGATATAAAGATGAGGTGAGGTTTGACACTCCAATAACCCACGGTCCAGCAAACAAGACTACAAACATTCGCAGTGTCAAGGGCAGGGAGTGACTGATTTACCTTTGCAAAAGATCCCATGTTTGCTGGGAGGAGAATTGGCTGTAGAGAGCCAGGGTGGAGGGGTGGAGCTGGGAACCAGAGGAAAGGCAAGGAAAGGTTCCCATTTGGCAGTAGAATAGGAGAAAAGTGTTGGGTTTGGGTTATATATCAGCTGGAATCAACTGGAATTTCTGGTGGATTGTACACAGGGGTGAGGGAAAGAGAAGAATGGAACAAGACTTCTAGATTCTTCTTTTGAGTATCTGAGTGAGCGGTGGTGTCATGAAAGGAGATGGTTAAGAGGGAGTGAGGAGCATGGCTTTTGGAGAAACCAAGGGTTAGGTTTGGGGCAGGTTCACATTGAGAGGCTAGTTAGAAGTCCAAGAGGGTAGGCCGGGCACAGTGGCTCATGCCTGTAATCCCAGAACTTTGGGAGGCCAAGGCGGGAGGATCACTTGAGGTCGGGAGTTCGAGACCAGCCTGGCCAACATGGTGAAACCCCATCTCTACTAACAATACAAAAATTAGCCAGGTGTGATGGTGGGTGCCTATAATCCCAGCTACTCAGGAGGCTGAGGCAGGAGAATTGCTCGAACCCAGGAGGGTGGACGTTGCAGTGAGCTGATGTGCCATTGCAGTCTAGGGTGGGCAACGAGAGCGAAACTCCATCTCAAAAAAGAAAAAAAAAACGCAAAAAACCCCAAAGAAGTCCAAGGGGGCAGTGAGGGCCTCTGAGCTGGAGATGCAAACTTGGGCATCCTTGACATATAAATGGGACAGGTGTGACCACCCAGAGGGACAATTCGGAGGAGAGATCCCTCCACAGGGAGGTGAGCTCTGGGAGCTCTTATATTTATAGTCTGGTGGAGGAGGAGGAGCGGCGGGGGCAGGGGGCAGCCTGGGAGCTAGGGGAAGATGGGTGCAAGGAACTTACCTTTAGTGCCGGGCGCTGAACTAAGCACTTGGGGAGGATTGAACCCTGGTCCTCACAATAAGTCTGTGAGGTGCAGGTGCTGTTATGCTTCTCACCTTATGGAAGGGGAAAGAGGCCCAGAGGTGACCCAGTGCACCTGCCAGCAGGTGCATGACTGCGTGGGGAGTGAGGATTCACACCAAGGGGGGCAGTCCAGCTCCTTCGCCCACGGCATTCCCGTGTTGCAGAGGAGGATACCAAAGCTTGTGGTTTCGTTAATTTGTTTTCATTTGTCTGTCCTTGCATTCCTTTCCTTCCAACACATATTTACTAAACACCTACTGAATGCTGTGCACTGGGCAAGGAACTGGAGATTCCAAGATGAGTAAGGTGTGGCACCCCTTAATCTGGTGAGGGAGGTGGCTGGGCAACAGCTGAAGGGTGGGCGGTGCCTGATGCAGGTGGAGGGGCTCCGAGGAGGCTTCCCAGGGGAGCGTCCAAGCCAAGCAGTGGAAAAGGCAGAGTTAGGTCAGGAAGCAGGAGGCATCCAGGCATGTGCCGAGGCTCGGAGGAGGGGATAGCAGGGCCATGTCAGGGAGGGTACAGTGGGTGCTGCTTAGGAGCTCTGTCCATTGCACTAGGGGCTTGTACTTTATCTTGTGGGCCCTGCGAGCTGGTCAACTGTTTCAAGCCAGGGGATGATGGGATTAGAACCTTTTGTTCCGGGTAGAGATTGGGCTGCAAGTGACAGGAGAGTTACCAGGGAGAGCTTTTAAGGCTGTTAAAAGCTCTCTGATTCCTAGGTCATTCTCTGAACCCTGCTGCTTCCTTACTCCTTCCCAAATTCTGCTCATTTTTCTTTTCCAAAAAGATTCCCGAGTCAGAGAGGTTAAGCAACTTGCCTGAGGTCGCACAGCATGCCAGGGCATCCAGGCTAGGACTGGTCTCCTAACTAAAACAACCACAGTCCCGGGGTGGAAGCGGATGGTGAGTAACCCCAGGGAGGGGCTCACTGGAGGCTTGAGTTGAAGGTCACCGGCCACAGGTCCCCGTGTGGCTTTAAACATTGCCTTTTTGCAGTCTCAGAGAACAGTTGTTGCTTCTGGGCAGGAGGAGCTGGGCTGCTGCTGGAAGCCAGGGCTGGGGCTTTCCCAGAGCTGCATGGGTTGTTTAAGCAGTTTGCTGGGCATCTGCTTCCTCCCCAGTGGGTGATGGGAAAACTCGATGGGGCTGGTGCAGGATTCGATTAACAGGTCACATGAGGCCAGTGAGGGAGGCAGTCCCCGCTGGGGAGGGCAGATGCCAGGCAGAGGGCGGGGGGAGGGGGAGACGGGGAGCACTTCACAGAGCCCTGCGCTATGAGCTCTGTCATTTTGGGCAGGTGTCTCACCTCTCTGGAGTCTTGGTTCCCTCGCCTGTAAAGTAAAGATAATATGAAACGCGACCAATAGGATTGAAATAATAACCAGTATCCACTGTAGGCCTGAAGTGTGCCAGGTACCACGCATGATCTTGTTTCAATCTATCTCTTTTTTTCTTTTGAGATAGAATCTCACTCTGTCACCCAGGCTGCAGTGCAGTGGCATGATCTTAGTTCACTGCAACCTCTGCTTCCCGGGTTCAGGTGATTCTCCTGCCTCAGCCTCCCAAGTAGCTGGGACTACAGGTGCGTGCCACCACACCTGGCTAATTTTTTTTTTTTTTAGTAGATACAGGGTTTCACCATATCAGCCAGGCTGGTCTCAAACTCCTGACCTCCAGTGATCTGCTCCCCTCAGCCTCCCAAAGTGCTGGGGTTACAGGCGTGAGCCACCGTGTCCAGCCTCTTGTTTCAATCCCTTGTCATCTTGTGAGATATGGATGGTCATTATCTTCATTTTATAGATGACACAGCTAAGGAACAGAAAGGGTAGGTTTTTTGTGCCAAGTCACACAGCTATTAAATGGCAGAATTTGAACCTGACCCTCTGACTCTGGAACCCTCCCCTGAAATCCCTGTGGTCCCCGTCAAACTTTGTTCAGCTGAGCATGAGTCCCTTTCTTGGCAAATCACTTGATAGGATCCTGTGGGGCACTAGCATTCTGCCCACTTGACTTTGGGACACCCCAATCCCTACAACCCCTTAAGTTTTATCACGAAGCCTTGGAGCTCCAGTGAGCCTCAGCCCCTGGCTCATCATCTTTCAGCCAATTGGGGCAGACACTGGACCAGAACCCCAGCATCCCAGACTCCTGACCTTCTGCTCTTTTCACTCCTCCAGGGCCTCAGAGGGGGACTGGACTGGAAGCCAGTTGCCTGGGTTATAATCCCACTTCTTCCTTGGACCAGCCAGAAGAGCTTGGGCAACATTTCACTTTGCCCCCTGCCTTTACCCTAAGCCTCAGTTTCCTCTTCTGTGAGATGGGTAGATTGAGAATCTAGAGTCTCTACCAATTCTAATAATTCATAAGTGTAAGATTTCAGGTTTCTAGGAATCTGTAACAGTCAAACATTTGCCACCTTTTTCTACTTCCTGTCCTCTATTGCCTGTGGGACTTGGGGAGATTGAGATGAGAAAACAGTTCAGTGAACCCTCTATAGTTTGATACACTGTAGTTTGAGGGTGGTGGCTCATGCCTGTAATCCCAGCACTTTGGGAGGCTGAGGTGGGAGCATCGCTTGAGCCCTGGAGTTCAAGACCAGCCTGGGCAACATAACGAGACCCCATCTTTACAAAAAAACAAAACAAAACAAAAAATTAGCCAGGTGTGGTGGTGTGCACCCGTAGTCCCAGCTACTCAGGAGGCTGAGGCGGAAAGATGGCTTGAGCCCAGGAGGTTGAGGCTGCAGTGAGCTATGATGGCACCACTGCACTCCAGCCTGGGCAGCAGAGCAAGACCCTGTCTCTAAAAAATAAAAAATACATAGCTTAATAGCAGCGTATGATGACAACTATCACTTGAGTACCACTGGGTGCCAGGCACTGTGCTGGCTGCATTGTGTATTATTTTATTGCCTACTCAACAGGGAGGCGAGTATGATTAGCTCCATGTTAGATGTGAGAACTGAGACACAAAACGTTTAGCTAACTTTCCCAAGGGTCAAGTGATGGCATTCCCTGTATATGAAGGCTGGACTTCAAAGACCAGAGGAAGTGCAGAGGATACGTTTGCTAGGTGCTTCCTTGTGGGGGTGGGTACGGCCTCTCTACCTCATGTCCCATCACTTGGAGCTCTCTGCAAAACCCGTTCTGCCGGGCCCCAGATGCAAAAATCCACCCAGTTCATCCGCCCTTGAGAAATGATGTTGAGTCAGATCTGGAAACACTAAATGGGTGAGTCACAGTGAGGATGGTGAGGGGCTGGGCAGGGAGGAACAGTGCTTAGCCCACCATTGGCCAGAGCTCAGCCTTGCCAAGGAGCCCAGCCCAGGGGGCAGGCCTCAGCTATTTACAGAGAAGGGGACTTGGGAGCAGGGAGAGGATGCGGCTGGCAGGGAGGGAGACAGAGGAGCTGAGGGTCAGACAGCAGAGCTAGAAGAGTTTTCAGGGATCATCCAGTCCACATATAGGACATCTCAGTCCCAGAGAGGGGTTGGGACTTACCCTAGGTCACACAGCCCATGGTGCCAGACCCAGCAATAGAAGGGAATTTTGGGAGGCTGAATCCTCAGCCTCTCTCCCTTCCTCCCTTCCTTCCTTCCTTTTTTTTTTTTTTGACAGGGTCTTGCTCTGTCGCCCAGGCTGGGACACAGTGGCATGATCACAGCTCACTGCAGCCTGGATTTCCTGGGCTCAGGTGATCCTCCCACCTCAGCCTACCGAGTAGCTGGGGCTACAGGCACATGCCAGCATGCTAGGCTAGTTTTTGCATTTTTTTGTAGAGATGGGGTTTCGCCACGTTGCCCAGGCTGGTCTCAAACTCCTGCGCTCAAGCGATCTTTCTGCCTTGGCCTCCCAAAGTGCTGGGATTAGAGGCGTGAGCCACTGTGCCCGACCCTGGCCACTTTCATGGGCATGACTTTCTGACCAGGCACTATGCTGTTTGCCTTCTCTTTTTCCAATCAGGAGAACAAGAACAAACAGCAACAATAATAAAGGAATCATCTTGCTAAATCCTAAGCATGTTGGTTGCCAATATGGGTAGACTGTACCTAAGTCCCACCTCCTCCTCTTCCTAGGTGGATGACTCTGGGCAAGGCATGTAACTCCTCTTAGCCTCCAAGTTCCTTTAGCTGTGTCATGGTTTAAGCAGATTCTGAAATTGCAGCACTTCTCAGTGTCTTTAGCACATGGAGTATTGTTATTCTCCAGCAGGGAGACTTCTGCTGTGGTTTTCCATTGTTCTTTGAGTATTGAATGCTTTTTTTTTTCTCCCAATGAGCACCTATTGACATATTTCAGGACACAAATGTTTCCCCAAATATACAGATTGACAACACTGGTGTCAGTGGTTTCTCAGGACTGTTTAAACTACTTTTTTTTTTTTTTTTTTTTGAGATAGTGTTGCTCTGTCTCCTAGGTTGGAGTGTAATGGCATGATCTCAGCTCATTGCAACCTCTGCCTCCCGGGTTAAGTGCTTTCTTAGCCTCTCAAGCAGCTGGGATTACAGGCACATGCCACCATGCCCAGATAATTTTGTATTTTTAGTAGAGACGGGGTTTCTCCATGTTGGTCAGGCTGGTCTTGAACTCCTGACCTCAGGTGATCCACCCGCCTCAGCCTCCCAAAGTGCTGGGATTACAGGTGTGAGCCACCATGCCTGGCCTGTTTAGACTTTTAAACTCAGACACTGTGGACTGATTATGGAGTTTTGGGGGACACATCTACTGAGCTGTGACCGTCAACCCCCCTCTGGGGTCAGCAGCACCATAACCACGCCCCATCCCCATCTGTTCTTGCTTCTTTCTCTCGTGTCCTTTGTACCCTGGAGCACCCATTGCTTTATCAGCAGGATCCTTCCTGGGGGGAAGGTCAGGCTCCTGTAATTGGAGCCACCCTGCCTGTGTGGGGCAGGAAGACTGGCTGAGATGTCTTGGGCAGCAGCAGCTGCCCTACAAAGGCTCTTCCCAGGGACCCTGGCTCACCTGGGAGCATATTTGGAGGCAAAGAGGATGGTGAGGGAGGAGCAGAGACTCCCAATTAGGTCAGGGCAGCCTGGGAGCATGGGGGTGAGCCTGGGAGCACGGAGGTGGGCCTGGGAGCATGGGGGGGGCCTGGGAGCATATGGGGAGCCTGGGAGCATGGAGGTAAGCCTGGGAGCACGGAGAGGGGCCTGGGAGCATAGGGGGAGGCTGGGAGCATGGGGGTGAGCCTGGGAGCACGGGGGTGAGCCTGGGAGCACGGCGGGGCCTGGGAGCACGGGGGGAGCCTGGGAGCACAGGGGGGGCCTGGGAGCACGGGGGTGGGCCTGGGAGCACAGGGGGGGCCTGGGAGCACGGGGGGAGCCTGGGAGCACGGGGGGGCCTGGGAGCACGTGGGAGGCCTGGGAGCATGGGGGTGAGCCTGGGAGCATGGAGGTGGGCCTGGGAGCACGGGGGTGGGCTTGGGAGCACAGGGGGTCCTGGGAGCACAGGGGGGGCCTGGGAACATGGGGGGTGCCTGGAAGCATGGGGGTGGGCCTGGAAGCATAGGGGTAAGCTTGGCTCTGTCATTCACCCTTTTATGACCTTGGGCAAGGCACAGTCCTCTCTGGGCCTCAGTTTCCTCATCTGTGAAATGAAGGCCTGGGCTTAGTGATTTGTTGGTTTCCTTCAGGGCTGACATTCTGTGAACTGTGTAATGGAGGAATAGATACATTTTGTACCTTTTGGCCACACCCTGGTTTGCTGGGTTTCTTGGGGTCCACCAAGGCTTCCCCCATCAGGAACTTTTCTCTCTCAGAAGATGCAGTGTGTGTGAAGATGTTGGAGACTGGCAGGTGGCCTAAGCACCCTGGGAACTGAGAGCCAGTAATTCTCATACGTTAATGTGAGCCAGGGTCACCCAGACAAGCCTGCTAAGAAGGCAAATTCTTGGGCCTCATCCCAAGAGACTCTAGTATTATAGGTTGGTATCAGGAGCATCTGCATTTAAAAGAAGCCTCCCCTTCACTCAGGTGCCTCTGAAGTCAGTAGTTCAAGGACCACTTTTTGAAAAAGGCCATTAGACTCTGAGCCTTAGGAAAGGCTGGGCACAGCGGCACTTGCCTATAGTCCCAGCTAATCAGGAGGCTAATGCAGGAGGATCACTTGAGTCCAGCAGTAAGAGGTGCAATATGCTGTGATTGTGCCTGTGAATAGCTACTGTCCTCCAGTTGGGACAACATAGCAAGACCCCATCTCTTAAAAAAAAAAAAAAAAGAAAGAAAAGAAAATGTGGCCGGGTGCAGTGGCTCAGGCCTGTAATCCCAGCACTTTGGGAGGCTGAGGTGGATGGATCACTTAAGATCAGGAGTTTGAGACCAGCCTGGGCAACATGGTGAAACCTTGCCTCTACTAAAAATACGAAAATTAGCTGGGTGTGGTGGCATGCACCTGTAATCCCAGCTACTCAGGAGGCTGAGGCAGGAGAATTGCTTGAACCCAGGAAGGGGAGGTTGCAGTGAGCCAAGATTGTGCCATTGCACTCCAGCCTGGGTGACACAGCCAGACTACATCTCAAAAAAAAAAAAAGGAAAATGCGTAGGAACATGTTAACCTTTTGGGGTTGGTGACGGGCTCTGTGTGGGATGCCCTCACCTGCATCATCAGCCTTCAAGAGCTGGTGACTCCTCTTCCCACACACTGGTGTGTCCCAAACCTGGCTGATTGTCAGAATTGCCAGGAAGCTTTTGAACAAAATAGGAATTCCTGAGCCTCATCCTTAGAGATTCTGAAGCAGCAGATCTCGGCTGGGACCGCGGAATCCCCATGTTTGAAAAGCTCCTCGGGTCTTTTGTTAATTTGTTTATCATTGGTTCGACAAGTATGTCTCGAGGCCTGTGATGGAATGGCCTAGGCCCAGGGGAAGATGGCCTAGGCCCAGGGGAAGATGGTCTAGGCCCAGGGGAAGATGGTCTAGGCCCAGGGGAATGACTCATGTAATTGTAAGGCCAGACACAGTCTCGGACATTATGTCACCTGCTCTATGGCTTAGTAAAGGAGACAGACGGTGATTACATAGGGATGCTTGGCCAGGCTGGGGAAACATGTAGCAAGAAAATGGTTGGGTCAGACTAAATACTTGGGGCAAAGCTAGGATTCCTGGGTTGCTGAGCTCCAGTAAATTCCACATTGAAATAGAGCCCTGGACACAGTGTCCTCTGGCCACTACTTACATTCTCCTGTCATCCATCCACTCTCCCTCCCCCCACATCCACCCACTCGCCCATTCATTCATCTCTCCATTCATTTACCCACCCACCCATGCATCCATCCATCCATCTGTCCGTCTGTCTACCCGTTTGTCTGTCCATCCATCCATCCATCCATCCATCCATCCATCCATCCATCCATCCATTCATCCATCCATCCATCTGCTCATCTGCCTGCCCATCCATTCATCCATTTATCTACCCATCCACCTACTCATTCATTCATCTATCGATCCACCCACCCACCCATTTATTCACCCACCCATCCACCCATCATCTCTTGAATCTCTTTGGCATGCTAAGGACTGCCCTGGGTATTGGAGAGACAGAAATGAAAGGCATTATTCTTGCCTTCAAGGAACTCACAGTCGAGTGGGCTGTCAGAAAACTAAGCAAATGATTCCAGTCCAGAGTGTTAGGTGCCCAGAGGGACAAGTGGCCAGCCGTCTATCCCAGTGGTCATCATGGGAGACTGCTCTGATGCCAGCTGCATATGCTAAGCAACGTGTATTTGGGAGTGGCCCAGGCAGATGAGGTGGGGAATGGCTTTCAGGCCCAGGAAGGGTCTTGCCTTTGGGAAGGCAGGTCGTCATGGCTGGGGCAGGTGGGGACCTTTTCCTCTCTTGACACTCAGGTTCTCTTTGTTTTGCAAGTGGCCCCATGAGGTCTGGGCCTCAGTAGATGCTTAGCCAACATGAGTTGTCAGTGAATGGGGAGATGAGTCAGAAAGGATGCCCTGTGAACCTCACTGAGGAGCTGTGGCTCTGTGGGGCCACAGATAGGGTCCAGGCAGGGGACAACGCTGTGCCACAGGCTCCCTGGGCTGGGCAGGGAGAATGGTGGGGAGGGCTGAGGGGCCCTTCCCCAGCTTCCTGTGCTTTCAGCTCTTTTCTTGTGCAGATTGGAGCCTTTGCATTCATGAAAGCTGATGACACTTTTCCACCAGGGAATTTCTTGCAACCCACAGGACCTGGCCTCAGCTGGGGTGTGCGGGGAGCAGAATGATGTGGGGAGAGTGGTAGATGCAGTGGCAGCTAAGAGCCTTGGCCTCTGGAATCAGACTGCCTGATGTGGAGTCTCACTTCTGCCACTTGCCAGCTGTGTGTCCTGGGGCAAGTGTCTCAACCTTTCTGTTTCAGTTCAGTTATTCAGTTGGGGATAATATCAGCCCCTATCTCATATGGTTGTTGGGACGATTAGGAATTATTTCTGGTAAAGCACTTAGCGCAATCCTGGTACGTGGTAAGCATCGACACAGGCAGCTTCGGTGTGGAGCTTTGGAGGCAGCCCTGTCACAGGGCGGGACACTAGAAGGGGCTGGGTATTTATTAGCCTTGGAGCCAGAAGACCTGCTTGGAATCCCACCCCTACCTCTGACTGATTGTAGAGACCTCGGCAGGCTGATTCAATGCTCTGAGCTCAGATTTGTCATCTGTGAAAAGGGGACCGACACCCCCCAGGGCTGCTGGAAGGAGTCACTGGGTCTGATGGCTCATTCTCTGCATTGGGTTTATCATTGAGGTAGGAAAACTCTAAACAGGAGGAGTGAAATCTTCATTTGCTAGGGTGGCCTGGATGGCCATACCTGGGGGTCAGTCTGTGGGGTCTGTGGGGCCACCTCTCTTGGCCCTGGCCTTCTCCCTCAGTTGCCCTCACTGTTGCAGGTTCCTAAGGAAAGGGATCATCATGTGACTGGGGCTCAGGTTCTTCAGAACAAGGTGCTACAGGGGCAGAGGGTCAGGCTGGTGCCATTTCATTTGCAGGAGTGCTGGGGAAGGTGACTGTCCTCCTCCAGCCACACTGGGTCTGGGTCCCTGGGAGAGACTGGGGTTTCTGGTGCCTGCCCTGGGTTCAGCACTCCTGTCCCTCCACACCTCATGTTCCTGCTTGATTTGAATTCTCAGGGTTGGGTGACTCAGGCATGCCTGATGCCCTGCAAGATTTGGTTCACAAGCAGGTAAATATTAACCCACACGCAAAGCTCCAAATGCAAACTTGTTTGGGCTGGCTGCTTGGAGGATGGCTAGGTTCCGAGTGTCCCCCTCTCCCCCCAGCTGATGGCCAAGGTAAGCAGGTGCCCTCCAGGGGAATGAGATCACCTGCTTTGTGCCAGGCGATTGTACTGAATTTGCACCACTGTCCGGGGGCAGGGGCTGCTGTATCTATTTTACAGCAGAGGAGGAAATCAAGGCATCAGGCGGAGGCCAGCTCGGTTTACACAGTTAATGAGAAATGGGCCTATGGCTAGAACCCAGGAGTGCCTCCCTGCAAAGTCCACACTTTCCCCACCTGGATCTCCAGCTGTCTCCTTGCTGTTAGGGTCACACGGCAATGCTGTGTGTATCAGAGGCACCTGAGGTTTGCTTTCTGGCTCCACTTTGCTTGGGCCTCAAATGCCCCTTTTGTGAAGTGGGGCCAGGCTGGTTTGGGGTCCCTGACAGGCAGGAACCAGCCCAGGACACTTGAGTACAGCAATGGGGCCTGGGCTGGGATTTGGGAGTAACCACCTGGCCAGCCAAACAAGCATCTTTTTCTTTTTCTTTTTTTTTTTTTTGAGACGGAGTTTCACTCTTGTTGCCCAGGCTGGAGTACAATGGTGCGATCTCGGCTCACCACAACCTCCGCCTCCTGGGTTCAATAGATTTTCCTGCCTCAGCCTCCTGAATAGCTGGGATTACAGGCATGCGCCACCACACCCGGCTAATTTTGTATTTTTAGTAGAGGTGGGGTTTCTCCATGTTGGTCAGGCTGGTCTCGAACTCCCGATCTCAGGTGATCTGCCCACCTCGGCTTCCCAAAGTGCTGGGATTACAGGCATGAGCCACTGCGCCCGGCCCTCAAGCATCTCTTGAAGACCTCCCAGGAAGCACTGTGGGGACACCCAGGGAGGAGCCACAGTTTCTGTCCTCTGGGAGCTGGCACATGAGCAAGAGTGAGAACACAGGTTTAGGGGCTTCAGGACGGGGTTTGAATCCTGGGTCTTAGTAGCTGCGTGGTCTTGGGCAGGTGCCTTTGCCTTGCTCAGCCTTTGGGGCTCCCTCCAAAGATGGGAATAACAAGCCTTACTTCCGAGTGCATTGTGAGGCTAAAGTGAGATGGTGTCTGCAAAGCTCCCAGCACGTAGTAGGCACTCAGTAAGGTGGTTTCCCCTGCCCAGAACCTCAGATGACTGTCTTCTAAGTCTGAGAGCAACCAGTGGGCCTCAAAGGCGATTGAGGGCTGCTTACCCTGCCCTGCGCCCACCACCATCATGCTGGCAGCCCAGGAGCAGTCTCTGACGGTTCTGTGGGCAGCTGGAGATGGGGCAGAAGCGGGCATCAGCTCCACAGTGGGGGCACTGGGAGGTGGGGCCAGGCTTGACTGAGAGGAGAGGGAGATGCTGGCTTTTCCTTGGTCCTGGCCCTGCAGGCTTGCAGTCAGAGGCAGCCCTGATGAGCCCTCCGCAGTTCTGAGTGCCTTCCTCTCCTGTCTCACAGAGGCGGAAACTCACAACCCCTGACAGCAGAAGTGACTTTCCCAGCGTCGATGGGTGCTGGTGGCCGAGCCAGGCTGACCCCCAGCCTGAGGCCCACTCGATCCCGATGTTGCACTCCTAGCTCCTTGGCGTAGGTCCCTGGGGCTGTCAGGTGCCCTGGCCTCCCTGGCCTGCCCTGGAGCCAGCTATGAAGGAATATTCTGGGGTACATGACTCACAAGGCTGGCCCTTCCACTTTTTGTTTTCCTTTCTTTTACTTTTCCCTAATACGGTCTTCTGTGGCCCTTGCTTCTCCTTTCTTGGGGCTCTGAGATGGCAGTGCCTTTTGCCCTGGAAAGCCTGTCCTGGCAGAGCTCCTGTTAGCTGTCGACCACAGCTGCTCAGTCGGGAAGGTTCCAAGGGAGGCCGAGCAAAGGCATCAGAGCTGCACAGACCTGGGCCATAGCTCAGCTGACCCACTCCCTAGCTGTGTGACCTTGGACAAGTCGCTTTGACTCTCTCAGCCTCAGTTTTCAGATTCAGTTCAATCCAAGCAACATTTATCGAAGACTTGTTAGTGCCCGGTGTGATATTAGCCATTGCAGGTGGAGCAGCTCCCCTAGGAGCCTCAAGATTGAGTCAGGGTTGGGCGCAGTGGCTCACACCTGTAATCCCAGCACTTTGGGAGGCTGAAGTGGGTGGATCACTTGAGCCTAGGAGTTGGAGACCAGCCTGGGCAGCATGATGAGACCCCATCTCTAGAAAAAATTAGCTGGGCATGGTGGTGTACACCTGTAGTCCTAGCTATTCAGGAAGCTGAAGTGGGAGGATCATTTGAGCCTGGGTAGTAGAGGCTGCAGTGAATCATAATAGTGCCACTGCACTCCAGCCTGTGCAGCAGAGTGAGATCTTGTCTCAAACAAACAAACAAAAAGAGAGTGGGGAGTCAAGTGGGGCCCTGGATATCCACCTCGCAGTGTTGTGAGGATCACATGAAATAACACATAAAGCACTGCATATGGTTCCTGGTTTTAGTAGAGTCTCAGAAATGACAATGAGCTTTCATTTATTCCCGGCTAGTGAGAGCAGTGCTGAGATTTCTGGTGAATCTTTGTCACTTTGATTTCATACTTGTTAGCAGGAAAGTACGGAGGCTGCCTCTGCTGGTACTGTGTTGATTTTTTGTATACATTGGCGAGGTAAGCTAGTCCCTGGTTGTGAGCTGAGGCTGCCATGTTCCCCCATGTGTGCCCAGACCCTTGAAGGAGGAAGCGCAGCCCATGTGGTGCCCTGTCCTAGGGCAGTCCACTCCTGGCCCATGCTGGGCACCCAAGAGGTGTTTGTTGAACTAATAGGAGAGGCAGTGGCAAGCTGGGGCACATCCTAGCAGTGTGATTGACGTGGGAGCCAGGGGTCTGGGAGCCAGAGCAGGTGGCCATGGGACCATCTGACCAGGGCAAGAGGGGTCCTGGGATAGGAGGGGAAGTTGAGAACTGGCCTGTGCAGGAGGAGAGGCCTCATTCTGAGAAACTCGAGGATGAGGGGAGGGCTGGATGTGGGGAGGAGGCAGATTTAGACTCTTCTCCTGGGGGGCAATGAATCTTCTGCCAAAGGAAGAATTTCAATATGGGGGTATGATGTGGGTCAGTGATTCGGGCTTAGGGTGGGGGGCATTTATGGAATACCCACACTGTGCCAGGCACAGGGCTAGGATCAGTAAGCTTTGTCAGAGAGCCTTTTTCTTTTCTTTTCTTTTTTTTTTTGAGACAGGGTCTCGTTCCATTGCCCAGGGTGGAGCGCAGTGGTGCCATCTTGGCTCACTGCACCCTCGACCTCCCAGGCTCAAGTGATCCTCCCACTTTAGCCTCCTGAGTAGCTGGGACTACAGGCGTGTACCACCATGCTCGGCTAATTTTTGTATTTTTTGTAGACATGGGGTTTCCCCATGTTGCCTGGGATGGTCTTGAACTCCTGAGCTCAAGCAATCTGCTTGTCTCGGCCTCCCAAAGTGCTGGAATTACAGGCATGAGCCACCGTGCCCAGCCCCTTTTTCTTTTCTGTTTGTTCACTGATGTGTCCCAAGTACCCAGAACAGGACTTGGCTCATGGAGGTGCTTAATAAATGTGGGTTGAATGAATGAATGATTGGATGAATGAATGAATATTACCTAATTGGGTCTCAGGAGTGTCATGACACCCAGTTTGCAGATGAATAAACTGAGGCTTAAGGAGGTTGAGTTGAACATTTGCTAGGTTGTGGAGCCGGGCTTTGGAGTCCCCACTGTCTGACTCCAGAGCCGGTGCACAGACCCACCCATCTATTAGGATCCTTAAGGAGGAAATCTTTCTGTGGCTGACAGGTTGGATTTAAGGCTCTCAAAGACCCCTCTGTCATCTGAGAGTGTCTGATTGTGGGAAGAAACAAAATGATTGACCCAGACAACAGCTGGGTCAGTGCTGCGAGTGACAGCAGATAGCTCCTGCCACTAACTCCTGTTCTGATCAGTGGGTGCCCTTTCAAGGAGCCAGGTTGGGAGAGAGATGGATGCTGCCAGCCCCAAGGAGGCCCTTCCAGGCTTGGTCTGACATCATCGTTATCCTCAGCCACAGAGCGGGAGGGCACTGGCTGTGGCACAGCTGGCACATAGTGCTTGCTCTGGCCTGCACAGTGGGGCCCGTGTCTCAGGTCACCCCTGCCTGGGTGCATCTCCAGGGTGGTGGCTGGATGGCCTGGGTGAATCCCAGGTGTTCGCGGGGACATGTGCCTGCCCTCAGCCCCCAGGTGGTTCTGGACCAGAATGCCCAGGAGCCTAGGGCTGGGACCCAGAGAGACTTGGAGGGGGGCTGCTTTGAGAGGCTCTGTTAGGGGCAGTGCTGCTGCAACACTTCAGGGGGGCCACTGGTCTGGGGCACTTGGTCTGTGAGTCCCCCAAGTTCTCCTCCTGATGTGCTGTCCCACTGGGGCCCTGTCCTACTTGCTCCCATGGGTGGAGGCTTCATGGTCCCACCTGAGTATACCCTGGCAGCACAGGAGCCCAGCTGACTGGTGGCTGGCTCATGGCTGAAGTTTTAACATGCAAATACTGTAGAGTTTCAAGGCACAGGCTCTGCAGCCATGTGGCCTGGGTCCAAAGCCCAGCTGTCTCATTTATTGACTGTGTGACCTCAAGCAATTTTCTGAACCTCTCTATGCCTCTATTTCCTAATCTGTAAAATGGGAATGAGAGTGGCCCCTGTCTTAGAGGGTTTTTAGGAGGAAATTATAGCAGCTGTAGGAGTAAAGGGCTTGGATTAGCACTGGGCCCTTAGCACACAGTTAACATGTGTTCGGTGTCTGATGTTGATTTTGGCACTGACATTGGGCAACCCAAGGAGCCGCTGCATTTCTCCTGTGCCCTGTGGCTGGGCTCTTGTGCCCTGTGGCTGGGACCTGGATTCCACTTCCTCAGTAATGCTTGTCATGAATGGATGAGTCCCTGGGCCAGGTCAGCGGGGACAAGAGGAGCAAAGGCAGCACCCCGGCACTTCACTCCCACCCAAGGCCCCATTCGGGCAGCTATAGTGAAATGCCATGACTGTTACCAGCAACAGGCAGTTATTTCTCAAAGTTCTGAAGGTTGGAAGCCCATGATCAAGGCAACAGCAGATTTGGTGTCTGGTGAGGGCCTATTCCTTATAGACGGCACCTTCTCACTGTTTCCCTGCGTGGTGAGAGGGCCAAGCTGGGGCCTTGTTTACAAGGACCCTAATCCCATTCACGAGGGCTCCACCCTCATGACCTGATTACCTCCCACAAAGCCCTGCTGCCTAATCCATCACCTTGGGGGTGAGGTTTCCGCATAGGAATTTTAGGGGGATATGAACATGCAAATACTGTGGGGCTCAAGGCACAGGTCCTGGAAGCCCTCATTTCTACCTTCTTCCCTTCTCCCTCCTGCATAGCATTTGCTCCTTGCTGCTGTGTCCCAGGCATTGCAGACGAACTGTCCATGCTTTTGGTCACCCTTTCAAGGAGCGCTAACTGATGGATGGCCCCCCTCCAACTCCTCATTGCCTGAATCTAGGCTGAAGTCTGCTCTCAGGAGTTCCTGTAGCCCCCAGGTCTCCCGAAGGGAAGCCCAGCTGCTATTGTCAACACTGTTCAGTTCTCCTTCCCCTTCTGGACCACCAGCGGCTGTGTCTTTCTCACCACAGCAGGGGATACTTGATGAATATGCATAGAGGGTTGAGCCATGCTCTAGGCTCAGGGACCCAGGGCAGGAGGGTGCAGCTCCTGGCCTCGGAGAGCTCACAGTCTGGTTGTTTATCTACTAACTTGGGTGCCAGGACCGTGGCTGGGCACTGAGGACGTGGAGAGGCAAAAGATGCAGTCCCACCTTAAAGAGGCGGCCATACATATTCCCCCTCCCTCCCTGGCTGCCTCGTCTCCCCACCTCCTGTATTCCGGATGCTGGGCCAGGTGCTGCAGATGCAGACACAAGTAGGTCGTGGTCTCTGCCCCCACAGTCTAGCGGGGAGAGGCACAAAAACAAGTACTGTAGCAGAATGCAGTTTCTTTAGACACTTGTAGCCTGGTGTTTGTCTGCCATGGAAACCAGTGGCAATGGCTTTGGTCTTTGTATTCCTGTGACTAGTAACAGTGACACAACCCTGCATTGACAGGCTAGCGTCTGCTATGTTAACAGGACTTCACCAATGCCCTCTGATCCGGGTTTCCCAACCTCGATCCATTGACATTTGGGCTGGATCATTCTTTGCGTTGGTGCTGTCCTGTGCCCTAAAGGATGTTTAGCGGCTTCCCTGGCCTCCACTCACCAGATGCCAGTAGTGTCCCCCCTCTCCACCTAGTGTGGCAACCAAAGTGTCTCCTGCCATTGCCAAATGTCCCTTGGGGGACACAATAGCCCCTGGTTGAGAACCATAGCCTCCCATAGATCTGTAAAGCTGTAACTATAAATCAAAGTGGGATAGAAATTTTGAAATCCAATACTGTCTCCTTCCCCAACATCCCATGTACCTTGGGAGCATCAGTGATCTGGTTTGGCATAAAATGCAAACATCTTCTGGGATGTGGAGGGGCCCTTGGAGGCCAGAGCAGCTGTGCACCTTGCCCAGGCCACAGAGAAGCAGGGCCCCTGGCGGAATGAACTGGATCATTGCCAGGTCTTTTTGCACCCTGTTCTGTGTGGATGCAGTGTTGGGCCGGTCATCACATGGCCAGGATCAGACCTGGGAGAGTTGAGTCCAGATGTTTAACTGTCCTCTTGAATCTCAGTTCAGCCCCGGTATTCTCCCTCACCTCACAGCACCTATGACCAGGGAACCAAGTGCTCATCAGCAAATCCCAGAACCTCGAGTGCTTCCCGGGGCACAATAAAGATTTGCTGAGTGAGCAAGGGGGGATTGTTGGATGGCAGAGGGATCCCAAGGGATGAAGAATGGCTTTTCTGTCACCTTGAATACCATTGAACTTAAAAGTCCCCAGAGTGAGGGAGCGGGGTCTAGAGACCTTGGCTCTGACAGAGCACGTGTGGAAGATGTGGCCGCCATCACTCTCTTCCTGCTTTGCACCCTGTTCTGGAAGCAGATGGTGTCCCCGTGTCCCCATCCTCTGACAAAGAACCAGGCCACAGGATGACCTTGGATAGACCTGGCAAAGGCTCAGTGTTGGCAGGCAGTGTCCAGGTGGCCATCCGTGCATCTGCCCCTCCAGCTAGCATTTTTGGGCACCTGTTATGCTTGCTGGCAGTCTGCAAGAAGCGAGCCCTTGATCCCACCTTCCCAGGCCACTGGCCTCTTTCTGCTGGTTACTTGGGATGCTCCTGTGTCAAGTGACACTGGGGACGTGCTGGTGGATCATTGAAGGTTTGCTGCCTGGAGGGGTTTGCTGTCCCTAAATTGAGTAGAATTTTTTTTTTTTTTTTTTTTTTGAGATGTAGTCTCACTCTGTCGCCCATGCTGGAGTGCAATGGCGCAATCTCGGCTCACTGCAATCTTCGCCTCCTAGGTTCAAGCGATTCTCCTGCCTCAGCCTCTTGAGTAGCTGGGATTACAGGCATGTGCCACCATGCCCAGCTCCTTGTTTGTATTTTTAGTAGAGACAGAGTTTTACCATGTTGGTCAGACTGGTCTCAAACTCCTGACCTCAAGTGATCCACCTGTCTTGGCCTCCCAAAGTGCTGGGATTACAGGCGTGAACCGCTGTGACCAGCCTAGCAAAATATTTTTTGAGGTCCAGTCAGGAAGTGGAACCTGAGTTCCTGGGGCTGATTCTCCAGCTGGAGTGCTTTGCTTGAAGGGGCTATGTCTGCAGACGGCTCCAAGCTGGCCCTGTGCTGACCGTGCAGATGCAGGGAATTGGAATGTCTCTTTGGCACCATGCACAGAGCTTGGTCATTGCTGCATTTCGCACCAGCTAAGGCAACTCTGGCCTTGCTGTCTCATTTTTGGATCCTCCCCCTTCCTGACCTTGACCCTCTTCCCTGGAATCTTGACTTTAAAAGAGGAAGGGGCTGGGTGCAGGCTTTTGGGTGCTCAGCGTTGGGCCAAGCTGATGACTTCCTATAGCACTTCAGTGGCCACCCCTTCCCCAGTGAGGGCAGGTACTGCATGGTCAGATGCTGCTAGAGGGGCTGCCCCCTAAGCCTTGCCTTCACCATCCAGGCAGGCAGTGCCTTCCTGGAGGGCAGTGACGGGGAGCTCTAGGACCCTTCAGCTCTAGCCTGGGACATCACCCCTTCTTGTAGGCCGGTGCTGCTGTTCATTTAGCAGGAGGCAGTCATTTATTCATTCAATAAACATTTATTGAGCACTTACTGTGTTCCAGGCTCTCAGTGAAGCACTTTCTGAGAATTATTATCTCATTTAATCATTAGAACAGCCCTGTGCATGGTGATTCTTATAGTTGTCATTGTATGGAAGAGGAAACCAGGGATTAGAGCGGTGGATGGCATCTGTGTCACAGCTGGCCTCAGCTGGGATTGAGCACAGAGCTCAATCTCCTAAAAATCCATACCCAGGGCATGATGGTGACATGGCAAAAAGGGGAACCTGGGGGGCACACTGGCAGGACCGGAGATTGCTTCAGAGCAGAAATGACCTGGAGTAGAGTGGTCCCGTTTTTCACTGGGCAAGCAGTGGTGTCTCTGTCCGCAGGATGTCGGGGGGTGCTTGAAGCTTATTACACCCAGTGTGGCTTCCATGCCAAGGCAGAAGGAATATTAGGGGGAGTTTAGGACCAGGCTGTGGGCAGCATCTGCAATGGCTGGTTCCTTGTAAGTCGTACCACAGGGTTGGTCAGTAGCAGTTCAGCTCTTGTTAAAGCTGATAGGGAAAGAGGATGGGTGTTTGGGAACAGTTCTCTTGGGGGATCTTGGTCCCGGATTTGACCAACTCAGGACAACAGGACTCAGGGCAAATCCTTTTCATGATTGAAGCCATCCCTCCCTGCTCTCCCTCCCCCAACACCTCCAGCCCTGTCTCCCCTGTCCCCTTCCTACAGCCCCAGGCCGCATTTTCTCAGATTGTGAAGTTAATTGCAAGGGAGTGGGATGGACCCATTGGCCTGATCCCGATGGATCTTTCCAGTCACAGCTGAAAGACCTTGGGTCTAATCATGGATCCACCTTTGATCAGATTCTCGGCTTTGGACAAATCTATCTCTCTGAGCCTCAGTTTCCTCCTCTGTAAAACGGGGTCAGGTGCCTGCCATTCGTGGATTGGCCCTGCCCCTGGAGGAACTGGTGGGAGGATTAGGGGAGGCACCAGATATATCCCCTGGCCTGGAGCAGTGCTCAGAGCCAACTCCCTCCAGAGGTGCCCCAGAACAGCTGGAACTGCACCCACACCCTTCTCTGTGGAGGACAGCACATCACTGAGGGGCGTGGTTTGAATCATAAGTGCTGGCTGCTCTGAATTCAGCCAGAGCTATTCTGGGCTGTGTGGCTGAGGGCCCCCCGGGGGTCCTGGGGCTCCGTGCTGGGCTTGCATTTCGGGAGAACTCAGATGCTGCTGGCCTGCTTGCCCTGCCCTTGTTGGGTGGGTTGAGCTGTTTTTAGCTCTGAGCTTTGCGAAGGCTATTTCTTTCCTGCCCAGAGCTCCCTTGTGGGACAGAGTGAACAGCCCCCTCCCTGCCAGGCAGACTTTGGGCCTGAAGAAAGAGCTTGGAGCCAGATGGGACCCTGTGGGCTTTGAAAGGGAGGCCTGGTTTGCTGTCTGTGGCCTGCCAACCTGGGACACCGGTGCCCAGCCGTGCTCCTTCCCTGGGAAGCTGAATAGATGCCAGGGTCTCACACCTGCCCCGTGGGAAAGGCTGGGGTATGTGCCTGCCTGGATCCTGTCCTGTCCTGGATCCTGGCTCGCAGATCCTGTCCCCTTTGCCTGGCCACATGCTTCTGACTCACCAGAGGAAGAATGTGGTCTTTTTGGGAGAGAGTTTTTAAAAATAGTCCAAGTCCTTCTCCGGCCATGTCCCACTCCTCCTCCCCTTCTGATCATTTCCTGGCATCAGCCCCAGACCTCTTTCCAGTCTGGTTTTGGGGAACTGCCTCTTTGCAACTTGGCCGTGAATCTGTTTGTGAAGCTTACTGTGGGGGAGCTGTCCTGGGTGCAGGCTGGATTCAGAAGGGAGGGGTCCAGCTGTGGCCGCCTCCTCTCCAGGGGCCCGACTTGGGACCAGGGATTTCTGCATTCCTTCGGCAACTGTGCCTTGGGTCGCCTGTGTGTCAGGCCTGTGCCATGGGTGCAGATAAGAGCGGTGGACAGTGGTCACAGTCCTGTCTTCATGGAGTCCACATTCTCATAGGAGGAAACTGATAAATAACTAAAATTTGTAGTTGCCAGAGGTGTTAAATCCTGTGAGGATGGGGACACTGGGTCAGGGGATGTGCGTGGGCTGTCAGGAGAAGGTCCCTGATACAGTGACCTTGGAGCAGAGCCCTGAAGGTGAGGGCAGCAGCACGTGGGTATCTGGGGGAACAGCATTTCAGGCAGAGGGAACAGCAAGTGCAAAGGCCCTGAGGCAGAAACATGCCTGGGGCATTCAGGGAGCTGGAAGGTGGTAGTGACTAGAGTGAGCTGTGTGGAGAGAGGTAGGACATGAAGTCAGGGAGGTTGTGGGGGCTTTGACACGTGGGGCCTCGGAGACCAAGATGAGGACTTGGGTCTTCCTTAAATGAGATAGGAAAGCATTCCAGGGCTCTGAGTGGAGGATGAACTTGGCTGCTGTGTTGAGAACAACATGTCAGGGCAGGGGTAGAGGTGAGAGCAGAGGTACTGCTCAGGAGGCATTTTGAATAGCCCAGGTGAGAGACGATGGTGGTTTGGGCCACGGTGGTACTGTGGAGGGGGTGAGATGCGCTCGGATTCTGGGCGTATGTTGAAGGTAGAGCCAGCAGGTTTGCTGAAGGGTGGGCCCTGGGTGTGAGACAGAGGTGTCAAGGATGACTCCAAGGTTTTGGGCTTAGCAGCTGGTGGGATGGAGCTAGCAAGCGGGATGGGAAGACTGGGAGGAGCAGGGTTCTTTGTTCATGGCAGCATGGTGATCAGGAGGTGGGTATGGGTACGTTAAGGGTGAGATGCCCGATTGATCACTGAGTGAAGACACAGAGCAGGCAGAGGGACGGAGCCTGGAGTTCAAGGGCAGGACAGGCTGGAGGCATCACTGTGGCCACGGCTTAGGACCCACGAAGTAAGCCAGGTGGCCCAGGGGGGCCTGGGGAGGAGCCGAGGTGAAGCCTGAACCTGGGAGCTGCCAACTTGGAGGGAGGAAGGAGGAGCGGAGGAACGGGAGTTGGAGCGAGAGGTGAAAGAAAGGAGCAGCTGGCAGGTCAGGCAGAATGGGGACTGAGATGTGTCCATCAGAATTGGTGTAGTGGAGGCCGCAGGTGTCCTTGTGAGCTGGCTAGCAAAGCTGTGGGCACACACTTGGTTGGGGATAGGTAGCTCAGCACAGAATGGGAGACAGGGACAGGAGACGAAGCATGGGCACTCCTCCGGGAAGTCTTGTAAAGGGGAGCAGAGAAATGGGGTAGTGAGGGGAAATGGTATGGGATCAGATGAGCAGTAATGCGGCATATTTATTCATTTATTTATTATGATTTTTTTGAGATGGAGTCTTGTTCTGTCGCCCCAGCTGGAGTGCAGTGGTGCGATCTTGGCTCACTGCAACCTCTGCCTCCTGGGTTCAAGTGATTCTCCTGCCTCAGCCTACTGAGTAACTGGGATTACAGGTGCACACCACCACGCCCGGCTAATTTTTGTATTTTTAGTAGAGATAGGGTTTCACCACCTTGGCCAGGCTGGTCTTGGACCCCTGAGCTCAAGTGATCCACCAGCCTTGGCCTCCCAAAGTGCTGGGATTACAGGCATGAACCACTGTGTCTGGCCACGTATTTCTATTTGCTGGGAATGATCCAGCAGAGAGGAGTTGTGTCTCTTGGTGGCCTCGGCTTCTACCCCAGAAAGACGTCCTTGTACCATGCAAAACACTCCTCCCTGCCCTCCTTACCCCATCTCATTTCTGGCATCAGCTCAGAGGCCAGTTTGGGGGGCTCCTCCAGTTGCCCATCTGCAGACCTGTGGACCAGTGATGGGATGAGCAGGGGACCCCTGCAAGTAATTCCGCTCAGAAAGGCAGGGGCCATGGATGGGCAGCAATTCTGAGATCCAGCTGTGAGTAACCATCTCCCAGACCCAGCCCGAATTCTTTGCTTGCAGGGGTCAATCCACTCGATGCAGGAGGGTGCGGCCTGGGAGAGACCACCAGGGCACCAGCAGAGGATAATGCCTTGTACTGGGTCCATTTTGGGAGCCTGGGATGCCCTCCTCAGCCCCCTGCTCCATGGGGCCTTGTGGGAATATCAGGGTAGAAAACTCTGCAGGAGTGGAGAGTTGAGCTGTGGGTTAGCTCCCACCTGTCACTGATGGAGAGCGCGGTGTGGGCCCCTTCCTGCTGTCCCTCTGTTGTGCTTTAGGTGAGTTCCTGCCCAGGGCTGGGCCAAGTTCATTACCTTACTTGTTCCTCATCTGAATCAGAGAGAGCCTCACCTCCTTGCACACTCCCCCCTTTTACTTACACAGCTCAGTGAGTCTAAGAAGCCTAAGCCAGTGGTAGAGCCAGGATTGGAACACGCCTGATCCCCGAGCCCCTGCCCTGGCTCTGATCTGGAAGTGGGGCACTGTGCCCGCCCCTGCCTTGGGTATGTACCCGTTGGCCTCCTGTGGCTGCTGCCTGAGGACAGGAACCCGGAACTCTCTTTTGTTTCTTTGTCCCCAGTGCCAAGCTGGGGCCTGGCAGGCAGTAGGTGAGCAGTGAGAAGTTGGCTGAGTGGGGAAGGGAGTGATGGGATGAGCAGCTTACTTTGGGAAAGCTGGAGGAGGTGAGCCTGACCCCTGGAGGTGAGGAGGGTGAACTGGGGTCACAGATTCCCCAAAGGTTGCACCTCAGCTTGGTCCCCTGGCGGCTTTAGTTCAGCCCTGAGGTGTAGCAGGAGCAACCCTGCCCCTCCCTTTGGCTCCACCCTGCTGCCTGGGGAGCGGTAGACACCCCCGTGTGTGCCCCCAAATCCTACTGTCTCCCTTGGCAGTGCCCCTCCCTGAGCTCCAGCTCTTTCCTGCCATTCTTCCGTCTGTGTACACCTGCTGGGTTGCAGGGACGCACACAGACCTCCCTTTCCCGGCCTGCCTCATCCTCCTGGGGGGCTTTGGGTAGGTCCGTTCCCCATCTGAGCCTCAGCTTCCCTGTGTTTAAAAAGGAGGTGAGGAAACCTGCCTCTCAGGCTGCCTGCAGCCTAAACACACTCTCATGCTGAGTGGCGAGGGCCCAGCAGCGAGGACGCCCAGCAGCTGGGAGGTGGGCATCCCTGTTGTAGGTGGGGAAGCTGAGGCTCGGATGGGTGAGGTGATGGCACACAGTCTGTGTCATGCCAGCTGCTGTCCCCTCTCTGGCTTCCAGGTGGGAGCCACAGTGCCCCATCGCAGGGACACCCCTGATGTGGGGCCGAGGGTCTGGGGTTCACCGGAGAAGAGGGGGGTCAGTTCAGCTGATGGCAGGCGGCTTCCTCCAGCACTTCAGCTTCTTCACTCCTTCTGCTGGGCTGGATCACCGGGGACAAAGGGGTTAATGTGTCTGGGGGCTGGGAGGGAAGGAGGAAGAGCAGGAGGAGGAGGTGGAGGAGGGGGCTGGAGACAGAGTCTGGGCCGCCCCCCTCCCACGCTGTTCTCCAGCCGCTTCTCCAGGCTGGCTCTGGTTTCCCAGGCAACAGCCCCCAGGGGTCCCCTCTGGCCTGGCCTCAGGGTCGGCTCCTTCCCACAGAGACCTACTCCCAGGGCCCCCTCCCCGGTGCTCCCCACTCTTCCTGCCTGCGGATCCTCACCAGGGGCTCCCTAGGAGGTCAGTGCGGGAGGGTGGGTGCCACCGACTCTGGGCTCAGGACACAGTCTCCATTGTCTGAGGCTCCAGCCATTGACCAAACTTGGCCCCTGCCCCAGTGAGGCAGGCCCCCTTCTCAGAGCCCCCCTCCCCCTCGCTGGTGAAGAGGAAAGGAAGTTGGAGTCGCCCCCACCTCGGGAAGCCCTTTGAATGTCCATCAGGTGGGTGAGGGAGGAGCTGGGGTGTGTGGTCCCTTGCCAGATTCTGCAGCTCTGGCACCTGCAGGGTTGAGGAGGGTCTGGGAGGACGCTCCCTGACCCACCCACTCCCCTACTCCCCCTTCCACCCTGGGCCTGGGACCAGGCTGAGGGTCCTGCCCTCTTGCTCCCAGGGGCTCAGTAGCTGTGTGGCCTTGGGGATGCCCCTCAGTCTCTGTCAGCCTCGTTTTCCTCATCTGCTATGGGAATCAAATGAGATACAAACTAAAATGTTCAGTATGGGGCCCGGTGCACACAGTGCTCGGAGGTGTCAGCTATTGTCGTTTCAAATTTTGTGATCTCAGGCCTGGTGTTCTGGTGGAATACGTTTGTCTTGGACTTAGTTTAGCAGTCTGTAAAATGAGAAAATGCTGTTGGTCCTCAAGGGACTGGCAGGAACCCTGGGAAGGAAACTGACATTCATTACAAACCTACCAGCGTTGTCCAATGTCATCTTATTTACACCTGCACCTGACAGGTAAGCACAGGAGGCGCAGAGGGCTGCCTGCTCTGGAGTGGGGCTGCTGGAGAGCAGAGGATGAGCGTTGTCTGGGCTGGCTTCATACTGAGGCCGGGTTCCTGTCCATGCACCTCATCCCTCTCTTCTGCCCGCGCCCCTCCTGCTATAGCTCTGCCTGTGTTTTCTTGAAGGCAGCTCCTCTCTCCCCATCCTGGACTCTCCACCAGGTGGCCCTTTGTGCTGAGAAGAGCTGTGGGCATCTTGCTGCCCTGCGTGGGGGAGCCCTGGGCCCTCTTCTTGGTCAGGAGACCCCGCCCCACTTCCTGTTCCAGCTCCATTGTGCAGTTTGCATCCACTTCTCTTCCTTCCGGGCCCTGGGCTTTCAGGACAGGCAGAGGACACCAGGAGGGCTTGTACCTTACCTTCCATCTGTTCTCCCCTCCTCTGGGCCGAAGCCCCACACAAGCAGCTCCCCAGGTCCAGGGATGTCCCAGCCTCATGGGTTCCTGGTCTGTGCCCTTTGGTTCCATGCTGGGTGGGTCCCAAGCAGGGGAAGTTCACAGCTGTTATCTAGTGTGTACCCCGGGCCAGACCCAGTGCTATCCATGCTGAGATGGAAAGAAGCCCAGTGCCCCCAGAGAGGTCACAGGCTCTTGGGGAGGGCAACAGTTATAATGGGGCTGTGTCCGCAGGCGTGTACGTGTCCCAGCACCACCCATGCTCTTTGAAAATAGCCTGTTGGCCCCCTATCAGCTGCACCTCTGAGCCACTGAATCAGAATCTTTGGGTGTGGGCCTGGGACATAAGTATTTTTAAAAAGCTTCGGTCGGGCGTGGTGGCTCACGCCTATAATCCCAGCACTTTGGAAGGCCGAGGCGGGCGGATCACGAGGTCAGGAGATCGAGACCATCCTGGTTAACACGGTGAAACCCCATCTCTACTAAAAATACAAAAAATTAGCCAGGCGTGGTGGCAGGCGCCTGTAGTCCCAGCTACTCGGGGGGCTGAGGCAGGAGAATGGTGTGAACCCGGGAGGCGGAGCTTGCAGTGAGCCGAGATCACGCCACTGCACTCTGGGCTGGGCGAAAGAGCGAGACCCCGTCTCAAAAAAAAAAAAAACACAAAACTTCACAACTGGAAACGACTGTGTGAAATGGGTCTAAGGAAGCTTTGTAGAGGAGAAATGGGGTCTGGGTTTTGACGACTGAACAGGAATTTGCTTGCTGGTTGGGAGAGAGAATTCCATGTGGAGGGAACAGACAGCTTAAGCAAAGGCCTGGAGATGTGAAACAGGTCGGGTGGCATGGTCATGGGGCTGAAAGCCATTTGTGAGACCCAGAGCAGAGTTCCAGGCCAGGCCTGGAGCTGCTGAGATCCGGGAGGTCGGTGGAGGGGGCGAATCTTGGAGGGCCTTGCTTAGGACCCAGGCTCCATTCCGACAGTGATGGGGAAGGGTTTGAAGCAACAAGGTGATGTGGCAGGTGTGTTTGTGGAGTGTCTCTGTGGCAGCGGAGGTGGCAGGCGGGTTGGCCTAGCGCTTGTCTAATGAGAGCTGAAAGCCAGAAAGACCTCTCAGAGAACACAGGTACGTGGAGGAGCTCTGGTCCTGACCAGCCCAAGCACCTGGTCTTTTCCCCCATTCCCCACCTTCTTTCTGTTTCAGGAGGTGGACCCTGCAGAGGGCCTCTGTGGCCAGAGCTTGACAAGGGTGCTTGGGCCAGAACCGATATCCTTGTTTCTCTCTGGGCAGGGCTGGGTGGCTGCTGCCCAGCTCAGCCCAGCTCAGCCCAGCAGCCCAGCTGCTGCTTCCCCCACTTCTGCCTGGACCTTTTTGGAGAAAGAGGACAGCCTTCCCTGTCCTCAAAGCATGACTTGCACAGCCTTCCAGACTATCAGGGCCCCCAGGTGTTTTTTTCCTCCAGGCCTCATTCAGGCGGAAGAGGGATGGGGCAGCTTGATGTGTGAGGGGTGGGAGATGGTCTTGGGGGGCCCGGCGTGGGACAGGGGCAGTCAGGAGGAGGGTTTCCTAGGAGGGCCTCTGGGCAGATGAACTTTGAACCCTAGCGGGAGGGGAACTAATAAACACTTTGACTAAATTAGCCAAGCCAGGAAGACACCTGCTGTGATGAACTGGGCGGCTGAGGGCAGAGGGAGGTGCCAATGCCGGGCAGCTCTGGGTGGTCCCGTCACTGAGCCTAACCTGCTCTGGGCCTCTGGTGGGCACACCCCATAGCTGGGAGCTAGGGCCTCCCCTCTTCCTCCCTTGTCTGAGCGCTGCCTCCTCCTCAGCCATTCCACACAGTAGCAGGAAGGGGAACTGTTCAGTGTCCGCCTGTCCCTTGGGTTTGGCGGTCATTGTTAAAAAGGTAACCTCCAAGAGAAGACAATCTCCTATAATCCCACCACCCAAGCATAGCCTGGATATGGTCCCCATGGTAACAGAGGCCCCTGTCTACCCAGAGCTTACTCCGTGCGGGGGACGGAGTGTAGAATTTGTCACACCCACCGCTGGGTCCTCATTTCATCAGCACAGGACGCTCAGGAGGCAGGTGCGGGTCTTACTCCCACTGCCCCAGTGATAAAGGAATTAACTGCTGCTGCAGCAAGTGGCAGAGCTGGGGTTTGAACCTGAATCATCCTGGCACCAAATCCTATCCTCTAACCACGGCCTTTGCTGTCACCGCCTGGAGAGTCAGTGCTGTGGGCAGTGCCCTCCTCCTTTGGACTCAGTTTCCACATCTGTAAAGCAAGAGCAACACTGCCATCTTGGAGCTACTTTCTGGTTCTGACACGCCATGCTTTTGTATTAGTTCTCTTTTTAAAGATGAGAATGGTTATTGTTTATTTATTTATTTATTTTGAGACAGTCTTGCTCTGTCACCCAGGCTGGAGTGGCAGTGGTGTGATCTCGGCTCACTGCAACCTCCACCTCCCAGGTTCAAGTGATTCTCCTGCTTCAGCTTCTCAAGTAGCTCGGACTACAGGCATGCGCCACCACACCCGGCTAATTTTTTGTATTTTTAGTAGAGATGGGGTTTCACCATGTTGGCCAGGCTGGTTTCGAACTCCTGACCTCAAGTGATCTGCCTGCCCCGGCCTCCCAAAGTGCTGGGATTACAGGCATGAGCCACCATGACTGGCCTGAAGTGGGTACTTTTTAATCCCCATTTTGCAGGTGAGTAAACTGGGTCCCAGAGATAGGATTAACTCATCCAAGGTCTCATAGCTGCTGAGTGGAACCCAGGTGGTATCGGGGAACCTGAACTCTTTTCTAACCCCATTAGGATCTGTAGTGGTGGCAGGGGGCTGCTGTGAGACATCCCCACTCCCTTGTCCACATCCTTCTGAGACTAGCGGCCTGTGTGTGCAAAATGGTGGCCATAGGCCTATGGGTATGGCAGGGCTTGCTGGCCTGTGTCCTCGTCCCGACACTTAAGAGCCCCACATTAGCCTGTAGGGAACACCTTCCAGATTCCAGCCCCAAAGGCTAGGGAGGCAGCATGATCAGAGGATTGAGATTAGGCTTTAGGGTCAGTGCTCACTGGCTGGAATCCTAGTGTGGTCACCTTGTCCTCTTGCTTCTGTGACCTGGGGCAAATATTTGCTTCTCTGAGCCTCTGTTTCCTCATCCGTAAGCTGGGGTGTTATGAGAATTAGATGGAATAATGCTAATAAAGCATCAGGCTCCATACATGTTGGTGTCTCTCTTCCTTTCTAGGGAAAGCCTTGGGCTTTGGAGGGGAGGGCAGGAATCAGCCCTGAAGGGTGAAGAAAGGGGAGGACATTGGACTTTCTGCCCTGGGAGGGAAGGATCCTGGGTTTTGGCCCCAGGGCAAAGTAGCAGCCTCTTTCTGTATCATCATCAAATTGTATTTAAGGAACAATTTGGACAGGAGGCTGGGCAAAGTGCCTCCCTTTTTCCTTCTGTAAAATGGGTATAGGTCTCTCTGCCGCTTCCCTCCTGGAACTCTTGGGGCACCAGAGCCCTCAGAGAAAGGCTGGGCAGACCTCAGGGGTTTTGAATGAGCCCACTGGGAAGGGGCCCTGTAGCAGGACTGCTGTGCAGCTACAGGTTTGTTTTCCAAAACCCTTTGCTGAAGTAACACTTTAGTCCTGAGAGTTTTCAGTGTGGGTCTAAAAGGCACAGTCACTTGCTTAGCAGAGAGTAACTGGTATCATCAGTCACAGTGAGAAATGCAGGCAGGCGTCAGGGTTCACATCTGTGATCCCAGCACTTGGTGAGGTCAATGAGGGAGGATGGCTTGAGCCCAGGAGTTTGGGACCAGCCTGGGCAACAGAGTAAGACCCTATCTCTAGAAAAAATTTTAAAAAATTAGCCAGGCATGGTGGTGTGCGCCTGTAGTCCCAGCTACTGGGGAGGCTGAGGCGAGAGGATCACTTGACCCAGGAGTTCCAGGCTGCAGTGAGCCATGATTGTGCCACTGCATTCCAACCTGGGAAACTGAGACCAAAGCAGCCTCAGCACCTATCGATGGGGGTTATATAAATTATACCCCCACCCCACAAAAAACACCTACATCAAAACCAAACCAAACCTACTCTGCAGCTGTTAAAAAAACGGGGTTGATTTCTATGTATTAGTACTATTCTGAAATCATCACTGAGATTTAGGTTGAAAAGGCAGTTGCAGCACAGTGAGTGCTGTGTGCTCCTTCTGTATGAAACAAGGCATATCTGCAGATATGCAAGTTGGCCCATGCATGGGAGAGTTCTGGAAGGATTCTCGAGAAGTCAGTAACAGTCATCTCTTCTGGGGGACTGGGGGATTAGGGCAACCAGGGTGGAAGGTTGACTAACTTTTTTTTTTTTTTTTAATTTTTTGAGACAGAGTCTTGCTCTGTCTCCCAGGCTGGAGTGCGGTGGCACGGTCTTGGCTCACTGCAACCTCCGCCTCCCACATTCAAGCGATTCTCCTGCCTCAGTCTACTGAGTAGCTGGGATTGAAGGCGTGTGCCACCATGCCCAGCTAATTTTTGTATTTTTAGTAGAGATGGAGTTTCACCATGTTGGCCAGGCTGGTCTCGAACTCCTGACCTGAAGTGATCCGCCCACCTCGGCCTCCCAAAGTGCTGAGATACAGGCGTGAGACACCGTGCCCGGCTCGGAGACTAACTTTTCATTGTCTACCTGTTGTATCGTTTGAGTCTTGAAAGGTGCTAGAGTGTAGTGGCTGCTTCTGAGCACAGACTCCAGAGCCCCATGGCCTGGGTTCGAACCCTGGCTCTTCCTAGCTGTGTGATCTTGGGCAAGTTACTTAACCATTCTTGGTCTCATTTTCTCATTTATAATTTGGACTAATAGACGTTAATATTTGTAAAGTGCTTAAAATTATGTCTGAGATATCGTTGGCAATGCAAGAATGTCTACTGTTACTAATATTGCCATTAACCTGCGTTTCATTTTTGTTTAGTAAGCCCGTTTAATAAAAATAAAGCCCTTAGGAATGGAAAGGAAAACAGGAACACAGCCAGTGTGTGGCCTGGGTGGATTAGACCAGGGGCTGGGTGCTTTCCCTGCAGGGTGTGTTCTCTCCTCCACAGCATGTCTAGGAGGACAGCCCCCAGTGCACAATTGAAGGTGACAGTAGGGAGCGGGGGCAGGGTTGGCTCCAGGGCCCAGGAAGCCCACCGGAGGCGTCAGCCTCTTGCTTATGTGAGCTCCCACTGTGAGGGGAGGGGAGGGCGGTGCCACCTTGGGCCAGGAGGAACTGTGCCCCCACGCTGAGCATTTGGGATTCTGTCCCTGTCTTGTGCTATTGGCCTCTGGAGCCATTGCTTTCCTCACACCCGTGTGCCAAGGCCAGGTTACCTCCTGCCTGCTGGTCAACCCGTGGGGCGGGACAGGAAGAGGCAGAGTGAGAGTGGCCTTCAGCAGGGCCACCGGAAGGGACTGGCAGGAGTAGGCAGACCTAAGGGAGCCCATGCTTCCTGGGCAGCCTGGAGGAGGAAGTATCCAGTCCCATTTATGACAGTCAGGTGTGATCCGATTCCTGGAAGGTGGGGGACTGAGCATGACCCTGGACTCTGGGGCCAGAGCTTCACCTGTAAGCCAGAGGGGATGAGGAGGGACACCCAGCAGGTCCCTGCAGGTCCCTTGGCACTGGCAACAGGAAGGTCTGTGGCTGCAGGGTTTTCTGGGAAGAGGGATTTGGGCTGCACAGCTGTGGGTGTTTCTATGGGTTAATGATTTATGAAGGCTGGAGGCTGGGGCCTTTCTGGGGCTGCCCTGCGCTCTGAGAGTCACTGGGCTGAAGCACAGGTTGTGAGCCAGTGACTCGTCTCAGTGGCTGAAACTGCAGCCCTGACTCCAGCTAATGCGATTTCTGGTCTTCTTTCCACAGGTGTGTAGCTGGGACGGTGCTGGTCTGAGCTGGACCTTGTCTGATGGCTTCCTCCAACCCTCCTCCACAGCCTGCCATAGGTACCGTACCCAGGGCTTCCTGTCCCTGTCATCCCTTCTTTGAAGGGGGCCGTGGGGGGCCGGCGGAGGGCCGGCGGAGGGCCTTGCTCTGGAGCAGCATGGCGCCGGGTGGGAGGTCTGCTTTGCTGGCTGCTGGCCCTGCCTGGGCCGTATCCTCTGTCTCACGTTCCTTGTCTACAAAATAGAAGTAACTTTCTGCTCACGGAGGAGGCTCTGGGCAAGGGTCAATCCTTTTCCTGTCTCCCTGAGATCCCCCGGAGAGGTGAACACATGGGGGTCTCAGGCTGAAGCTTATCAATCAGGGGTGAGGAACTGAGGTTGGGGGAGAGGGTTGCGCCATAGGGTCAGACCATTGAACAGTGGTAGCATTGCCGCATTTAGTGAGAAAAAGAGAAAGTAAAAGAAAGATACAGCTAGGCATGGTGTCTCATGCCTGTAATCCCAGCACTTTGGGAGGCCGAGGCGGGCAGATCACTTGAGGTCACAAGTTTGGGACCAGCCTGGCCAACATGGTGAAATCCCATCTCTACAAAAATACAAAAATTAGCCGGGTATGGTGTGGCACTTGTAATCTCAGCTACTCGAGAGGCTGAGGCGGGAGAATTGCTTGAACCTGGGAGATGGAAGTTGCAGTGAGCCGAGATCATACCACTGCACTCCAGCCTGGGTGACAGAGCAAGACTGTCTCAAAAAAAAAAAAAAAAAAAAAAAAGAAAAGAAAAAAAGAAAAAGAAAAATACATACTTATACTAACAAAATTATTCGTCGTTTATCTGAAATTCAAGTCTGTGTCCTGTATTTTATTTGGCAACCCTGGCACTGGGGCCTCAGATGCTGCAGGTAGAATCCAGGCCCCGCCCGGAAGGAACTGGGCCCAGGGCTGTTTCACCCACGGCGGCAGCTTCCTGTCCTCTTGACACTATGAGAGAGGCAGAATTGCAGATGGTAATGAGTGAGGGCTTTGTCATCAGCCCCATCTGAGTTTGAATCCCGACCCTGCCACTTAGACTGTGGGGTTGGTTAAGTGACATGTTGTCTCTGTGGCTTAGTTTCATCATCAGTAAACATGGGGACAATGACGCCCCCTCCCGGGCTGTTGCAAGGTTTAAATATATGTCAGGCATGGGCATGGGGTAGTCAATTGCTCACCGACGGGAGTGCTTATCATCGTGGGTGTCAACAGGACAGACAGCGTGTGCCATGCCCTGCACCCCTGGCAGAGCCAAATGATGCATCTCCTCCTCCCTGAGCCTCGGGGTTCTTCTGGGGTGGGGAGCAGCACAGCAGACCTGTCTTCTCTGTGGCGATGGGTGGCTTCCCAGGGTCTCCCGCCTCCTGGACTCGCTTGTATTGGTTCTCACAAGGACCGAGTGTGTCCAGGAACATCAGAGGCATGAGTGACCAGCTCTGGCTGTGCCACCTGTGCAGGCGGTTAGGAAGGGCTTCCTTCAGCTCTCAGTTGTGCTGGGATGGGCCTCCTGAGTTTTCCTTCTGATAAGGAGCAATGCCTGATTGCCCGGGGGGAGGATAGAAGGCCGCCTTGGGGACAAGCACATCTCACCTCCCAATTCATGACTGGGATTTGGGTCCCAGCATGTATGGCCTTGCCCCATCCCGCCCCTGCTGCCATGGACACCTGTTCCCTTTCCTCTCCCCACCAAGAGGCCTGAACCTGAACATGGGGAGTGAGAAAAAAAAATTTATGACTAAGTCAATTCTGTTCTGTTCAGCAAACATTTGACAAATATTTGTTGTTCCAGCTCTTTCTAATATTGCTGGCTAGCATCATCTGGGTGAACCCAGCTCTTTGCCATTTTCTCATTCTCTGAGAGCTTCCCATTACCTTCCCAAATTAAATTCAAATTCCTGAGTAGGGGATTCCCCACGAACCTTGTCGGCCGTCTAATGACCTTCTTCATCCTTGCGCGTGTCTTCAGCACCCCTGGGGCACTTGGTGTTTGTTCTCTGTCTTTGCTGTGGCCTCTGCCTGGAATCCACACTTTAGTTGGAGCCTGTCAGGCCTTTTCTCATCCTTGAAGGCTCAGTGCAAGGGCAGCCTCATCCTCGAAGCCCTTCCTGAAGCCCCAGAGAGCCCCAGCCCCTTCCTCTTGGCACCGTCTCAGTCTCTGAGGTTTTAGGTTTTCTCCTGCTGGCTCTGCCCTGTCAGCCTCACAGTGAGCTCTGGAGGGGAGCTCACAGTTCCCCACCCCGAGCCCCAGGACTGTGTCTTACCTCTCCTTCCCGCTCCCTGCCCACTGGATGCTGGGAGCTGCTCACTGCATGCATGGGTAACTGAAGCTATTTCTACTCTTAAAGGGAGGAGGTGTAGGCCAGGCACAGTGGCTCACACCTGTAATCCTAGCACTTTGAGAAGCCTTGCTTGAGCTCAGGAGTTTGAGACCAGTCTGGACAACACAGTGGAACCCCGTCTCTACAAAAAATGCAAAAAAAAAAAAAAAAAAATTAGCTGGGTGTGGTGGTGCATACCTGTAGTCCCAGCTACTTGGGGGGCTGAGGTGGGAGGAGCACTTGAGCCCAGGAGGTCGAAGCTGCAGTGAGCCGTGATTGCACCACTGTCCTCCAGCCTGGGTGACAGAGTGAGCTTCATTAAAAAAAAAAAAAAAAAAAAGGTGTAGAAGTGACCTGAGTCCCTGGACATGGCTGGGGGCAGGGTTGCCTGAGGCCGGATCTTGCCTGTGAGTTGGAGAGGACTGCCCTTCTCACCCAGCAGCAGCAGCAGCAGCAGCAGCAGGGACTGGGCTATGACAAGGCTATAATCATAATAATAACAGTGATAATGGTGGTAATAATATGACAGTGATGATGTAACGATGGTGATAATAATAAGCAGAATCATCATCGTAAGAAGAGCTAACATTTGGTGAGCACGCACCCTGCACCAGGTGCTTTATTTATGTTCATTCATTCCATCCTCCCAACAACCCTGTGAGGTAGTTGCTGTTACCGTCCTCATTGTACAGATCTGGAAACTGGGAGGGGGTCAAATAACCTGACACTCATCCAGCTGGTACCTGGGTGAGCTGGAGTCTGAGCTGAACCCAGGTGGTCTGACTCTAAAACCTTAGTCACTGTAGTGACACCATCCATGTATAAAGGGAGACCCCCACCCCCACTCCCTGCCCAGCAGATTCACTTGGGCAAGGACCAGTGGGCACTGAGAGGCTAAGAAAACCCTGTATAAGTCAGGATGGGCCTGTATCTGGTACCCCCAAAATAGCAGGTAGGGACTTTGTGGTCATTTATTCCAATACTTTAATAAATTTTTTTTTTTGAGACAGGATTTTGCTCTGTTACCCAGGCTGGAGTACAATGATGTGATCATGGCTCACTGTAGCCTCAAACTCCTGGGCTCAAGCCATTCTCCAGCTTCAGCCTCCTGAGTAGCTGAGACTGCAGGCACACACCACCACACCCAGCTGATTTTAAAATTATCAAAAAATTTTTACTTTTGTTTATTTTTTTTTGAGACAGAGTCTCGCTTTGTCACCCAGGCTGGGGTGCAGTGGCACAATCATGGCTCAGTGTAGCCTTGAACTCCTGGGTTCAAGTGATCCCTCCACCTCAGCCTCCCAAGTAGCTGGGACTACAGGTGTATGCTACCACACCCGGCTAATTTTCTCATTTTTAGTAGAGACAAGATCCCACCATGTTACCTGGGCTGGTCACAAGCTTTTGAGCTGAAGCCATCCTCCTGCTCCAGGCTCCCAAAGTGCTGGGATTACAGGTGTGAGCCACAGCACCCAGCCTGTGTTTTAAACTTTGAAAATTGCCACCCATAGACATGATAGCAGGGGTACGTGTGTGTGTGTGTTTCACAAATGCTTATCATGTGCCTACTATATGCTGGACATTGCACTAGATGCTGAGGATGCAACAGCAACCAAAACAGACAAAAATACCTGCCCTCGTGAAGCTTATATTCGAGTAGAGGAGACAGACAGCAACACAAATAGCATATGGCAGCCATAAAGAAAGGTAAAGTAGGCAGGGCAAACTGGGAGTCTCAGCAGGTCTGTGTGGCAGTGTGCAGTAGAGATGCCACAGCATGCAGAGAGATGATGTGCAGTAAACACCTGAAAGAGGGGAGAGCAGGAGAAGATACTCGCGGGAAGAATGTGCTAGGCCCTGAGGCTGCAAGTGCAAAGGTCCTGAGGCAGGAGCATGCCTGGCACATTTGTGGTACAGGAAGGAGATCAATGTGGCTGGAGTGGAGGGAGCAAGGGATGAGCAGAAGATTCTACGCACATGTGCACATGTGCGTGCACACACACACACACACCCCCCTACCCAATGTGTATATGTAACTGAAACAGAAGTGTCAAAACCAATATCGAAATTATACCAAGGTGAATTCATTAGTATCACAATACATTATTTTTTAAACATCGGAAATAATTCAATACCAAATGTATTTTATTTGGTATTATAATATCAAAAAGAATACCCCATATGATTTTATTAATATTAGAATACAATGTTTAGAAACATCTGAAACAAAACAAGCTACCAATCCAAACACCGAATGAAATGCTGATTGGGAATCCCCTAATTGAACTTATGAGCTACCAGGGGTTGGGAACTGCATCTGAAAACCACAGATCCAGCTCCCACCCAAGCCCTTTATGTCAGCGCAGGGCAGAATGTCTGAGGGCTTCTTAGTAGAAGAGTGTGGAGGGCGAATGGAGCTGGGTTCCAGTCCATCCCCATCCTCTTAGCTGCTGACTGTGGGCACATTGCTTTGCTTCTGTCTCTGGGGTCTTGGGTAAATGTAGGTGATCCCGAGGCTGGATCAGGAAGCTGCCCAGGGCACAGCTCAGGCTCCCTCAGGACTTGTTTCTTGACACCTGGGGAAGGAGTTTGCTCTACAGGCCACATTGCTGCCCCGAGTCCACCCCTGCTGACCTGGCCTGTGGGATCCCCAAAGCCCAGGAGGAGCGGCTGTCTCCTCCTCTGCGACCTCAGAGGAAGTTGGGTACTTCTCATTCTGGGGAGGGAAGGCGTGCTCTGGGCTTCCATTGCAGTCAAGCAGCTGAAGAAGGGGTTTCCTACATCTGCCCCCAAAATATTATGCTCTGGGAACCTCCAGGTCATTGTAGGGGAGTGATTGGATTTTTCTAGTCCAAGAGACTGTTGGAATCAGATATGTCCATCTGTCCATCTGTTCATCTGCTGGCCCATCTGTCCATCTCTCTGTGCCAGCCACCTCCTCACCCATCACTCATCCATCCGTCTAATGTTTATTGAACATTTGGTAGAGCTGGGTCCGCAGACCCATGGGCTAGAAAATCCTGTTTGTCCTCCAGGATCCGAGGCTGTTGTTGTCATAATCCTTACATATACAGGCACTGTGCCGAGGGCTTCTCCTACCCACTGGTTCTCTGATAGTGGTGATTTTACCCTCCAGGGGGACATATGGCAATGTGTGGAGACATTTTTGGTTGTCACAGCTGGAGGGTCCCCTGGGCCTGTAGGGTGTAGAAGCCAGGGATGCTGCTAATCGCCCTACAGTGCACAGGACAGCCCCCCTCTCCACCCACAAAAAGAATCATCCAGTCCCAAGCACCAATTGTACCAAGGTCGAGAAACCCTGAGCTGCAGCTCAGCTGATGGTCATGTCAGCCTTGTGGGGAATGTGCTGTTTTTATTCTCCAGTTTGCAGAGGAAACCAAGATTCAGAGAGGCAAAGTGACTTGCTCAGAACCACACAGCTAGCAGGGAGCTCAGACAGGGCCATGTGAGCACAGAGCTCATGCCTAAGCTGTGTGGCATGTGCCCACGAGAGGGCTGCTTAGGGTGGTCAGCTTGGCAGATGTTTAAAAACAGAACCAAACTGCCTGTTGGTTTTGCAGTGGGTTTGCATAAGGTAGGGGATGGAATTATTGAACTCCTGAAGTTCCGTTCAGCCCAGAGTTTAGGAAGAAAGTCTTCTAGGAAGAGGACTGGGGAACCTCCATGTGGTGAAATGGCTGGAAATGGCTTCTCGTGCTCTCTACGATAGAGAATTCCTCCCTTCACTCATTTAACAAAAGTGGCTGAGCTCCTAGTCTGGGCCAGTCCAGGACCCGACAGTAGAGGGGACAGACAGGTGAGATGTCTGCTCTCAGGGATCCGAGCTTGGTGGGGAGTACAAACAAGGGGCAAGGGCAGAGAAGGAGAGGCCACGCCTCCTGTAGTAGGGTAGGCGGGGAGGGTCTCTCTGTTTGAGTTGAGCTTTAATGGGCGAGGAGGACAGGAGTTCATAGTCATGAAGGGGGACCCCCAGGAGGGGAACAGTAGGGAATGAGGCCTAGCGAGCTGACCTCCATGCTGGGAGCTTGGTGCCTTTCCCTGCCCCAGCCAGTCTGTGCCCTAGTACCTGCAAGCTGGCTGTCTCCAAGCCCAGGCATTCCCAGGCAGCTGTGTTTCATGCTGTTGCACATACCAAATAAAGTGCAGCTGGAAGGATGTGCCTGTCTGTGCTCATTTGCACACACAAAGCACACAGACACATCAACACAGAAACAAACATGCAATAAGCTTGTGCTCACGCATATACACACATTTAAAAAGACCCCTTGCTCACAAAACAGGGAAACAGGAAATAAGAAGAGGAAAGATATACATTGAAGTACTGAGGTGCACAGGCTCACCCCGGGAGCACACTCCCTTCCCTCCCTCAACTGCCACTTGCTTAGAGACCTAACCCAACCCCCTCCCCCCCGCCTTACCAGCACTGTAGGGCCATGTGGCTTGAGTTTGATGGCTCTCATTCCCTGGCTCAGACCCGAGGTGCTCACCCAGTTCCAGCCCATGCCCACCTACCCCAGCCATCTCTCCATCGACCAAACTTCGGAGATCCTGCAGCCTGGCCAACTCCTCCTTTCTTCCAGGAGATCAGCTGGTTCCAGGAGCCCCAGGCCCCTCCTCCGAGGCAGAGGACGACCCAGGAGAGGCCTTTGAGTTTGACGACAGTGATGATGAAGAGGACACCAGCACAGCCCTGGGCGTCCCCAGCCTTGCTCCTGAGAGGGACACAGACCCCCCACTGATCCACTTGGACTCCATCCCTGTCACTGGTAAGATGTTTCTGGGAACTTCCGGTCCTGGGGCTAGAGGGAGCATAGAGAACTGGGCGGAAGCTCCAGGCTCTCAGGGATGCCTGGTGGCCCCTCTGCTGTCCCCAGAAAGCAGGAAGGGAAAAGCCAGTGGGAAGAAGCTGCAGTCTATGGCTTCCCTTGGGAACTGGAAATTCCTAGCATTCCTGCAACATCTGGCGCACTTTGGCACATTGTAAATGGAAGTGGTTGGCCTGAGTTTTGCTTTGGAGACAGTTGCTGCCCAGAGCTTGTGTCTCTGAAGTCCTCCCTGCAGCTTCTCCTAAAGAATCCACACCAGCCAGAAGAGCAGCCTCCCAGAGGTCCCCTCTCCTGTCTGCCTTGGGGAGCTGGCAACCCTGGGGGGCAGGAGGGCCCTGATAAGCTGGTGTTAAATGGCAGCTTCTGGGCTCTTAGAGTCTGTTATCTGAGAGAGAATCTGGGGACTGGACCAGCTGGAACTTCCTGCAGGCTTGGGGACAGCGGGCTCCTGGAGCAGCTGGGGGTGGAGGGCAGGCCCAGAGCAGGCGGGGTGGCTGCCGAGGGTTCTGGCTGGAGTTTGGAAGTGGGCCACGGGGTGGTTGGGGGTGGTGCAGGCCAGGTAGGGGAGCTGATGACTGAGCCAGGGCTGGGGGAGGGAGGCGGGGCTCAGCAGGCACCCAGACTGGCCAGGCCCTGTCTGCGGCGCCCCTGGGGAGGCTGGGAAAGGGGCGGGGAAGGCCCGAGTGCTTAGGGCCAGCCTCTGGCCTCACAGGCTCTCTGTCTGCTCTTCTTTTGCAGACCTAGACCCAGCAGCTGCCCCACCCAGCACAGAGTAAGTGAACCTTGCTCTTTTGCTTTGGCGGTTGGAAACGGGGAGACACCAGGCAGTGGGTGGGGATGGGGTGGAGCTGAGGCCCAGAGGACCCGACTGGTCTTTGGCTAAGGAGGAAAGCATTTCATTGAGGCCCTGTGCCCTGGGGGAAGAGGTCAGTTCCAGAAACTCATGGTACTTTTATTTTGCCCACAAACCTCTGAAACCGCAGGAGGCAGGCCTGGCTCCAAACCCTACCTCTGTCCCTTCCTGGCTGTGTAGCCTTGGAGGAGTCACAGAAACTCTCCAAGTGTCAGTCTGTTCAAGGCTGAAAGGGAAACAATGAGAGCACCCCCTCTGTTGGGTTTGTCTTGGAGAAGCGAACGGCTGGAGGGTCCCCAGTGTGTGTGTGTGTGTGTGTGTGTGTGTGTGTGTGTGTGTGTGTGTGTCTGTGTGTAGTGGGGGAGGTTGGGAGGGTTTGAGGGTTGGGGGGTGCAGCCCATTGTAATTATTTTTGCAGTTGCCATTTGTCTTGCCAATATCATTCCCATTCCTGTGACAGTTGCTGTTAGGGACCCTGCCCTCTGTGCCTGGGAGCCTGTCAGAGGCAGTGTAGCCTAGTGGTTAGCCTGGATGTTGGGGTGAGGGCCTGCGTCTTGGCTGTGGCCCCCACACTGGCCACAGGCCCTCATGTCGGTCAAGTCCCCCTTTGGTTTTCTCATCTGTAAAATGGGCCATCGGGTAAGATGCCCAGCCTCGTGGTAGGTGCCTAATCGAGGCATTTGCTTTTTATCACAGTTCTTCTTTGTCTTCTGCAAGTTAGGTCTGGGTTGGAAGGGTAATTGGGCAACTGGAGGTGGTGGGAGCTGGGGCCTCTCAGGACCAGGTGCTTAGAGCCTCCTTGCCTAAGCCGTGGAGGGGTCTAGGCTCCAAATGAATGGCCCAAGCATCTGGAACCCCGAGTTTAAATCCTCACTACCCTGGTGAGGGGAGGCATGTTTGAGCCCTGCTTTGTCTTCCTGGGGTGCCCCAAACTGAGCAAGAGGGGCTAATTCTCAGGGTGGTGTCACCCAACGGGAGGTTTCAGAGATGCAGGTTGCAGGCCCAGGCCCCCGGAGGAGAAGTCCTTCATGTGTTCATTTGCTGTCCAGAGTGAGTGGACTTGGGGAGGGTTTCTGCTGAGCTTGCTACTATGTAATTAAGGTCAGAATTAGGGGCCAGCCTCTCCTCCCTGATTAGGGACCTGAAATGAATCAGCAGCCATTCGTCCTGCACCTGGGCTGGGAAGGGCCGTGATGGCTGCAATCTTCCAAGGGTTTATATCTCCAGGGTGGGCCAGGGGTGAAGCTGTGGAGAAACTCAGTCTGGTGGGAGATGCAGATGTGTCAGAGTGGGACAGAGACGGACGCCCAGGGAGCTGGGACACTGACTGGAGGGGAGCAAGGATGGGGCCATCAGGGAAGACTTCTGGGCCAGGTCCTGGCTCAGCAAGTGAGTGGAAATTCTCCATTCAGGATGGCAGAGGGGCAGGGGGAGTGCCCGCTGAGGAAGCCCTGAGCAGAGGTACAAGGCTGGCACACAGGGTGGTCAGCACACTCACTTCCTTCAAGCTACCCTCCTGGGGACCCCAGGAGTTAGGTGATGTGCTCAGGGTTCCATGTAGATAAGTAGATGCTCATTCAGAACAGAGACCAAGGCCCCTCTGACACAGAGGCCAGGCACTTGGCCACTGTGCTTCCCTGCCTCCAGGAGCTCATGCCCTGGTCCTTGATGAGACAGTGTGGCTGGCTTCATAGGAATGATCTGATTGTGTGTACATTTTTTGAGGAAAGACTTTTGCCCACTCAGAGATGATCTCTGAGCTCTTGGGAGAGTGGCGTCTAAGCAGTCGGTGGAATGTTCCATAGGTCCCTCCTGGGGAGCCTTGTGCGGCAGTGCCCAGTGCGTGATTCCTGGTGAGATCCCTTCCCTTGACATGAGAGCAGAGCAAAAACAGCCAGCTCTTTGCTCCCCCAACACGGAGATCCTGTGAGGGCAGAAGGGTGTGCAGGTGTGTCTCTCCACCAGCAGTTGCCTCTATGGAGACAGGGACTTTTTGATTTTTTGGAGGGGGATGTTTTGTTTGCTGCCAAACCTCATGGCTTAGCACAGTGGCAGGCACAGGGTGAGTGCCAAAGACGTCTTTGTTGAACGAATGATGGACAGAAGGACAAGGAGGGTCTGTGTCTCCATGGAAGCAAGGAGAAAACAAACAGCATGTCAGACTGGGTGAAGTGGCTCATGCCTGTAATCCCAGCACTTTGGGAGGTCAAGGTGGGTGGATCACTGAGGTCAGGAGTTCAAGAACCAGCCTGGCCAACATGAAACCCTGTCTCTACTAAAAATACAAAAATTAGCCGGGCCTGGTGGCTGGTGCCTGTAATTCCAGCTACTGGGGAGGCTGAGGCAGGAGAATCGCTTGAACCTGGGAGGTGGAGGTTGCAGTGAGGCGAGATTGTGCCATTTCACTCCAGCCTGTGTGACAGAGCGAGACTCTGTCTCAAAAACAAACAAACAAAACCAACCAAAGAATACCACCCCACCACCTTACCCCCAAACAAATGGCATATCAATAGGGTTTCTACTGGATTCTGACTCTGGCAGCTGTAGAGGTCAAGACAGAAGCCAGGGAAGGGAAGCGCAGAGTGGTTGTGTCTCCCAAGGCCACATGGCTAGAGTCACCTGACCTCACTGGTGCTGATGGTGCTGTGCTGAGCCACAGGCTGTGCTAAGTGCTCTGTGTACATTATCTCTTTTTGTTGTTGTTTGAGACAGGGTCTCACTCTGTTGCCCAGGCTGGAGTGCAGTGGTATGATCATGGCTCACTGCATCCTCGACCTTCCAGGCTTGAGCGATTCTCCTGCCTTAGCCTCCTGAGTAGCTGGGACTACAGGCATGTGCCACCACGCCTGGCTATTTTTTTTTTTTTTTCTGAGACAGTTTTCCTCTTGTTGCCCAGGCTGGAGTGCAGTGGCACCACCTCGGCTCACTGCAACCTTTGCCTCCTGGGTTCAAGTGATTCTCCTGCCCAGCCTCCTGAGTAGCTGGGATTACAGGCGTGTGCCATCACGCCAAGCTAATTTTTTGTGTTTTTAGTAGAGACGGGGTTTCATCATGTTGGCCAGGCTGGTCTTGAGCTCCTGACCTCAGGTGATCCACCCACCTCGGCCTCCCAAAGTGCAGGGATTATAGGTGTGAGCCATCGCGCCCGGCCTAACTTTATATTTTTTGTAGAGAGGGAGGTCTCACTCTGTTGCCCAGGCTGGTCTTGAACTCCTGGGCTCAAGCAATCCTCCTGCCTTGGTGTCCCAAAGTGCTGGGATTACAGGCATGAACCACTGCATTTGGCCCATATTATCTTATTACTTGTACCCCTAGGAGCCCTAGAAGACAGGGACTATTGAATATGCCCATTTTGCAGATGAGCAGCTGAGGCTTGGAGAACTGAAGTAATTTACCCAAATCTGCCCTCAAAGCTGTCACTGAGGCCCGCAGGGTTTGCTTCTCCTGGTGGACTCTGAAGCACGTGCACTCATGTCCACCCTGAGCTCTCGCTGCGGGGGTCGTGGTTGAAAGAGCAGCCCTGAGTACCCAGCAGTGTCTGGGAAACCTGAGTGCCGCAGATCACTGGTTTCCTGTTTTTCCTGGACTCAGGCCTGCACCCCTCACCTCTGAGTGCAATAGCCCCATGGACTCCGGCCCCCTCTGGAGTTGTTTGCTTTTCCTGTTTAGTTTTGCCTTTATGCCCCTGTGGCCTCAGCACTTTTCTGTGGGTCAGGGTTTTGGCTCCTGGCCCGGGTCGCAGGGATTCTCATGGGCTCCCTGAAGGTACCTGGCCTACCCCTTCCTGGGCTTTTCTGGATAAGATGGTCGTACTGCCTGTTGGCTAGTGTCTCTCATTGGGGCCTGGAGCCAGGGGAATGGATGGGGCAGTCAAATTCTGGGAGAGGACAGGGAGACTCATCCTCCCTGGATGTATCAGGGGCTGAGAGGATCAGGCCAAGAGGAGACCAGGCTCAGCGAAGCAGTATTGGCACAGGATGGAAACAGGGCGCTGGTGGCCTGTGGCTTCTGAGACTGCTGGGTGTGGGGGACATAGGGGTTCGTGAGAAGGGCAGGTCAGCAAGGCCGGAGTGGGTCTGCAGTGTCCGGAGGAAATCTTCAAGATTTTCCAGATTGCCGCAGACCTAGTCTGGAGTTGTTTGGAATTCGGGGCTTCTCCTTACATGTGCTGTTTCCCAAATCCGGAGCATTTGAGCCTCCTGTGTCCTGTCTCACAGGGTCCATGCGGGACGTGAGGCCTGGCAGATACCGGCTCTCCGCCTGTGGAGTCCCTCATGGGAGGGTTATGGGGACCAGGTCCTTCTTTCCATTAAAAATCTTTCTCTAAAGTTCCCTTGCCAAATCCCTAAATTGGAAAAGCTGGTTTTTGTGTTTTCTTTCCTTCTTTTCCTCCTCCAAGGGTAGAAACAAGGGCTCCCAGTTTCCATTCAGAGCCAGGACCTTTGGATCCCAGGCCCTTTGAGGACCCATACAGCCTCTTCATTGAAAAAGGCGCATCCAGGGTACCTGGTTGGCGCATCTCTTCATGGTATAAATATGCCTTCGAGGAATCCTGTGATGCTCCTCCCTGTATCCCTGCAGCAGTAGGACTCTGCCTCACTTGTGTTTTATCCCAGTGCCTGGCACAGAGATGGTGCAACAATACTAACAGCCTACACGTGCACTGACTTTACAGTTTACACCTCATTTTGATTCTCACAACTGTGGGAGGCAGAATCATGGCCCTTCCACCCCTTGGAGATTTCTGCATCCTCATCCCCAGCACCTGTGAATCTGTGATGTTGCGTGGCAAAGGGACTCGGCAGATGTGATTAAGTGAGGGGTTTTGAGATGGGGAGATGACCCTGGGTTATCCGTGGGCCCAGTGGCACCACAAGGGTTGTGACAAGAGGGAGACAGGAGGGCCAGAGTCAGAGAGAGGTGGGAAGATGCCACGCTCCTGGCCTTAGAAATGGAGGACGGGATTGTGACCAAGGAATGCAGGTGGCTTCCCGAGGCTGGAAAAGGCGGGGGTTGGCTTCTCCCCTGGAGCTGCCCCTGCTGAAACCTCGCTTTTAGCGAGAGCACAGCCCTGCCGAAACCTCGCTTTTAGCCCTGCGAACCCCTTGATGGCCTTCTGACCTCCACACCTGTGAGGATAGATTTGTGTTGTAAGTCACTAAGTTCGTGGTCATCTGTTACAGCAGCCATAGGAAACTAACACGACAGCCCCGGAAAGAGGAGATTATTGTGGGCACCATTTTGCAGACCAGACCCGGGAGAGGGCGTGACTTGTCTGTAGGGCTGGGCTGGCAGGCGTGGTGCTTGGGCTCAAAGCCTCAGGCCAGGGGCTCTGTTTGCTCTTCCTCTATGGCCCTCTCTATGCATCTAGGATGGTGCTCTGCTGACTGGCCGGTATTCCCCTGCCCTTCCCTTGCGTCTTCCTGTCCTTTCACCCAGCACCTCTTTACTGAGTGACTGCGATGGGGGCCGACATGCTCTGCCAGGCTGTGTTATTTTTACGTGCCTGTGTGTGTGTTTGGCTCTAGGGCCAGATCATAATGGCCTGAATGTACCCAGCACTTCTTACACGCTGGGCTCTGAGAGCTTTCCCTCCCCAATGCCATTCATCCCTGCAACACTCTCACAAGACAGGCGCTGATATAATCTGCATTCTAGAGATGCAGGAACTGGCACAGAGAGGACATGACATCAGCCCAAGGTCACAGAGAAAGATGGGCAGAGCCAGAGTTAACCCCAGCTGGCTTCCAGAACCTGAGTTCTAACCCCTCTGGCGCTGCCGTCTCCCACACAGAGCTGGTTTGGATCCTGCCTGCCCTACACATTAGCTGCATGACCCAGGAAGTGCTCTTTGGCTTCTCTGCCTAACCCTCAGTTTCTTTTCTTTTCATTCTTTTTCTTTTTTTGAGATGGAGTCTCTGTCGCCCAGGCTGGAGTGCAGTGGCGCGATCTCAGCTCACTCCAACCTCTGCTCTGCTCCCTGGGTTCAAGTGATTCTCCTGCCTCGGCCCCCCGAGTAGCTGGGATTGCAGGCACCCACCGCCATGTCTGGATATTTTTTTTTGTATTTTTAGTAGAAACGGGGTCTCACCATGTTGGCCAGGCTGGTTTCAATCTCCTGACCTCAAGTGATCTGCCTGCCTTGGCTTCCCAAAGTGCTAGGATTACAGGTGTGAGCCACTGTACCCGGCCCCCTCAGTTTCTAATCTCTGTAAAGTGGGGTGATGAGACTCACCGGATGGCACTGTTGGTGGGGATGAAATGAGATGGGAGAGATTGGGTGCTTACTCGGTGAGCTGCTCATTGTCACTGTCCCCAAAGGGTGCGGATCTGTGTGGGGCTGACTCCAGGCACAAGGGACCCCTCCCTGGCCAATGCATTGCTTAGCATTACCTGAGATGCTCATCAGTCCATCCCTCCTCCCTACCTCCCTCTCTCTCTTCCTTTTTTAAAAAAATACAGTTTGTTGTAGAAAAATTAGAAAGTACAGAAAATGATAGACTAAAAGCAACTTTTAATCCTACCATGGTGTGTTTCTGTCCAGCTTCTTTGCTAGGCACGTATACAAGTATGCATAATTTTTTTTATAGAACTGTGGTTTATTGCACTTGCTGTTTCGAGGCTCACCTTTTTTTTTTTTTTTTTAAAGCTAATTACATATCATGAGCATTTCCCCAGGAGAACTTGTATTGTTTTGCAACAACCCACACGGCTCTCGAGACATTCTTGCCGGGGGTACAGGGCCTCTCCAGGTCTGACCCAGCCCTGGGGCCCCTGAGATGTCAGGGAGGGAGGTGCATATGCCACAGAGCAGGAGGCCAGAGGCTGGGCTTTGGCCAGCATGTGTGTGGGGGTCAGTTGTATGGATATGGTTCCCCAGAGGCCTCGATGGGAGATGGTTCCCCAGAGGCCTCGATGCTCGCTCCCTGCTGAGGTCTGTGATATGATGCCACCTGAGGGCCGCTCCGAGACTTCCCCTGGGGGGCTTCTCACTGCTGTCTACTCATCCAGTAAGGGGATCTGTGACCATGTGTGGGGTGGCACAGGACAGACACACTGGGTCCTGGAAGCCCTCTGTACGCAGGATGGGCGGCCACAGAGGGAAGAGGGAACACATGCAGGTGAGGCCCCCGTGCCTCGAGGAGAGGCGGAGGGAAGGAGGGGGCAGGGAAGCAGCACACACGATGCCATACCACGTGCCAGCCCCTGTGCCAGGGGATTTACATGACTTCTTTATTTACTCCGTACCAGAACCCTGCGAGGGAGGTAGCGTTGCCTCATTTTGTAGCTATGGAAACTGAGGCATAGAGAAATGCTAAGTGCTTTATCTGCATCATCTCACTGAATCCTCACAGCTGGAAGTAGGACTGATACTTCACTCTGGTCCACATTCAGTAACTTGTCCCGGTGCACACAGCCAAGTGGCTGAGCCACAGTCATATCCCAGGTCGTGGCCCCGGAGTGTTTGCTGCTTCCCCCCTCACGCCTCAGAGCCCTGGTTCTCAACCCTGGCTGCATGCTGGAGCCCGCAGGGAGCTTACCCCTGACCAACAGTCAGAGTCTCTGGGGCAGGGGCCCTGGCGCCCACATCTTCTAGGGGTGCCCTACTGACTCTAGTGGGCAGCCAAGCCAGATGTTCTCTAAGGTCCTCAGCTTTGACATGCTGTACAACCAGGTCAAGTGGCCAGGGCCAAAAAGAGACCCAGCAGCAGGCTGAACCTGGGCTGCGTGTTCTTCCCTTTCCTTTGTGTCTCTTGATCGGGCCATCATGCTGGGGTGAGTTTCCAAGGCGGGCGGTGACACTCTGTGGGGCTGTCCTATGCAAACTCTCCTGTCCTGTCCTTCCCTGTGCTGCAGCTTGGGTTTTCCTTGAGGCCTTATAAGGCAAATATCATTCCAGTCCTTTCTAGTCCCATCCCCAAAGGTGACATTCTTTCCTTTCTCATATTTGTTATGCCTTGTCCTGGCAAGGGCCCCAGAATGCCTGTGCGGGTGGACCCTGCTGGCCAGGAATCCTTAGCTTGTTCTGGTTTTGGGGGTCTCCTCCCCGACCACCCACATGGTGCAGCCTTTGGGAAGGGACACTTGGAGCTTCACGGAGAAACTGGGGCCTGTACCAGCCCCTGCAGAGGTGGCGGGTGCCATTCTCTGGAGTGGGGCTTCTTATCTTTAAAATAGGATGGAGGCCCGGCGCGGTGGCTCACGCCTGTAATCCCAGTACTTTGGGAGTACTAGGCGGATCCGAGGCAGGTGGGTCACCTGAGGTCAGGAGTTCAAGACCAGCCTGGCCAACATGGTGAAACCCTGTCTCAACTAAAAATACAAAAAAAAGACAAGCGTGGTGGCACACGGGGACCTACCCCTCCCTGCCCTGCTGCTCTTTGGAGAAAGAAGAGGTGGGGCACAAAGGTGCTTGGAGCTCTGTGGACCAGAAACGCACCAGGTGGCCTTCTGGTGCACTTGAACTCCTCTGCCAGCAATGTAGGTTGCTGCTTTGGGGTGCTGGGAGGGGTCCTTTCCTCTCTTCCCTGCCTCTGCGTCTGTCTGCCTTTTCCTCCCCATCTCGCACCCCTCTCCATGGATTCAGCTTCTTTCCTTTGCATTCAGGTTGCTGGCCTTACTCTCATTTGCAAGCTGAGAGGCATTAGGAGAGCAGGAAGCTCAGATAAGGGTGAGATAATTGCCTCTTATTGGTTTTTATGGCTCTTTTATGACCCGGAGGCCCCTTGAAGGAGTGTTTGTTCACAGGGAGAATTAGACACTGCAGCCCTGTGTGGCTTCCATGGACAGCGGCTGGGAGAGGCTGCTCCGGTTGGGTACAGGGTGGGTCTGGGGCCTTAGCAGGCAGCAGGGAGGGTCATGGGTACAGGAGGCGCCCCCAGCCTCATTTCTTGCCGTGCCCTCCTTGCATGCGTGTCTTGAGCTGGAACGTTGCTCGTGTCCCTGCTTCCCCAACTTTATTCCTCTTCCCCTGCCTGGGAAGCCCTTTCCCCATCTCATCGGCCGGAGGAACACCTGCTCCAGTCTAGGGAGGCAGCGGAGGTGGTCCTGAGAGCAAGGCTTTACAGACAGATCACCGGGGTTCCAACTGCTACTGTGCCACTTGCTGGTCAGGTGACTTGGGTACTGGGGGTGGACAGGAAGTGACCTCTGTATGCTGTGGGGACCCCCCATTCCCCAGCCCAGGACACCAGAGCCAGTACCTGGGCCGGTTGCTCACTGGGTTTTGATAAGGTGCAGCCAGGAGGAGCCTCCCCCTGCCTATGAGTCGGCTCATAAGGTGTTTCCAAATCCCTCCTGACCTCACCCAGTGGTGCCTCTGCTCACCTCCACGTCACCTTTACAGTTTACGTGGTGCTTTCTCTGGTGTTCTCTTGGTTAAACTGCATTCTTTCGGTGAAAGCGCACTGCAGCCTTGGAGCTGGGTGTTACGCTTTCTCTTGGACAGTGTCTGAGTTTGTTTGGGCTGCTGTAACACAATGCCATAGATTTGGGTGGCTTATAAACAAGAGAAACTTTTTTTTTTTTTTTTTTTTTTTTTGAGAGAGTCTTGCTATGTCTCTCAGCCTGGAGTGCAGTGGCACGATCTCAGCTCACTGCAACCTCTGCCTCCCAGGTTCAAGTGATTCTCCCACCTCAGCCTCCTGAGTAGCTGGGATTACAGGCATGTACCACCATGTCTGGCTAATTTTTGTATTTTTGGTAGACACAGGGTTTCACCATACTGGCCAGGCTGGTCTCAAACTCCTGACCTCCAGTGATCCACCCACCTTAACCTTCCAAAGTTCTGGGATTAGAGGCGTGAGCCACCACACTGTGCCTAAGAGAAACTTATTTCTCACAGTTCTCAAGGCTGGGAGGTCCAAGATCAGGGTGCCAGCAGATTCAGTGTCTGATGAGGGCTCGTTTCCTGATCATAGATGGCACCTTCTCACTGTGTCCTTACATGGTGGAAAGGGCAGAGGAGCTCCCTAGGGCCTCTTTTATATGGGCACTAATCCCAGCCATGGGGGCTCTGCTCTTATGACCTAATCACCGCTGCAAAGGCCCCACCGCCTAATACTATCACCTCGGTGGTGAGGATTTTAACACATGGACTTTTTTGTCAGGGGAACACAGACATTCATACCATAGCAGATGGAGACTTGAACTTGTGCCTTTGAGTGTGCCAAGGGCTATTGCTCTCTCTCTCTCTCTCTCTCTTTTTTTTTTTTTTTGTAAAATGGTGGCTAAACAGGCAAGAGTTGAGGTAACCATCTGCCACAGCAAGCCTGTGATGTAGGTGAATGTCTACATGCAAGTTCCCAACTTCCAGGTGGTCTGGTTGAAACAATAGAAGCTTTGCAGGTAGAAGTAGTGTAAGATCCCAGCTCCCATTAATTAGCTGAGTGATTTTTGGGTAATTGAAACTTTGTGAGGCTCAGTTTCCCCACCTGTAGAATAGGGGTAACAACACCTGCCTCCGGTGTGTTCCTGCAAAATTAAATGTGCAGGCCGGGCTTGTGGGCTCACTCCCAGCACTTTGGGAGGCCAAGGTGGGCAGATTACCTGAGGTCAGGAGTTTGAGACCAGCCTGGGCAACATGGCGAAACCCCGTCTCTACTAAAAATACAAAAATTAGGTGGGCATAGTGGCGTGTGCCTGTAGTCCCAGCTACTTGGAAGCCTGAGATGGGAGAATTGCCTTCTCCATCTCAGAGCCCAGCTTGGGAGCCAGGCAAGCTGGCCTCATGGTCTGGCCCTGCCACTCCCTGGCAGGTGATCTTCGGCAGGTTCTTCTACTTGCCTGCAGAATGCAGAAGATGCCAGGATCCTGTGTGGTGCTGGGAAGGTGAGGCAGAGGGCCTGGCTCACAGGAGGTGCTCAACAGCAGAGATCCCTCCTCGCAGCCTCCTCCCCTCCCTCTTCCCCTGCACTGTCCTACTCTTCATCTGCTACAGGCTCGGGTGCCAGGAAGTTCAAGTTGATTCTTTGGCAATGGCGCTGTTCTCTCGACAGTCTAAGGCCTCTGCCCTCTAGGTTGGCATAAGTGGTTTTTGGTCTTTGTTTTGTTTTTTTGAACCTGGACTTAAAAAAAATTCATGTTAGAATAGCTTTAGATTTTCTTTTTTTTTTTTTTGAGATGGAGTCTCGCTCTGTCGCCCAGGTTGGAGGTGCAGTGGTGCGATCTCGGCTCACTGCAAGCTCCACCTCCCGGGTTCACGCCATTCTCCTGCCTCAGCCTCCCGAGTAGCTGAGACTACAGGCGCCCACCACTACGCCCGGCTAATTTTTTGTAGTTTTAGTGGAGACGGGGTTTCACCGTGTTAGCCAGGATGGTTTCGATCTCCTGACATTGTGATCTACCCGCCTCAGCCTCCCAAGGTGCTGGGATTACAGGCATGAGCCACCGCGCCCGGCTAGCTTTAGATTTTCAGAGATGTTCTGAAGATGGTACATAGAGCTCCACATACCCCTCATCCAGCTTCCCTGCTATGACCACCTCACACGGCCTTGGCACTGTGTGGCACTCAGTTGTCAAAGCTGAGACCTATGTTGGCACATTACCATTCACTAAACAGATTTTGTGTGGATTTCATCAGTTTTCCTACTTATGTTCATTTTTTGACCCAGGATCCAATCTGGGATCCCACATCGCACTTAACTGTCATGTCTCTGTAGCCTGCTCCAGCCCGTGGCAGTTTCTCAGTCTTTCCTTGATTTCCATGACCTTGAGAATATTGAGGAGTGATGTTTAGGTGTGGTGGCTCACGCCTGTAATCCCAGCACTTTGGGAGGCTGAGGTGGGTGGATCACTTGAGGTCAGGAGTTTGAGACCAGCCTGGCCAACATGGTGAAATCCCGTTTCTACCAAAAGTGCAAAAATTAGCTGGGTGTGGTGGTGCATGCCTGTAATTCCAGCTACTCGGGAGACTGAGATGGGAGGATAGCTTGAACCCGGGAGGCAGAGGTTGCAGTGAGCCGAGATCACAACACTGCCCTGAAGCCTGGGCGACAGAGCGAGACTCTATCTCAAAACAAACAAACAAAAAAACAAACCAAAAAACAAAAAGAGTCTTGAGGAGTAATGCCAGGTATTCGGTACAATGTTCCCCATTCTGGTTTTGTCTGGTGTTTTCTCCATGATTAGACTTGGGTTATGGGTTTTGGATAAAAACACCACAGAGGTGAAGTACCCATTTCATGATGTCAGATCAGGACACATGGCACCTGCGTGGCGTCTCTACAGATGCTCACCTGGGTCTCTTGGTTCGGGATGTGTCTCCTGGCTTCCCTGCTGTTTCCCATTTGCATGTCTGCTCTGTGGAAGGGACTTACTGGGCCAGTCCATCCTCAAGTGTGCATGAGGGACTAAGCTTTACCCCCCACATATAGTCTTTTGCAGCTTTGCAAGTCTTGTTTCTTTTTCCTTTTTTTTTTTTTTGACGGAGTGTCGTTTTGTCATCCAGGCTGGAGTGTAGTGGCATGATCTTGGGTCACTGCAACCTACCTTTTCTGGGTTCAAGTGATTCTTGTTTACCAGCCTCCTGAGTAGCTGGGGCTACAGGCATGCACCACCACGCCTGGCTAATTTTTGTATTTTTAGTAGAGACGGAGTTTCACCATGTTGGCCAGGCTGGTCTCGAACTCCTGACCTCAAGTGATCCACCTGCCTCGGCCTCCCAAAGTGCTGTGATTACAGGCATGAGCCACTGTGCCCAGCCAAGTCCTTGTTTCTTGCAAGAGGCAGGGATCCCCCAGCCTGCCCCTTCTGTTGTATGTGGGAGAGTGGAGAGGTGGAGGTTCCCTTTGAGTCTGCACTGGGGAGAGATGAGACAGCCTCCTTGCGGAGAGTGCTAGGTGCTTATCACTGTGAACACGGTTGATCTTTATGCTCTCGTGAAGTGCCAGCCCAGCCTTGTGCATGCCTTCTAAAGATGAGGAGCCTGGGGGCTTGTCTGAGGCCAACTCCACCTCGGGTCTCCCCAGCAGCCTGGCCCTCAGCCCACTTTTGCCCATCATGTCCCACTGACCAGGTGAGGGGCTGCCAGAGGCTTCTGGGGGCCACCTCTGGACACCTCTGCAGTGCTGTCTCTTGCCCACAGGGTGCCAGCCTGGGTGAGCAATGGGGATGCAGGGGACACAGCCTTCTCCGGGGCCCGGCACTCCAGCTGGAAGCGGAAGAGTTCCCGTCGCAGTAAGTCTCCCCTCTGGCCCACCGCCCACCCCAGGTAGCAAGCTCCAGGATATCCTAGTCTTCCCTAACCCAAGAGAGCTGATGTGGGCTCCTGTGAGCCCAGGGTTCATCCTCACTGGGGGCTGCTGTGGCCCTGGAGGATCAACCACTGCCCCCAAGAGCCAAGATCCAGAATCAGTTGACACACCCAGTTTTTCATCTGCTCCCCAAATACTTACGAAGTTCCCACAACAGGCCAGGGCTGCCCAGTGGTGGGAGTGCCCTGGGAACCAGAATGAGGTCCTTCTGTTAACAGAACCAGACACCTTGCCATGGGAAGGTGCCTGCCCAGAAGAGCCTTGCAGAAAGAGAGGGAGGCAGCAGGGGTGGGGGAAAGAGGGTCCCAGACAGAGGGGCCAGCTTGTACAAGGGCCTGAGGGCAGGAGGACCCCTGACTCCCGGGAAGCAGCAAGGGCCTTATCTGTGGGGTATGGGGGAGAGTCACGGGGTGAGGTGTGGCTGCGGGCCCTGCAGCAGATCAGGGCCCCAGAGGCAGTGCTTAAGGTTCTCAAGGCAATAGGAAACCACAGAAGGAAGGCCAGTGGTGTGGCTGCCTTTGCCTTTCAGTCCGGTTGCACTGGGGTGGGGGCAGTGTAGGAGACCAGGTGGGCAGGGGTGGAGCCTGCTGGGAGGCTATCGTGGTCTTGTAGGACAGGAAGTCTGAGGGTGGGAACTAGGGGCCTAGAGAGAGGTGGGCAGGCCTGGGAGCTGGTGTGGGGAGGAAAAGGGGGCTCTGACAGGACTCTAGGGGCCCCAGGACCTAGGGAAGCATCACAGGCCAGTGGGTCTCGTGACTTCTTCCTGGAAGGCCTGTGGGTCGAGGACCAGCTCCCATCAGGGGTGGGGACTGGTTTTCCAAATCCTAGCACTGCTCAGTGACGAGGGGCTAGCCCTGGGGTCCTGGGTGACTGAGGATGCTAGGGCCAGGGCACAGGTGCTGGACTGCATCATGCTCCTTGCAGGGGCCGGGAGCAGCTGTCCATTAGCCAGATGGGCAGGCCTGCGGGCAGCAGGGAGCCAGGTGGGGTCTGTGCGGTCACTGGGAAGGCGCCTTGGAGAGGGTGGGGGGGCGGGGAGAAGTGGGGGAGCCGGCATCCCCTGAGAGCAGCTGGCGGGGCTGAGGGCTGGGCTGGGCTGGCAGAAAGGAGGGTGCTGCGTGCCACCAGCTGGTGCAGTCCTGATGTCATCTGCAGCACCTCTGGCCAGGCTGCCACAGCCGGCATTGGTGCTCTCTCTCCCCTCTTCCCTCCCAGTTGACCGGTTCACTTTCCCCGCCCTGGAAGAGGATGTGATTTATGACGACGTCCCCTGCGAGAGCCCAGATGCGCATCAGCCCGGTATGATGTCTGCAGTGCTTCCCTGTTTCTCTTGGGGACGGGGGAGGGAGGCTGGGACCGGGGAGGGTTGTCTCCTTCTGTTTCCTTCTGTCCCCACCTGGCCAAGTGCCCCTCCTTCTTGTCTTTAGAAACAACTGTAGTCACTGGGGAGAATCTGGAGACGGCTGAGGGCGTGGCCACTGGGGCCGGGCAGGGCTTGGGCATCATGGGCAGGGCCATGCTCTGGCTGTGGGTCCCCGGGCAGGTAATCACCTTTCCAAGCCTCGATTCCTCCCTCAGGAAAATGGGGCCATGCTCCAGGCTTTCCGGGGCTGTTGGGGAAGATGACAGACTGTTACACTCAACGGGTGAAGCAGATAAAGCTTTGCAAAGCCCTGCGCCCTGCTCTGGGTTGAGGGCTGAGGTGGGCAGGCAGGCAGGCGATTGTGGCCACAGAGGGGAGATGGGGCGGGGCTGGGGCAAGTCTTGCTGGAACTCACCTGATGGGAGAGCGGACTGTTCATTGCCAGTTAACAGGAAGAGCCGTCTTTGCTTGAACACGTTAGGCCAAGCATATTTTCAGTCATGTAACGGCTTCAAGACTTTGATTTGGGATGTTACGTTCTCATTTTGCAGACAAGGGAACGGCAGAGGCAGGGCTAGGATTTGAATGTGGGTCATTTTGACCCCAAGTTCAATGCTCTGTCCCTTACCCCAGGAGGATTTGAGTGGCATTTTATGACAGATGAGGCACATTTGATTCCCACTGATCCCACGACCCCGTGAGGTCAGCAGGGCCAGGCTTATTTATGGCTCCCGTGATGAAGAGGTTAAATCACCAGCCCCAGAGCACACAGCCAGGATTTGAACAGACGACTTCTTTTCCTACTATGCGATTCTTCCTGTTTTCAGGGGCTCTCTGTCCAATGGGGAAGCACAGCCCCTGCTTTTGAGGAGCTCCGAGTCTGATGGGGCAGCTCTTACCATCCTTGAGCAGCACAAAGCACAATAGGAGAGACACACAGACAACACGGCAAGGCCCGAGGGCCCCAGAGCCACACTCCTGACTCCTGTCTTAGGAACGGGGACACACGGGCCAAGGATATGCTTATCCTTTTAGCAAGCCTGGGATGTGCTTGGAGCACATTTTCCTGTTTGTAGCTCACTTGAGTCCAGGGAGCGATGGATTCCCACTGTATTAGGAGGCAAAGGAGTCTTAGGAAAGTCCCAGAGCTGGGAGGTCTGAGCAGCTGAGGGGCCTCAGTTGTTGTTTAACCCATTTGGCCTATTTCCCACCTGAATTCAATCAAGCTGCTAAGTCCCTGGCCCTGGTCTTCACTGTCCTCAGGGTCTGGGAGGATGTGGCATGTTCATGGCCTGGGTGTCACACAGCCTGTGTTTGCACCCTAGCTCTGAGCCTGCAAATGAGGACCACAATACCTACCCCAGGATCCCCATATGCTGGGCTGTGGGAGGATCAATTGCAACAAGGCTGCAAAGAGCTCAGCGCAGGGCGGGCTCTTGGAGACGCTCTTCACACAGGGCCGCTGTTGCTGTTGTTGTTAGTGTTATGCCTGCCGAGGGTCCCAGCACTGGCCTGCCTGGGGCTGATGTGGGCTCAGCAGGAGCTTGGAGAGGAGCTCGGGCCAGCTCTGCCATTGATTTGGGCACAGGGCGTTGTGCCTTTGTGCCTTGGCTTCTTCATATAAAGCAGGAAAATCCCCAGCTCACAGGCCTTTGGGGAGGGTCACGCAGGGTCCTGGCCAATCTCTCTGGGCCTCAGTTGACCCATCTGTAGAACTGGGGCACTAATAGCCAGTAGCGTGGATTCCATGAGGTAATTGATGAGGACACTGAGCAGGAAGCATGAGGGGACCCTTATGTGGTCCCTGAAAGCTGAAGTTGGCCCTCGGGCTGCACACAGGCACAAGAGTTCTGTGACTCTGTCTCCACTGGAGAGGATATTTCTATATGTGTAGATGGCGGGGACTTCAACGGAAGGTGGTGTGGAGCCCCGGCCCCACTCACTGTCTACTGTGGCCAGCCACATCTCTCCCATCTGTCTAATGGGAGGAGTGATCATTCACACCCTGCTGTCTGCACAGGGCCGCTGGGAGCCATGGCACACCGAGGATGGAGGTGGTCGGGTGCACGGCTCAGCCCTGTGGAGGCGTGGACCTGCCACATGCTACCGGGGCTCCTCCTCAGGGCTCCCCTGAGAACTCTGTCTCTTTGGTCACTAGTTGAGGGGCCTCCACTGCAGTAACAGGACAATCAGCCTGGCCTTCTGAAGGTCGCAGCTGCTCCACTCTCTAAAGACATTAGTTACCATTATCTTTTGCTTAAAAATAGCCTCATGTTCCCTCCTGTTCTGGGACCCGTCTCCCACTAAGCTTTGGCACATCTGTTTTGTTCTTTGGCTGACACTTTTGCCCCCAACCCCTCGCACCCCACCTTTCCTGTGGGGTGAAGCTGGGGAGCCCTGGGTCTATGGACTGACACCCAAGCTCCCCCAGAGCCACCATGAGTGACGGCCTACTGCTCTCAGCTGCGTGCGTGCTATGTGCCAGGCACTTTGCCAAGAGCTCTGTGGCTGTTTTATTTACTCGGCCTGTCTGCTTATTATTAGCCCCATTTTGCAGAGAGGTCTCTGATGACCAAAGCTCGCAGTTTTTCGGCACAGTCGTTTCTGAGCAGATTTCTTTTCTTCTTCTTGTTCTTCTTCTTGTTCTTCTTCTTGTTCTTCCTCTTCTTCTTCTTCTTCTTCTTCTTCTTCTTCTTCTTCTTCTTCTTCTT
>NW_026652284.1:16152036-16170478 GCF_009828535.3 Hylobates moloch
TCTTCTTCTTCTTCTTCTTCTTCTTCTTCTTCTTCTTCTTCTTCTTCTTCTTCTTCTTCTTCTTCTTCTTTCTTCTTCTTTCTTCTTCTCTTCTTCTTCTTCTTTCTTCTTCTCTTCTTCTTCTTCTTCTTCTTCTTCTTCTCTTCTTCTCCTCCTCCTCCTCCTCTTCCTCTTCTTCTTCTTCTTCTTCTTCTTCTTTCTTCTTTCTTCTTTCTTCTTTCTTCTGTTTTTTTGAGACATTGTCTCTCTCTGTCACCCAGGCTGGAGTGCGGTGGCACGATCTCGGTTCACTGCAGCCTCCGCCTCCCAGGTTCAAGCAATTCTTCTGCCTCAGCCTCCCGAGTAGCTGGGACTACAGGCGCGTGCCACCACACCTGGCTAGTTTTTGTATTTTTAGTAGAGACGGGGTTTCACCATGTTGGCCAGGCTGGTCTCAAACTCCTGACCTCAGGAAATCCACCTGTCTCAGCCTCCCAAAGTGGTGGGATTACAGGCATGAGCCACCGCTACCGGTCAGATTCCTTTTTTTAAAAAACAAACAAACAAAAAAACCCTTCCCAATGCTATATTTCTTCTGTGATGACAAAAGCATTTTCATCTTCATGCACTTTTTGGCGTCTGACTTCACTTTCGTGAGGTCTGCAGTTCTCCAGGTAACAGATGAAGAAATGAAACCCAGAGAGGCAAAGGGCCTTGCCCAAGATCCCCCAGTGACGGAGCTGGGGCTGGGACTCTGTGTTCCGGCCTCGGGACAGTGGCTTTCCCACCTCAGGCTTCAAGCGGCATCTCATAGCCCAGTTGAATGGGCCCCACGAGCGCCCTGGCCCTTGTGGGACCTGTCCCTCCAGACTCTTAGCTTTTTGTCCCCAAGTTTTCAGTCCAAGGCATTTCCCTCAGGCTTAGGAAGGAAAGGAGCTCCTGGACTCTGGGCCAGCTGCGCCCCCTACTGGAAGATCCCAGGCTGCACGTGAACTCAGATTTGGGGTGAGGGGCCCTGAGGCCCCAACAATCTCTGTTTCATTCCTGAGGATGCTGAGGGCCTGAGCCAGGACTTGGCTCCGGGTCTTCTCTTTTCCAGTAAGAAACAGGCCACATGTGTTAGCTCAGCTGGGTGTGGTGGCTCACGCCTGTAACCCTGGCACTTTGGGAGGCCGTGGCAGGAGGATCACTTGAGCCCAGGAACTCAAGACCAGCCTGGGCAACATAACAAGACTCCGTCTCTACAAAAAATTAAAAAATTAGCTGGGTATGATGGTGCACGCCTGTAGTCCCAGCTACCTGGGAGGCTGAGATGGGAGGATCACTTGAGCCCAGGAGTTTGAGGCCGCAGTGAGCTGTGATTGTACCGCTGCACTCCAGCCTGGGTGAGACAATGAGACCCTGTCTCTAAAAAAATTTGCCAAGGAGGCTCAGAATGAGCGCTGAGACCATACAAAAGCAGTGCTGGGAGCAAAAGGACGTGAGCGGGCCCATGCGCGTCTGACCCATTTCTTGTGTTTTCCCCATTTTCTCAGGCTCTCCTCGCCCTACAAGGGGGAAGATATATTATCATCTTCGTTTCATGGTTGAGGAAGTAAAGCAAGAGCCCCAGGGGCCCCACATTCTCCCTGACCCCCCCCCCCCCCCCCCCGCCACGCCCCCTCAACCCGCCCCTGGGTCTGAGGCTAGAAGTCTGGCAGGCTTGGCCTCAGGGCCTGGGCTCACCAGCTGCCGCTTGGCCAGCAGGGGCAGAGAGGAACCTGCTCTACGAGGATGCGCACCGGGCTGGGGCCCCTCGGCAGGCGGAGGACCTAGGCTGGAGCTCCAGTGAGTTCGAGAGCTACAGCGAGGACTCGGGGGAGGAGGCCAAGCCGGAGGTCGAGCCCACCAAGCACCGAGTGTCCTTCCAGCCCAAGGTGAGGGGACCTGGGGTGTTGCTCACTTCAGTCAGGGCATGGAGACCCCTTCAGGGAGGGAGGGAGGGAGCAGGGTGGTGAGGGCCAGGTCCAGGACTCACGTCTGGGTCCCAGGGATTCCCGGGAATGTGTGGTGAGAGGGGAGCCAGAAGCCCAGGTCATCCCGAAACAGGAAGTGACCCGTAGACATTGCTGTTGGCAGACCTAAGCCCGGGATGGGCATGGCTGGTACCTGGCACAGGTGCTCCCCCCACCTCCTTGCTATGGCAGACCTGGTCGATTGATCCTGTTGCTCACGGGCTCAGACTGGGCTTCAGAGTCCCCTCAACGCCTCACTCCAGGTAGCCCAGCCACTTGCTTAGAGGTGGAGCCTGGATCAGATCCACGTGCTCTCCCCGCCTTCTGGGACCGATGCTCAGACCAGGCCTCAGCCCGCGCAGTCCTCTCTGCTCTGGGGCAGTGGAGAGTGGAGGCTGCTGTGGCTAAGCCAGAGCGGCCTGGAAGGCTTCTCTCCAGGGCCTCACACGGTGCCATCCGTGCATTCGGCTTTCCTGGTGTTTCTGCCTGGAGCAGAGGCCATTCTGCTTATTTCCTGGAGGGGAGCCCCTGAGGCTGCGAGGAGGATAGGTCATCTGGTTCCTTCTTTGCCATGGCACCCATGCTCCTTCCCTGTTGTTCTGCAGAAGCCACCAAGAGGCAGTGTCTGTCCGTGCTGAGATTTGCAGTTTCATGGGGACAGCTTCTTACAGGCCCTGACTGAGCAGAGGGGACGGGGTCCCTCTCAGGCTACTTTTATTTTTATTTTTATTAATTATTCTTTTGAGATAGAGTCTCACTCTTTCGCCCAGGCTGGAGTACAGTGGCCCTACCTTGGCTCACTGTAACCTCTGTTTCCCGGGTTCAAGCAATTTTCTGCCTCAGCTTCCTGGGTAGCTGGGATTACAGGCATGCACCATCATGCCTGGCTAATTTTTTTATTTTTGTAGAGATGGGGTTTCGTCCTGTTGCCCAGGCTGGTCTCAAACTCCTGGCCTCAAGTGATCCACCTGCCTCGGCTTCTTAAAGTGCTGGGATTATAGGTGTGAGCCACCATGCCCAGCCTCAAGCTCCTTTTAAAAGATGTAGTGGGGCAGGAGAGTTCCACCTGGGGCCATTCCTGCATGGGCAGGGTGGGGACAAGAGAGGGGACTTTCCCGGTGCCTCCCACCTTTTCTGGGCTTGGGGGATCCACTCTGGGAGAGGCACGCTGGCCGGAGGAACACCCACACCCGAGTCCTCAGGCAGCCATTCCTCAGACTAAGATGGGCTCCCTGAGTCCTGAGCAAGCCTGGGACTGAGCAGGTCTCTCTGAGCCTGCTCTTTCCAGGGATGGGCCTCCAAGGGTGGGCTGTGGAAAACAGCCTTAATGTCTTGCTAGCCAAAAAGCGAAGCATTTACAACACCTACTGTGTGCCTAGTCCATATCTTCAGTTGTGGGATGGGATACATTGGAATAGGGAGACCTAATCTGTGCTCAGTGAACCTTTACAGTCCACAGAAGACACTGAATGGGAAACAGTTTGTCAAAAATGAAGACAAAATGCTAGTCATCATGATCAGTGTGGTACAAATTTCAAAAATAAACTATCATGCCCTTCAAAACATAATGAAGACAAAAATGCCTTTATGTAAACATGAGCCTGTGTCCAGCCTGGCTGTGTGCCTGATAGGGGTAGGGACTGATGAGACCAATCGGAGGAGGCCTCTGAGAGCGGTGAGTTGGAGCTGGGCTTAGGAGCCAGAGGAGACAGGACAGGTGATCCAGGCTGGAGGAGCGGCCCAGGCAGAAGCCCAGGAACAGCTCGTTGCTGCTTCCTGCAGTTCAGAAGGGGCAGCATGCACTGCTTTAGGGAAGGGGCCTTTGGTTATGAAGCCCCTACTCCCCACAGTAGCCTCTCCATATGGCAGGACCGGTGTGTCCCAGCCCTGCTCTGGGCAGTGTGACCAGATGGGGCTCTCGAGTCCTGGCCCAGCCTTTTAGCCTCAGCCTCTGGTATTCCTCCTCCTCTCCCATGTTGGCCCTGGCCCTCTTGCTGGGACTGGGAGGAAACCATGCATGTCTCTCAGAGGGAAGGAGGGATGACGATGCTGAATTCAGGCTTTCCAGCGGTGGTCCCCATTCTTCGACAGGTATCAGAATCACATGGGTAACTGACTGAATCACAGATGCCAGGGCCTTACCAGGGACTCTGATTCAGGGGTTGGGTGGGGCCCGGTAATCTGCCTTTTAAGCAGCTCTCTGTCCCCAGGGGGTACAAGGGGCCCACGGAGCACTCCAAGAAATGCTGGGCCGCGCTCACCATGGCCTGGCCCTGGGAATGGGACCTCTGGGGGCTGCCTGTGAGCTTGTGTCCCTCACAGTCTCAGGCTGGGGGCTTTGGATCCTTCCTCAGCAGACAAACTACATGGCACAGTTGTTGGGATTTCTAACCACTTGGAGTTTTTCTCTGGCCGTGGCCGAGGCCCACCTGCTCCCTCACCAGCAAGCTCCTAGGGAGACAGGAGGTTGTGGAGGGCTTTTCCTCTGGTACCCACTTCTGCCAGGGACTCTACTGAGCCTGCCTGTGGTGCTTCACCCTCCTGAGCTGCTTGGGGCGCACCTGCTCACCCGCTGGCATTGCAGCAGCTGCATGTTTTAGGGCCACTGCTGCTTGGCTATGTGCTGTGTGTGCTGCGGGCACAGGACAGCAGGAGTCTGGGGATGTGTTTTGTCCTGTTCTTGGAGTCTGACCATGGCCAGACACCCTATCCAGCTGCAAGAGAACTAATGGAACCCCTTCTTCAGAGATCCGAAGAGGCCGTCCCTAGGCAGGTGGACTCTTGCCAAAAAAAGTGACCATGGGGTCTGTAGAGGGGCATGGACCCAAGTGGAAGCAGCTGCCTCATCTTGTTATGTGAACAAGTGGTCCTGCTGGTGCCAATCCGGGATCTGTGGTTTTTTTTTTTTCCAGTTGTGGGATGGATTGCATTGAACTCTCCCACTCTCCAGTGGTGACCTCTTTGAAATCAAGGTCTCTGATCCAGCTGGATGGGGACTGGGCAGAACTCATGGATTCATTACAGAAATGCCAGCCCTGGCCCAGCCTGGTCCACCCCCTGCTCTGATCTGGCCAACTCAGCAAGTGGCCTCTGATCCTAACATTTCCTAGTTCTTCTGACCCTGAGAGAAGTGAGGGAGCACCAGAAGGCCCAGGGGCTTTATGGTTTTATTGTGTGAAACTATTTTATGGATGAACAGAACTCAGGTCAAACCCCAAACTCCCCAGTTTTTTGGGAGTCTGGGTAGCTCTCAGAGGGACCCCTGTCCTGCATGCATACTTCTTTGCATAACAATATTGAACATTTGCCTAGAATGGTACACTTTACAAAGCAGTGTCATTTAATTTTCCCAGTACCCTAAGTGGTCAATATTATTGTCCTTAAGATTCTCATTTTGTTGATCAGAAAACCTGTGTGAAGCTCAGAGAGACTTAAATGATGTAGAATGCAATATCACATGTGCCTCATCTGTCTGTGTATCCATCCATCCATCCATCCATCCATCCATCCATCCATCCATCCACTCATCCATTCACCCATCCAACAAATGTTGAGCACTTGCAATTTAAAAGATAATAATGGCTTCCATTTTTTGAATACTTAATAAGCTCTGGGCTTTGCATGTACATTTAATTTTCTCAACAACCCTATGCAGTAGCTATTATTATGGCCGCTTTACCAGTGAGGAAGCTGCAACTCAGGTAAAGAGACTTTTCCAGCTAGTAAGCAGGGAGCCATGATTTGAGGTAGGCCTCCCTGCCTCCAGAACTCATACTCTTGATCCTTCTGTCTGCTTCTCTAGAAGTAGCACCTGTCTTGGTCTTTTATGTACTTTACCAAATATCACTGTTGCTCATATGGTTCATGCATTTGAATATCTATCTGTTCTTCTGTCCATCCACCTGTTCTCCCATCTGTTTGTCAATCCATCCATCCATCCATCCATCCATCCATCCATCCATCCATCCTCCAGATAGTCTGTAAGCTGAGCATCCATTGTTCCATCCAGTTGCCCATCCCCTCCCTCCCTTTTACCCTTCACCCATCCTCCCTCCATTCATTCTCCAGCAGTGTGCCAGAGGCAGCTAGTGTCAGCTCACAAGAACTCAGGAACCAGTTATGAGCATCTCTTTACAAATTCCCATTCAGTGATGTCACTTTGGTAGTTTGAAATTGGTGGAAGTATTCACACCATGAAAATGCTTCAAAGCATGGCCCCTTTTCCTGGAGAACTGATTGTTAAATATTTGCCAGCATAGCACTGCCTGAATCCATTCTCCTATCCATCCATCCATCCTCTTATTCCTTCATCTGACTGTCTCTTCATCCATCCATCTGTCCATTTGCCCAGCTATATAGTCACCTAACCAAATTTATCCATTTGCTCATCCATCTATTTATCTGTGCATCTATTCATCCATCCATTTATTTATTCATCCATCCACCCCTCTTTGAGCCTGTTCGTCTACCCATCCACCTGCCTGTCTGTTGCCCATCCATCTGCCAAACCCTTCTTCTACCCATCCATTCATCTTTCTGTGGATTTACCCACTTATCCATTTATCCCCCTGACCTGATTCCATCCATCCATCCACCTGCCATCTGTCTATCTCACAAACTTACAGAGAAGCTCCTAGGTTACAAGCCCTGTGCTGGGCCACAGGGCGGGGGAGAAGACACAGTCCTTGCCCTCAGAGCATTTTCCCTTTTCCCTAAGACAGGGGGCCTGGATTTACTCCCCTCCTGCCTCGCTGCCCCAGCAGCCCAGATGCCCTGCTGCAGAGACCCGGCCCCCAGCTGCCTGGCATGGTGGGGTTGGACACAGCCGGAGCGGATTCCAGGCAGGATCTGGCTGGACTGCTGCCTGGGACCTGAGGTGCCGCATCCCGCCTGCCCGAGCTGTCCATCCGCACTTTACCTGAGTCTCCTTTCTCCCCTGTTGTCTGTGTTTTGTCTCCTCCCTGTCCCACCTGCTCCTCTCACCTGCTCTCCTTCTGCCTGGCCGCTTGGGGCTCCAGCTTTCTCCAGACCTGACTAGGCTAAAGGAGAGATACGCCAGGACTAAGAGAGACATCTTGGCTTTGAGAGTTGGGGGGAGAGACATGCAGGAGCTGAAGCACAAGTACGATTGTAAGGTATTGTCTGTCTGTCCCCTCAAGCCCTGGATGGGGGGCTGTTTCCAGCTGCAGCTACCTCCAGGGGTTTTCCTGCTGCCCTGGTACCATGAAGCCTCCCAGGCCCACCCTTGAGTCCCAGGGCTGTCCTGAGACCTGGACCCTGGCCACCCTTGCATCTGTGCTGGAAATGGCAGATGCCTTAAGCCACATGTTCCCTTCCATGTTCTCACCCCTATCTTTCTCCCCACCTGCAAGCGAAACCCCGATAGTCCACGAGAATTCCCAGGAGGGTTTTCAAACTTTAGGACCATTGCAATCACCTGGGGTGCTGTGTTAAAAATGCAGGTTCCTGAGTTCCAGCCCCAAGGGTGCCACTTCTGTAGGTCTGGGACGAGGCTCAGGAATCTGCACATTTAATAATCTGAACAGTTGGGGTTACACATTGAAAAACTTAGCGTTGGTGACATTGGATGTTCCTATCTCTCCACACTATTCAGAGGAATCTAGGATAAGGAAGTCTGTAGGAGAAATCACAGTACTTGCTTAAACTTTTGGATGATGATATCGACAACAGTAGCTTCCATTAACTGAGCACCTGCTGTGTGTCTTGGCTGAAGGCATGGACTTTCGAGGTCTGTGGACCTGGTTTGAATCCCAATCTCACCACTTCCTCATGGTGTGATCCTGAGCAGGCCCCTTGGCCTCTCTGAGCCTCGGTTTCCTTGCCTTTGAAATGGGGACATTCACAGTACCAGCCCCCAGGGTGGCTTTGAAGGTCGATGATCAGGCCTGTTGGGTGTACGGTGCTGTGCTGGGTCTAGGAGCTCAGTGGACAGTGGCTGTTGTTATCTACGCGCCTGGCCGCCCTGTCCTTGTGGCACTCTGGGCAGTAGCTGCCTTTCTGCATCTTTTAGTGTTAAGTACCCGGCTAGTGGCCACAGCAGTGGTTCGTGACAGAGCTGGGATTCCAACTTGGGTCTGCAGCGTGCCAGAGCCCAAACGTCCTCCATCCTGCAGTGCTGCCCACTTTATTAGAATGTGAAGCCTTCCAGGAGGAGGAGAGCAGACTCTTTACGGTTTATGAAACCTTTCACAGATACCCTCGAGAGGCCTGCAACCCAGGGTGGGGGCAGGGCTAACCTCTCAGGAAGCCAAGGCTTACAGAGGGGCCCGGAGCTAGTGAAGGGCAGAGTCTAAGACCGGGCCTTTCCCCCGCTGTGGCCACACACTGTGGGAACGGGTGGATTCTGCAGGTTCACTTGGGGACACCTTCTAGGGTGTTGGCCTGTTCTTTTTTGCCCAGGAAAATGCCAAGAGAAGGGCCTCAGATGATCCCTTGAAAGACCACTTTGGGGGGCTCACAGGACAGCACCACTGATGGCTTTCTGCCAGGACAGGAACTGGATTCTGGAACAGAGGTTTCAGATCTCTGAGGGTGTAACCCCCTCCTCCCACCCCCCAACAAGAAGAAGATGAGTGTCTATGCCATCCCTTTCATTAGATTCTCAAAGGCCTCTATGACCACTCCCCCTGCCCAACCCCAGAAAAGGCCAAGCACAACTTCTCTAGGATTGTCCCGTAGAAATGCAGGGCAGGCAGGGAACTTCCTTCTTTTCCCTGCTGCTGGTTCCTTCCAGAAAGTCAGCCTCGTTCCTTAAAAGCCACCACCCCTGCTTCCCCATGCACAGCACCTGGTGGCTTTTCAGCAACCCTTCCTTGCCCAGACCCCCAAGAAGTGCTTGGATACTTAAGTGGGGACCAAGGGGTTATTGGAGGTGATAGAGCAGAGACCGGAGACAACCCCACCCCGCAGATTAGTGCTCCCCACCTTCAGCAGAGAGTTTTAGGAAGGAGAAGGTTTTCTTAGGACTGCACTGTCCATTGTGATAGCCATGTGGCTCTTTAAATGGAAATTAACTAAAAGTAAATATAATTAGAAACGTGGATCCTTCCTCGCACCAGCACATTTCAAGTGCTCAACAGTCGCATGTGGCCCGTGGCTCCCACTTTGGACAGGGCAGATACAGAGTGTTTCTGTCATTGCAGAGCCTTCTCTTGGCTGGTGCTGCTGTATGCTGGAGAAGATGCGGGTGCTAGGGCTGGGGCTTGGGAGGACAAAGGACTGGCTGAGGGGACAGCAGCTCTGTCAGGCCTGGGCTCCCCCAGCACCTCGGATGCCCACTTCCCTCTCCTGGGCACGCGGTCTCCTTACGTGTCACGTTCTGCTTAGCTTGCTACGCTCGTGTCCATGGATCCCCTCCCCACTGCCAGAGGAAGCTGCCTCTTCTTTCTGGCAACTTCAGCCTTTTCTCCTTTTCCCGGACGGTGGCTCAGTAAGAAACCTGGCTGTTTTGGGGGAGGCAAGGGACGGGTCCCTCACCTGGGTTTGGCGGATGGGATGGGGGTGTGCACACACCTCCTTTAGTTGCTCCTAAGGTCATGTTCAACATTCGTGGAGCGCATTTTTCTGCTCAGGGAGCTTTCCCAGACCTGGAATGTTTGGTGCTCACAGACCCTGGCAAGGATAGGTATTGCTGTTCCTCAGTTTTGCCTGGGGAAATGGAGGCTCAGTGACGTTCAGTGACGTGCCCAGAGTCATGCCATTGGCGGGTGGCCCAGGGCTCCAGGTCTCCAGCACCCCTTGCCCCCCTCCTCGCCAGGTCACCTCATCTCCTGGATTTGAAATCTGCTCACATAGTCTGTCCTGAAGGGAAAAAAATCAGTTACAGCCTCCTCTTGCCCATAAAGAGGGAGATCCCCGGGCATGAACGCACCTTCTCACCCCCACTGTCGTCCTTGGCCTCTGCTCACGGACCTGGGAGAGAAGGGTCTGGGTGGTTCTGACCTCTGCAGGCTGAGGCCTGGGGAGGCGGGTGGCCCTCAGTGGCAGGCATCCCAGGCCGTCCCTTCCCTGACGAGCCTCTGTACCTTTGCTCAGATGACCCAGCTCATGAAGGCCGCCAAGAGCGGGACCAAGGATGGGCTGGAGAAGACGCGGATGGCCGTCATGCGCAAAGTCTCCTTCCTGCACAGGAAGGACGTCATCGGTGAGGCACTGCCCAAGCGGGAGGGTCTGCTGCTCAGCCCTAGGCTGGGGGTTGGGGAGGGTGGGATTTTGCTTTACGCCCCAGAGGTCATGCTGGGTGGGTACCACTTGGCGTATGGTTCCTCTGGCGGTGGGGGTTGGGGGCTGAGTCCCAAATATCCTGGTAGGTCCCAGTGTGCCTCCCCCTCCTCTGGCAGGCATGGCCTGTCCCTTCCGGGAGAGCTGGGCCTCTTCCTTCAGCATCCCTGCTCCTGCTTTTCTCACAGCCGTCTTGGCCTCCTGCCCCCTGCGCTGTCTGGCTTACCTGTCCTCACCTTTTTTGTTCCTGTTCCCTCCTTCCTTTATCCATCCACCCATCTCTCCAACCAGCTGACATTTACTGAATCCTACTAAGTGCCACAGCCTGTGCTGCATGCAGGGACCCACAATGCGTGTATCAGCAGTGCCTCCGGGGCCAGCTGGTGGCACAGTGCGGGAGACAGGCACAGACATGGGAAATGACAGGACAGGTTGACAAGTGGTCCACTGGGGTGCCCTGGGGGGCATGGAGGAAATGAGGATGGACTTGGGAAATGAAAGGTCAGGGAAGGAAGAGGCACAGGTCACCAGGCAGAGCGGAGTGGATGCTCTGGGAAGAGGAGCGAGCGGGTGTGCAGAGCCCTGGATGAGAGAAAGTATGAGATGTTCTAGAGATGCTCTTAGTCAGCACTGATTGAGTATTTGTTGTGTGCCAGGTGCTCTCCTATGAGCCTACAGTTCCTCACTTCATCCTTATCCTCACCACACAAGGTGCAGAGAACTCTCACATTCCCACGCAGCAGATGAGGGAATAGGCACAGAGAGGTTATGACAGGGCTGAGGACACACAGGCCTGGAAGGGATAGAGGAGGCCTCAGGTGGCGGAAGTGAGGGTGGGCGTGATAGGCCAGGGTCTGGTCAGTACAGGCTCTGTCAGCCTTGCTGGGCATTTGTCTTTGGTCTTAAGGATGCTGGAAGGTCTTTAGAGGGTTTTACGCAGAAGTATCTCATGGTCAGATTTGATCAATTGATCATTCATGTGACAAGTTTTATTAAGCATCTACTATGTGCTAGGAGCTGTCCTAAAGCCTTGGGACACAGCTGTGAACGTGAGTCCTGCCCCTGTTCCCCCGAACCCCCCTTCAGGTGCCTACACTTGCTCCTGGTCCCCACCAGGCTCTGGTTCATTCCTCTGGAGAATGTCTAGGTCAGGGCCCCTGATGTGTTCCCAGGCATTGGTGGGACAGGGTCAAGTGAGACCAGCCCCTGCTGCCCATCTCACATCTTTAGAGGCAACAGACAAGGAGACAAGGAATCCCAGTACAGTGGGCTCACAGCTGATGGAATTCTGGGGGTGCCAATTCTCTTTGGAAGGAAGGAGGCTTTGTCTGCTGCCTGCCCTCAGCACATGGCCTGGTGCAGCGGAAGGAACACAGGCCTCAAGCTGGGCAGGACTTTGAGAGCCTGTGTCATCCTGGAAAATTCTGTAGTTTAATCTCCCTGTGCCTCAGTTTCCTCATCCGTACAGTGGGGTGGCTGTCTGTCTTGTAGGGCTGTGGTGGGGATGTCTGAGGTAGTATGAGGATAGAGAGAGCCCCATGTAGCAGACGTTATTCTTGGTGGGCGGTCAGTCCCTAAGTGGAGGTGTTTGGTGCCAGGACGGCCTCGTGCTGGCCTGCTCAGACCCTGGCTCTGTGGCCTTCTGGCTGTGTCGCCTTGCACTTTTTCCCTCTTGGCACGGCAGACTGTAAATGGGTTTTCATCTGTAAAATGGGTTAAGCCCCACCCGTGCACTTGGTTCGGTGCTAAACCAGGGTAGGTGTGCACAGGCCTGGCACAGGCTGGGTGCTCAGTGAATGTCCTTGTTCCCTCTGCATTTTGGGGAGCACTGACCCCTGATGATGGAGGGAGCAGGCCAAGTGGCCATTCAATACTCATTGAGATGGTCCGAAGACAGGACAACATGGCCAGGCCAGCTGGCTGGGAACTCTTCCTGGGTCACCCTCCCAACCCCAGGCTGGCCAGGGCTCTCCTCAGGCCTCCCCACCCCGCCCATGAGCCCAGCGCCTTCTGAAGTGACCCTCCCCGCAGAGGCGATATTAATAGCCGTGGCAGGGCTCGAATCACAGGCCAAGAATGTTACCCAGCAGCTCGTGGGGGAAGAGGAAGCTGCGAGGCCGGCTGGGGTGGGTGCGGAGTGATGCCCGGGGCGTGATGTGGGCCCGGCGGGAGGGCCTGCACCACCCCCACCCCCACGCCGTCATCCGCTGTCCTTCCTCCTCCTCCTCCTCTGTCTCCTGCTCAGGTAAGGGCCTATTGGGGTGTCCCTGCCCCCTCCCACCCTTGGGGTTGCTGCTGTTTCTTCTTTCCTCCCCAGCTTCCCCACAGCTCCCATTTCCTGCTGCTCACAGCCGCCGCTGGAGTCAGAGCCACTCAGCAGCTGGGATCCCCTCTCCCGGCACCTGTACCTTGCTCTGGTAGGGGCTGGAACCCTCTCCGGAGCCTCCCTCACTGTCTGACCTCCCACTCTCAGAGGCCTGGGCCTCTGTTCATCTCATTCCATCCTCCGTCTGAGGTCCATCTCCACTCACGCCCAGGATTCCATGTCAGGCTCCCGTTGAACTTTTTCCCTTTAGCTCTGCATTTTTTATTTAAAAATGAAAGTGCCAAACCATGCTGCACTGTTCTTCTCGGGGCTTATTTTCTTCCCCCTTTTAGACTTCCAGAAGAAAACTATTTTTAGTTCCTAGTGATGGGGACATGGGCGGCTAGCCTTCGCCAGGCCAGAGCGGGCAGGCCTGAGCAGGGACAGTGGCTTCTGGCAGCGTGGACGCCGAGAGCCCAGGCCCTACAGGACGCGGCTTTGATTTCTGCCTGTTCACCCTCTCGCTCACTCGCTCACAATTATTCACTGATGGACTGTTCCAGGCCCTGGGACGTAGCAGGGAACTCCTGAGAAGGAGCTACCGGGCGGCTCTAACCCCATGGGGCCCCAGGAGCTGCTTGCACCCTAGGACCCAGGTCCAAGGCTGGTCTAGCGGGGCTCTCAGCTCCTGAAGCCTGAGCAGGGTGTGCTGTCCCTGCCTTAGCTGTGTCATCAGCCCATCTGACTTTCCAGGTGACTCGGAGGAGGAGGACATGGGGCTCCTGGAGGTCAGCGTTTCGGACATCAAGCCCCCAGCCCCAGAGCTGGGCCCCATGCCAGAGGGCCTGAGCCCTCAGCAGGTCTGTGGGGGAGTGGGGCAGGTGGGGGTCTGCAGGGGAAGGGGTGGCTTGGGGGTTCCAGCTTGTTCTCTGGGGCCACGCTGGTCTGGATCTCATAGGGGATGTGATGATTGGGGGCTCTTGGCAGAGCCCAGCTGGACGGGGGCCTCCTGGGTTCTCTCCTCAGCCATTGCCCAGGTTTTCCACTTTCTACCCTGCGTGCTCTGTGCTGTTGGTTTTGGGGGGTGGGCTCCCGGCATCTAGAATGCTTGCCTCCCCCTACTCCCTGGCACGCAGAGCAGTCCTGTTGGCTGTTTCTTACTAAGGTGTCATTTGAAGAATGAGATGGGATCCAGACTCAGGGGAGGCTGCAGGTGTGTAAGTGCCCAGCCCCCACCATCTGTCCACGTGTCCTCACCCTGGGCCTCAGAGCTGCCACAAGCTCCTACCAGGAACTGAGGCTCTTTAAGAATGGCTTCCTTGGCCGGGTGCAGTGGCTCACACCTGTAACCCCAGCACTTTGGGAGGGTGAAGCAGGTGGATCAACTGAGGTCAGGAGTTCGAGACCATCCTGGCCAACATGGTGAAACTCCGTCTCTACTAAAAATACACACACACACACAAAAATTAGATGTGCATGGTGGTGCATGCTTGTAGTCTCAGCTATTCGGGAGGTTGAGGCAGGAGAATCACTTGAACCCAGGAGGCAGAGGTTGCAGTGAGCCGAGATCGCACCATTGCATTCCAGCCTGGCAACACAGTGAGCGAGACTCCGTCTCAAAAAAAAAAGAAAAAAAAATGGCTTCCTTCTTGTAGAGCATCGTGCTGAGGTCGGGTGGCTTTGCTCTGGGATCTCAGCCCAGTCACGTTTTCCCTTCACTATCTGTGTTTTGCCAGCCGTGAAACAGGGTGTGAGATCCCTGGTTCCTCTGGCTGTGAGGCCACTGAGCAGGATGTGTCGGGGCAGCGAGCTTGATGGAAGGGATATCTCATTTTTTTGGTCAGCAGAAAATCCTGACGCTTGGCCCTTCCTGAAAATCAGGAAGATAGAGCCATCAGGCTCCTGCTGGCAGCAGCTGGCCAGAGCAGAGTTGGGGCAGGCAGCTCCCTTCTCGGGACACTTGCTCTCCCATTCATGGCAGTCCACCTGCCTCCCTCATGGACAGTACCTGCCCAGCCCAGCACGGCATTTGAGATGGCGAAGCCCCAGCTATGACAGCCTGAGAAACCAGACCTGATGCTGCCCCTGGGCCTCTCCCCTGCAGCCCTGTGCAATTTCTGGATCAGGCAATGTCAGTTACTCTGGGCCAGCTGCTCTCAACCAAAGGTGATTTTTGCCCCCAGGAGATATTTGGCAACATCTGGAGACAATTTTGGTTGTCACCACTTGGGTTGCTACTGGCATCTGGTGGGTAGAGACCAGGGAAGCTGCTGAACATCCTACGAGGCACAGGACAGCCCCACCACGGGGAGTTACGCAGCCCCAAGTGTCCTAGTGCTCTGTTCTGGGTGCCACTTGAATACCTAGGGATTGTTGACAATGGATCAACAATGTGACAAGGGTCTTGCCATCTGCTGGGACTGTGTGGCAAGGCCATGGCCAGGCCTGGCTGCAGGCAGGGCAGTGGGAAGATGGGAGAAGAGCCTGCTGGAGGCAGGAGGAGGCAGCAGAGGGAGTAGGGCAGGGGGCCGGGGTTCTGGTGGTGGTGGGCTCCTGATGGACACTCAGGACAGCTGTGGGGGTAGAGTAGGGGGTCAGTCACCTCCCAACCCAAGATTGAGAGGGATGGGCTCCCCCTCGGACCCCTCTCACATGTGACACCTCCTGTGAGCACCATCCTAACTTTGCTGCACAATAGAGCCACCTGGGAAGATTTCAAAATCCCTGATAGCCAGGTTCCACCTTGTTCAGAGGACAGTAGAACTTCAGAAGGTCTGGGGTGGGAGCCAGGTGACTGTGTTGGAAAGATCCTCAGCTGAGGGAGGTGCAAGCCACACCATGCTCGACGGGATGCTGCAGGCTGCAGCTGAGGGCTTGTGATCCCCTCCGTGGGCCAGGCTTCTGGAGGGGTTAGGGTGATGGTGGAAGGGAAAGGAGAAGGGACTGGGGATGTTTAGCCAGAAGCAGAGACCACCTGTGTGGGGGGACGGTACCCCAAGGCCTGTCTTGTGGAAGAGGGATAGCTCAAGGATTTCATTAGCAAGTGAAGGGAGCTGAGATTCAGTTCGCGCTAATGCTAAGATAGAATTTTCTTTTCCTTTTTTTTGAGATGGAGTCTTGCTCTGTTGCCCAGGTTGGAGTGCAGTGGCACAATCTTGGCTCATTGCAACCTCTGCCTCCCAGGTTCCAGCAATTCTCTTGCCTCAGCCTCCCAAGTTGCTGGGACTATAGGCATGCGCCACCACGTCCAGCTAATTTTTGTATTTTTACTAGAGACAGGGTTTCACCATGTTGGCCAGGCTGGTTTCGAACTCCTGACTTCAGGTGATTTGCCCATCTCTGCCTCCCAAAGTACTGGGATTACAGGCATGAGCCACCTTGCCTGGCCTAGGATTTTCTATTAGAGTTGTCCAAAGATGGAGGTGGTCACCTGCCACCATGGAGGAGCGTGGTAATTACCCCATCCCCAGATGTATGTGCATAGAGGGGCTTTCCCTGGGATGTGCCCTTCCACCTCCATTCTGCAGCCGGGCAGCAGGGCATTTCTTTAGGGTTGGCAGGGGCTCTGGAAGGAAGAGCAGCCACCAGGCCCAGTGGTCCCAGGTGGCACCTGGGAGGGATGGGTTTCTCTGTCCTGTAGTCGTCAGCTCCTCTTCCTGTCACCTGGGTCACAGCAGGCACTGGCCCTGTGCAGCAGGTGTCATGTGCTCTGACCATGCTTTTCGGCCCGAGCAGGTGGTCCGGAGGCATATCCTGGGCTCCATCGTGCAGAGCGAAGGCAGCTACGTGGAGTCTCTGAAGCGGATACTCCAGGTGCGACTTCAGGGAGTTCTCAAGGGTCTCTGGGAGAAGCAGGGAGGGCCCTGGAGGGTAACTTTATACTGAGTGTTTGGGGACTATGGGCAGTTTTAAGGGGACAGGACCATAAGCCAGCACTGCTTAATGGGGACAGTAGAACCTCCAAATGTAGGCAGCAAGAATTCCTGATGCCCTGGTGTTCACGGGAGTGACTTCTTTGTGAACAAAATGGGATTCTTTGAAATGACTCCTGGAGAGCTGAGGGCATATACCCCCATTTATGCCTGGAAGGGACTGTGTCCTCCTTGCCACTCTGGGAGCCCCTGGGGCTTGGGCCATGTCTTCCCATCCTCCTGGGATCCTTAGGTGGGAAGAAGTGTAGGATGGAGTCCTCCTTCTTGCATCGAGAGGAGCAGGATCGGGTCCTCTTTTTTGCATCAGGAGGCCCAGGGATTGCTGAGCAGATGCTTGCATGAAGTGACTAGTATGTGCCGACCTGAGAATCCCTGAGACAGTGTTTGACTTTTCCGGGATGTCGTGGGCTACCAGAGTAAGGCCGCCGGGGCAGGGAATTGTTGCTAATGATGCCTTCTCTTCCCCTCTCGAGTTTGGATCCTCAGAGAGGGATCCTAGGCGTCAGGCAAGTAGAGATGAACATATCACCTGTCTCTGACAAAGCTGATTGGAGAGTGACGCGGGGTGTGGGAGCCAAGGGAGCCTGTAGTGACCTTACCGCTCACGGGCTCAGTGACAGGCAGAGCTTCGCCCTCAGGCTGGCCTCCAAGGAGCTCCTTGCAGGCAGATGGCGCTTAAAAGACCCTCTTCCTCCGATCAATTTAACACAGAAGCACGGGGGTGTTGTGTGTGGCCAGTGAGGCCAGGGGTATTATGTTGATGGAGATCCTTCCGGAAGGGCGCATGAGGCTTGAGGGATGAGTGCCTCCCCGCACCGTGCCACGGGAGGGAAGGCCCATTCATGGCTGGCCGAGTTCTGCATGAGGGCAGGTAGGGAGAGAGGCTGTGGCCTGGCCTGTGGCCTCACCCCGCCCTCCCCGGCAGGACTACCGCAACCCCCTGATGGAGATGGAGCCCAAGGCGCTGAGCGCCCGCAAGTGCCAGGTGGTGTTCTTCCGCGTGAAGGAGATCCTGCACTGCCACTCCATGTTCCAGATCGCCCTGTCCTCCCGCGTGGCTGAGTGGGATTCCACCGAGAAGATCGGGGACCTCTTCGTGGCCTCGGTAAGTGTCCCCATACTTTTTCCCCAGCCCACCAAGGTAAAGCCACAACCAGTCTGACCCTGGGGCCATGCAGTCCAGCCTCCTGCCTCTGCCTGCTCGCCTTGTTCAAGTCAGTGGGATTAGAGGGTGGCAGGGTCTTCTGGGCCTGATCTAGGGGTGAGCGTGACTCCTTGAAGTGGCCAGGATGTCCTTGGATATACCTGGCAGGCCATGGTGCTGCTGAAGCCAGGTGGCTGTCCTGGCTCCTCCCAGGTGGCAGCACCCCCTGGCCTCCCAGTCACTGTGGGCAGCCACCTGGCCGGTCGCAAGCTCTCTTACCGAGCACTTGAGGGCTTTCAAGCCAGTGTGAAATGCTGTGAAAGACCACAACTTTGGCCCGGAGAGGATGTGCCGCAGTGCTGGGGAAGGGGCACTGGCTCACGATCCGGGGGACCTGGTTCTGGTCCCAGCTCAGTTCTGCAACCTAGGGCAGGTCCAGGGCCCACTCTGAGCCCAGGCTTCCCATCTGTGGAATGAGGGGTGCACTGGATTTCTGGCTTTTCTAGCTGAAGTCTGTGGACCCCACAGGTTCATGGGGTGAGAGAAGGTCAAGTTGGTAGCACTCTACTTTGATGTGTTTTAGGTAATTAGGTTTTGCTAAAAGAAAAAAACTTTTCTTTGAAAGCCACAGCGCTCGATAGAGTCACTGAATAGGTCTGATGTTCTGGGTGTATGTCAGGGGGCTCTGGTGAGAGGGTTGGTGGACTCCAGGCCGACCATCCCTCCCTTGGCAACTCAACTTGGGGCACACTGCCCGGTGAGAGGCCAGGAGCACTTTCCTTAAAGGTAGAGGGCAAGGGGCATTCGATTTCCTGAACGTGAATGCAGTAGAAGGGGTGTTCCCCCC